>NC_069503.1:391247380-391590713 GCF_027579735.1 Bombina bombina | reverse complement strand
GAATGTAAGGATCTCTCCAAAGAATTCTTAGGATTAGGACATAAGGAAGGGACAACAATTTCTCTACTAATGTTGTTAGAATTCACAACCTTAGGTAAAAATTGAAAAGAAGTCCGCAAAACTGCCTTATCCTGATGAAAAATCAGAAAAGGAGACTCACAAGAAAGAGCAGATAACTCAGAAACTCTTCTACCAGAAGAGATGGCCAAAAGAAACAACACTTTCCAAGAAAGTAGTTTAATGTCTAAATAATGCATAGGTTCAAATGCAGGAGCCTGTAAAGCCTTCAGAACCAAATTAAGACTCCAAGGAGGAGAAATTGACTTAATGACAGGCTTAATACGAATTAAAGCCTGTACAAAACAGTGTATATAAGGAAGTATAGCAATCTTTCTGTGAAATAAAACAGAAAGAGCAAAGATTTGTCCTTTCAAGGAACTTGCAGACAAACCCTTATCCAAACCATTCTGAAGGAACTGTAAAATTCTAGGAATTCTAAAAGAATGCCAAGAGAATTTATGAGAAGAACACCATGAAATGTAAATCTTCCAAACTCTATAATAAATCTTTCTAGAGACAGATTTACGAGCTTGTAACATAGTATTAATCACAAACCTCTATGACTTAGAACTAAGCGTTCAATTTCCATACCTTCAAATTTAATGATTTGAGATCCTGATGAAAAAACGGACCTTGAGATAGTAGGTCCAGCCGTAACGGAAGTGGCCATGGCGGGCAACTGGACATCCGAACCAGATCCGCATACCAAAACCTGTGTGGCCATGCTGGTGCCACCAGAAACACAAAAGACTGTTCCATGATGATTTTGGAGATCACTCTTGGAAAGAGAACTAGAGGCGGGAAGATGTAAGCAGGATGATAACACCAAGGAAGTGTCAGCACATTCACTGCTTCCGCCTGAACATCCTTGGAGCTGGACAGGTATCTGGGAAGTTTCTTGTTTAGATGAGAGGCCATGAGATCTATCTCTGGAAGACCCCACATCTGAACAATCTGAGAAAACACATCTGGATGGAGAGACCACTCCCCTGGATGTAAAGTCTGGTGGCTGAGATAATCCGCCTCCCAATTGTCTACACCTGGGATATGCACCGCAGAGATTAGACAGGAGCTGGATTCTGCCCAAGCAAGTATCCAAGATACTTCTTTCATAGCTTGAGGACTGTGAGTCCCACCCTGATGATTGACATAAGCCACAGTTGTGATATTGTCTGTCTGAAAACAAATGAATGGTTCTCTCTTTAGCAGAGGCCAGAACTGAAGAGCACTGAGAATTGCACAGAGTTCTAAAATGTAATCTTGCCTCTTGAGATTTCCAAACCCCTTGTGCTGTCAGGAATCCCCAAACAGCTCTCCAACCTGAAAGACTCGCATCTGTTGAGATCACAGTCCAGGTTGGCCGAACAATAGAAGCCCCTTGAACCAAACGATGGTGATCTATCCACCATGTCAGAGAGTGTCGTACATTGGGATTCAAGGATATTAATTGTGATATCTTTGTATAATCCTTGCACCACTGATTCAGCATGCAAAGCTGTAGAGGTCTCATGTGAAAACGAGCAAAGGGGATCGTGTCCGATGCTGCTGTCATGAGACCTAAAACTTCCATGCACATAGCCACTGAACGGAATGACTGAGACTGAAGGTGCCGGCATGCTGCGACCAATTTTAAACGTCTCTTGTCTGTTAGAGAATCCAATGATTTTGGACAGATTTTATCCCAAAATCCTTGAAAATCTGCCCCATACCAGCTGAGCTGGAATGAGGGCCGCACCTTAATGCGGACTTAGGGGCTGACTTTGGTTTCCTAAATGGCTTGGATTTATTCCAATTTGAGGAAGGCTTCCAATTGGAAGCAGATTCCTTGGGAGGAGGATTGAGTTTTTGTTCCTTATTCTGACGAAAGGAACGAAAATGGTTAGAAGTCTTAGATTTACCCTTAGGTTTTTTATCATGAGGCAGAAAAACTCCTTTTCCTCCAGTGATAGTTGAAATAATAGAATCCAACTGAGAACCAAATAAATTATTACCTTGGAAAGAAAGAGATAGTAATCTAGATTTAGATGTCATATCAGCATTCCAAGATTTAAGCCACAAAGCTCTTCTAGCTAATACAGCTAAAGACATGGATCTAACATCAATTTTGATAATATCAAAAATGGCATCACAAATAAAATGATTAGCATGTTGCAGTAAGCGAATAATGCTAGATATGTCAGGATCCAATTCTTGTTGCACTAAATTCTCCAACCAAAAAGTTGAGGCAGCCGCAACATCAGCCAAAGAAATAGCAGGTCCGATAAGATTCAAGCTTCCTATCTAAAGGATCCTTAAAGGAAGTACTATCTTCCATAGGAATAGTGGTGCGTTTAGCAAGAGTAGAAATAGCCCCAACAACCTGGCTTATTCCATTCCCTAGAAATCATATAAGAAATAGGAAAAACCCCTGGGGAAACCACAGGAGGTTTAAAAACAGCATTTAAACTAATGACGCCGCCGTGTGAAAGGTCTCGGCGTCAAGTATGACGCCAGAAATGACAAAGTTGCGTCATAAACGTATTTTTTCGTGCCAAAAATATTTTCGCGACAAGAATGACGCAATAAAGTTAAGCATTTGACGCACCCGCGGGCCTAATACCCGCAATAGCAAGAAGTAGTCAATTGAAAAAAAAAGACTTAGGGCTCCATGTACTAAGCCGTCAATTCATCCGTCATTGTAGATGCGGATAAACTCGCCGTTACTCGCCGCGGGCGAGGTCCGCTGTCGCTATGTACTAATAATCCCCCAATAAATAGACAAGTCTAGCCCGCCGCGAGCAGTGGCGGATTATTGATAAATTTGACGCCTCGCTCACCGCGACTAAGCTGATGTACTTAACTTTCAGTTGAATTGTCTGGCCAATTATTAACACGTGACATGCAAGGTGTCACGAACATCATAGTAGTCGCGGGAATAGAATTTTGCTCCTATAAAAGTTCAACTTATCTAAACAACTTTATTATTGTTCAAAATTTTTGAAGAATGATTACAGAGCGTTATTTTGTAATATTTATTTACAATTTGGATATGGCTTCATCTGGATCTGATAATATATAAATATTAATATAAAAATAATTATAATGATTGACAACTATACAATACAAATTTAAAATATAGATTACTCTTTAATTACAGTCGACAAATTGGGCGCAATTTATGTACATGGAAATGAGAGACAAATTAGACGCCAGTTATGCTGTAAGTACAATGCTAATATTACTGCCTTTTATATATGTCTAGACTGGCGTCTAGATTGACTTTCCTATTGTTTTGTACCTAAAAGGTGGCGAGGCAAAAATAACGAGGTGGGAGCGGAAATTGTAGCGAGAGGACAAATAGATTTTTTAGTACATTCGTTTTTGGCGAGTTGGTGGTCAAATGTGTCTAATTACAGTGAAAAATGGAGAGGTAACGAGGTTTGGCGGATAAGTACGCTCGCAATTTTAAAGATGCGAGTTTGAACATAGTTGACGACTTTGTACATATCAGTTTGCGAGTTTTGACGCGAGATTTGTTGCGGGTAGCTCGCTGGCTGCTTAGTACATGGAGCCCTAAACCCCAGGTAAGAAATACATTTCTTAAAATGTTTATATTCCCCAAATATGAAACTGACAGTCTGCTGAAGGAAATACATGAACCTTACTCATGGCAAATATAAGTACAATACATATATTTAGAACTTTCTATAAATGCATAAAGTGCCAAACCATAGCTGAGGTGTCTTAAGTAATAAAAAACATACTTACCAAAAGACACCCATCCACATATAGCAGATAGCCAAACCAGTACTAAAACAGTTATTAGTAGAGGTAATGGTAAATTGAGTATATCGTCGATCTGAAAAGGGAGGTAGGAGATGAATCTCTACGACCGATAACAGAGAACCTATGAAATAGACCCCCATTAGGGAAATCATTGTATTCAAATAAGTGATACTCCCTTCACGTCCCTCTGACATTCGCTGTACTCTGAGAGGAATCGGGCTTCAACAATGCTGAGAAGCGAATATCAACGTAGAAATCTTAGCACAAACTTACTTCATCACCTCCATAGGAGGCAAAGTTTGTAAAACTGAATTGTGGGTGTGGTGAGGGGTGTATTTATAGTCATTTTGAGGTTTGGGAAACTTTGCCCCTCCTGGTAGGATTGTATATCCCATATGTCACTAGCTCATGGACTCTTGCCAATTACATGAAAGAAAAAGTAGCCTGGGCGCTGTGATATGGAGATGAACAATCTAAGTGCTGCCAAAGAACCACATATTGTGCTTCCAGATTCCCTGCAATTTAGATGCACTATATAAAAAAGAAGATGCAAATGAAAGAGTAATTGTGGATCGGCGAATGAACTACGGTTGTATATGAATGTTAAAATGTATTTAAAAATATAATTTACTACTAATAATATTAATAATAAATCACTGTTGAAAAAATAATGATAAATAGTATCATCTGTTTCCATTTGATTACTATTTATCATTATTTTTTCAACAGTGATTTATTATTAATATTATTAGTAGTAAATTATATTTTTAAATACATTTTTAACATTCATATACAACTGTAGTTTATGCGCCGATCCACAACTACTCTTTAATTTGCATATATACATTGTATAAATATATATTATATAACTATTAACTATATGAATATATACAGGTATAGATATTTAACTAATATATAGAAATATCTATTTAGAAATACAAAGAACATTTTCGTCTAAGTGAAGAACATTGGAATGTAAACTATTTACGGTAAAACACAGTAAAACATAATTAAAAGTATTAAAAGTGATTAAAAAATATTTTTCATGTTTAAATGTATTTAAGTGGGAAAGGCTCCAAATTGTATATGTGTATATATGTATATACAAGTGTATGTATGTGTTTATTTATGTATATATGTATATACATATCTACACCTATAAATACATCAATACCCATGGATATACTGTACATATACAGGCATACCTCATTTTATTGCGCTTTGCTTTATTGCACTTCACAGATATTGCTCTAATTACAAATTTAAGTTTTGTGGCAACCCTGTCTTGAGCAAGTCTATTTGTTTTCAAACATATACACATATAAACACATAAATACATATGAATAAACATATATGCACAAATCACCAGCAAAAAGATTATGACTCACTGAAGACTCAGATTATGGTTAGCATTTTTAGCAATAAAGGATTTTTTTAAAGTAAAAGTCAATCCTAGCGTTTTACAACTAGAGTGGCAAAAGAGTGGTAAAAAGGAATGGTAGCAAGTGGTAAGTATAATCAAAACTTACTTTATTAAAATATATAAAAATACTAGCAATGCGTTTCTCATCCAACCAGTGGATCTTTCATCAGGCTGATGAAACATCCACTGGTTGGATGAGAAACGCGTACCACTTACTGCCATTCCTTTCTTCCACTCTTTTGTCCTTCCTTCTGGATTGCTGGGAGTTCCTGCCTTTCCGTGTATCAGTCTACTGGGTGGCTGTTTGATCCCAGTTTGCCTCTAGTGCACCAAGGGAGGTGCATCACCAAACGTGAGTACATTTATTACCACATACACCTTAATTTGTCCATACAATACTAGGCCATATTGGCGTTAGTATCTGTTTATGCTTTCTACAGATTGCTGATTAGCCATTGGAGGTCAGTCTGCTGGGTGACTGTATATAATCCCAGGCCGCCTTTTCTACACCACTAGGGGTGTCTCACCAAATGTGAGTGTGTTATTACACTGATATCTGTTAATATTTCTGTCAAACAATATTGGGCCATGTGGCGCTTCTGTCCTTTTATGTTGTCTACGATTGTATAGAGAATGTCTGGGTAGGAATCAAACCGGGGGCCCTAGAGGTATGTATCATGCAACACAGAGGACAAAGGTAAAACATGTACAACCTTAATTGATTCCCATATGTAAAGAAATAATAACCAGGGTAATACACCCTCTTTCCTTGTATTTCATATGTAAAGAAATAAGTATTAGCCTAGATATGACTGTGAGATAAGGACTTCTTTTTTTTTGGATATTTTTTTGGATATGTTCAGCTGAATGTCCCAGAGAAGCCAGGGGTTTAAGCTAGAGAGATAATGTAATAAAAATGATGAAACTATAGACTCTGAAACTGTGATGATTCTAAGACTAGTGAGGTTTTGGGATAGAATCCAACCTGTGCCACCATATCTGAGCAGTAGGGTTTGTTGAGGCCTGTGCCCATGTCCTCAGTTTCGAAGTATTAAGCGGGCCTCTAATACTGGGAACCGGTTAGGGTTTAGCAATTGCATGATTGATATTATCGGGCTATCCTCTTGTCATATTGCATATTAGTAAGAGTAGGGGATCTACTATGAGGCTGGGTCTGTCTGCCATATAATATGGGTAGTACCTATAGTAACACTCATTAGAAGAAAACCTTTAACTAAACATGAACTTTAAACATTTAAAATCAGGGTCATAATCACATCTAGATCTGAAATTTATCATGTAAAGGATACATTCAGAGTCTGATATGAGGTTGTATTCATGGCATGTAATCATATAGCAGGCCTAAATAGTTCTAGTTAGAAGACGTAAACTAACATGCATTCAGGAATGTTTTCTGGGATGTACGGCTTCTTTTCTTTTAGATTGCAGAGTTGGTACTCCACTGATTACCTTTGTCCAATCTGAGTATGATCCATTCACTACTACTCGTTGCTCCCTATCTTTGATCCAGTTATTTTTCCATGAGCTAACATTTTCAGCTATTCCCAGTACCTTAATTTTGTGCATTAATCTCTCATGTGGCACTGTATCAAACATCTTTACAAAATCTAAGTATATCACATCAACTGCCTACCCTTTATCTATATTTTTTTTACTTCCTCATAGAATCTAATTAGATTAGTTTGACATGTCCTGTATTTTATAATGTCAAATTGAAATTTAACTCAAAATTGAGATTTAACTCAAAATGTATGGATACAAAACCTCAGTAGAAGTCTTGATGCAGTGTATCTAAAACCACAAAACTTTATTCTCAAAAATTTAAAGAACAAGTAAGGCACAGGGGTACCAAGTTAAAAGTGAAAGTACACAGGGGAATATAGACTTCCTCTGCATCCAACGTGTTTCACTGATAATCTTATCATCGATGAAGTGCTCATTCAGCATGAAAGGCATTATATGTTAGGAGCCATATAAAAAAACTAGGCTGATTTGTAATGCTGTGTGATCAGTCAGTCATTATTACCATTCGGCTAGATTACAAGTTTTGCGGTATGAGGGGTGCGGTAATAACTTGCATGTTATTGTCACTGCTCACTTTCCTACAGCAATGCTATTACAGGTTTTCATAAACCCAGCGCTAACAGGCAAAAAGTGAGCGTAGAGCAAAATTGAGCTCCATACCGGACTCCAATACCAGCGCTGCTGAAAGCTGCGGTGAACTGGTTTTACATGCTCATGCACGATTTCCTCATAGACATCAATGGGGAGAGTCGGCTGAAAAAAAGTCTAACACCTGCAAAAAAGCAGCGTTAAGATCAGTAATGCAGCCCCATTGATTCCTATGGGGAAACAAATTTTATGTTTACACCTAACACCCAAACATGAACCCCCGAGTCTAAACACCCCTAATCTTACACTTATTAACCCCTAATCTGCTGCCCCCGACATTGCAGACACCTACATTATACATATTAACCCCTAAACCGCTGCACTCCCACCTCACAAACACTAGTTAAATACTATTAACCCCTAATCTGCCGCCCCTAACATCGCTGCCACCTACCTACATTAATTAACCCCTAATCTGCTGCCCCCAACGTCACCGCCACTATAATAAATTTATTAAACCCTAAACCTAAGTCTAACCCTACCACCCCCTAACTTAAATATAATTAGAATAAATCAAAATAAAAATTCCTATCATTACCTAAATTATTCCTATTTAAAACAAAATACTTACCTGTAAAATAAACCCTAAGATAGCTACAATATAACTATTAGTTATATTGTAGCTAGCTTAGGTTTTATTTTTATTTTACAGGCAAGTTTGTATTTATTTTAACTAGGTAGAATAGTTACTAAATAGTTATTAACTATTTACTGTCTACCTAGCTAAAATAAATACAAATTTACCTGTAAAATAAAACCTAACCTGTCTTACACTAACACCTAACATTAGACTACAATTAAATAAATTAAATTAATTAAATACAATTATCTAAATTACAAAAAAAACAAACCACTAAATTACACAAAATAAATAAAGAAATGATCAGATATTTAAACTAATTACACCTAATCTAATAGCCCTATCAAAATAAAAAAGATCCCCCCAAAATAAAAAAACCTAGCCTAAACTACCACCCACACAACCAACCCCCCAAATAAAATCCTAACTAAAAAAAAAACAAGCTCCCCATTGCAATGAAAAGGGCATTTGTATGGGCATTGCCCTTAAAATGGCATTTAGCTCTTTTTCAGCCCAAAAGCCCTAATCTAAAAATAAAACCCACCCAAAAAACCCTTAAAAATTCTAACACTAACCCCTGAAGATCCACTTACAGTTTTGAAGACCGGACATCCATCCTCATTGAAGCTGGGAGAAGTCTTCATCCAAGCGGCTAGAAGTCCTCAATGAAGCCGGGAGAAGTCTTCATCCAAGCCGGCAGAAGAGGTCCTCCAGACGGGCAGATGTCTTCATCCAGACGGCATCTTCTATCTTCATCCATCCGGCGAGGAGCGGTTCCATCTTCAAGACATCCGGCACGAAGCATCCTCTTCTTTCGAATCCTCTTGAAGAATGAAGGTTACTTTAAATGACGTCATCCAATATGGCGTTCCTTGAATTACGATTGGCTGATAGAATTCTACAGCCAATCAGAATTAAAGGTGAAAAAATCCTATTGGCTGATGCAATCAGCCATTAGGATTGAGCTTCAATCCTATTGGCTGATCCAATCAGCCAATAGGATTGAGCTTGCATTCTATTGGCTGATCCAATCAGCCAATAGAATGCAAGCTCAATCCTATTGGCTGATTGGATCAGCCAATATGATTGAAGCTCAATCCTATTGGCTGATTGCATCAGCCAATATAATTTTTTCACCTTTAATTCCGATCGGCTGATAGAATTCTATCATCCAATCGAAATTCAAGGGACACCATCGTTAGTCATCGGAAGAAGAGGATGCTCCGTCTGGATGAAGACTTCTGCCCGTCTGGAGGACCACTTCTCCCGGCTTCATTGAGGACTTCTTGCTGCTTGGATGAAGACTTCCTTGAGGATGGATGTCCGGTCTTCAAAACTGTAAGTGGATCTTCGGGGGTTAGTGTTAGGTTTTTTTAACGTTTTTTTGGGTGGGTTTTATTTTTAAATTAGGGCTTTTGGGCTGAAAAAGAGCTAAATGCCCTTTTAAGGGCAATGCCCATACAAATGCCCTTTTCAGGGCAATGGGGAGCTTAGGTTTTTTTAGTTACTGTTGGGGGATTGTTGGTTGATTTTATTTTACAGGTGAAAGAGCTGATTTATTTGGGGCAATGCCCCGCAAAAGGTCATTTTAAGCATTATTGGTAGTTTAGTTTATGCTAGGGGATTTTTTATTTTGGGGGGGGCTTTGTATTTTGATAGGGCTATTAGATTAGGTGTAATTAGTTTAAATATCTGATAATTTCTTTTTTCTTTTGTGTAATTTAGTGTTTGCTTGTTGTAATTTAGGTAATTGTATTTAATTAATTTAATTGTAGTGTAATGTTAGGTGTTAGTGTAAGACAGGTTAGGTTTTATTTTGCAGGTAAATTTGTATTTATTTTAACTAGGTAGTTAGTAAATAGTTAATAACTATTTACTAACTAATCTACCTAGTTAAAATAAAAACAAATTTTCCTGTAAAATAAAAATAAACCCTAAGATAGCTACAATGTAACTATTAGTTATATTGTAGCTAGCTTAGGGTTTATTTTACAGGTAAGTATTTAGTTTTAAATAGGAATAATTTAGGTAATGATAGGAATTTTTATTTAGATTTATTTTAATTATATTTAAGTTAGGGGGTGTTAGGATTAGGATTAGACTTAGGTTTAGGAGTTAATAAATTTATTATAGTGGCGGCGACGTTGAGGGCGGCAGATTATGGGTTAATAAATGTAGGTAGGTGGCGGCGATGTTAGGGGCAGCAGATTAGGGGTTAATAATATTTAACTAGTGTTTGTGGGGTGGGAGTGCAGCGGTTTAGGGGTTAATATGTTTATTATAGTGGCGGCGATGTCCGGAGCAGCAGATTAGGGGTTAATAATTTTATTTTAGTGTTTGCGATGCGGGAGGGCCTCGGTTTAGGGGTTAATAGGTAGTTTATGGGTGTTAGTGTACTTTTTTAGCATTTTAGTTACGAGTTTTATGCTACAGCTTTGTAGTGTAAAACTCATAACTACTGACTTTAGATTGCTTTACGAATCTTGCGGGATAGGCTGTACCGGTCACTTTTTGGCCTCCCAGAAAAAGCTTGTAATACCAGCACTATGGAAGTCCCATTGAAAAAAGACTTAACGCAAATTGTGTACGTTGATTTGTTGTACAGCCAAAAGTGTGCGATGCCCCTAAACCTGCAAGACTCGTAATACCAGCGGGAGTGAAAAAGCAGCGTTTTAACCCATAACGCTGCTTTTTCACTCATAATGCAAAACTTGTAACCCAGCCGATTATGATTCCCTGGAACTGTAAATAAAGATTTGCTGCAAGTTATTGTCAGTCATTTCATCACTATGTGTTAGTCAAGCTGTTTTAACCAATACAGCAAAATCAATGTCCCACATTCCTAGGCTAGAGCTGATGATAAGTGGTTCAATTGTCTCCATTTTTTCAAAATATGATTAGATCTTTGTGGTGTTGCCATGCTCATGCAGTGATCTCTCTATTACCAATTTAGTGCCAGATTATGAGTGGAGTGATATCATTTGCCCAAGGAGTGTAAACATGATCATGAGATTTAAACTCAAATCCATATTACAAGTGGCATACTGTTTAAATTACCACAAATTTGTTTGCGCCAACTCGTGGTAATTTACGATCTCCATATTTTCTATGGGGCGTTAAGCTGCAATGTCCATTTGTATTACAAGTTGAAAGTAAACACAATTGCATGTAACGCTCAAACTTTTTGCGTGACCTGAAAAGGAGGAAACAGTTGCACTAAGCTACTCTATTAACCCCTAAACCACCACAACCATGGCAAACTACCCCACTACACTATTAACCCAACACCTCCACAACCCCAATCACAAAATACCCAGCTACACTATTAATGCCTAAACTGTACAACCCCTATTGCAAAATACTGCACTTCACTATTAACCCCAAAACTGCCACAACCCCATCGCAAAATACACCACTACACTATTAACCCCTAAACTGTCACAACACCATCACAAAGTACACCTCTACACAATTAACCCCTAAACATCTACAAATCCCACCACAAAATACCCACTAACATCTAAACCTCCTAACCAGCTAACCCCCCTAACTTAACATCCCCTAAGTTACCCCCAAAAAACATTACATGAAAAAAGCTACCATTATATAAAATAAAAAGCCTACAGAAAAAGAAAACAAATAACCAAAAATAAAAACCCAGTTATTTTTTTACTGCACAAAAAAAAAACTATCACTAAAGTTGAATCCGGCTCTTACGTGGCAGTGGCACTCCATCTCTGCTTATCCTCCTTGATCTGTCTGCAGCCTTTGATACTGTCGACCACCCTCTTTTGATCCAAACCAAACAAATCTGGCATTTGTGAGACAGCTCTCTCGTAGTTCTCTTCCTATCTGTCTAACCGTACCTTTAGTGTAGCCTTCTCTGGGGCATTCTTTGCCCCGTTACCACTTTCTGTTGGGGTACCGCAAGACTCTGTCCTCGGTCCCATTTTTTTCTCAATCTATACGTCATCTTTAGGTTCCTTAATAAAGTCCCATGGGTTTTGATATCATTTGTATGCCGATGACACCCAAATCTACCTGTCTGCACCAGAACTATCTCATTCCGTGCTAACCTGTGTCACTAACTGTCTCTCTCAAATCTCATCTTGGATGTCCTCTCACTACCTCAAACTAAATCTCTTCAAAACTGAGCTCCTTATTTCCCCCCTTCTTCTAAAATCTCCACCCCCCCATTTCTTTATAACTATTGATAACTCCATCATTACCCCTATTCCACATGCCCGATGTCTTGGGCTCACATTCAGTCCTTGGCTAAAGCCTGCCACTTCCACATTAAAAACATCTCTAAAATTATAACACAAATGTTAGCTCTGGCGCTTGGTAGAGTAACCTCTAGCTCCTTGGGGGAGGGGCACCTAGCACACCCTCAAAATGATATATGAAACAGAAAGTTCAAGGAGCGCCTATACTGAGGCTGAGAAAGATATGTTAAAAGACTAACTAGAATAATGGTAGTGGGAGTCCATATATAAATTGTTATCCTTGTATAGAATAAAAAAGGAGGAGAGTGGGGAGATATCACAATTTAATTAAAAATCAAATCTATATCTAAAAGTTTAGGAATGTGTGCAGATACAAATACAATCAACGAGAGAGAGAGCAAAAGAGAGGGGGGAAAGAGCATAAGAGAGGGGGGGAGAGAGAGCAAAAGAGGGGGATAGAGAGACCAAAAGCGAAGGGGGAGAGAGAGCAAAAGAAAGGAGAGAGAGTAAAAGAGAGAGAGCGTACAAAAGAGAGGGGGAGAGAGAGCAAAATAGATGGAGAGATACAGCAAAAGAGAGAGGGGAGAGAGAGAGAGAGAGAGAGAGAGAGAGCTAAAGAGAGGGGGTAGAGAGAGCAAAAGAAAGGGGAGAGAGTAAAATAGAGAGGTGAGAGAGAAAGAGCAAAAGAGAGGGGGAGAGAGCACAAAATAGAGGGGGAGAGCGCAAAAGAGCATTAAAACTATTTATGCTAAATCATGCACTTAAAGGGACATGAAGTCCAAAATGTTTATTTCATGATTCAGGTAGAACATACAATTTTAAACAACTTTCCAATTTACTACTATTATCAAATTTGTTTTATTCTCTTGGTATAATTTGTTGAAAGAGCAGCAATGCACTAATGGTTTCTAACCGAACACATAGATTAACCAATGACAATCGGTATAAATATGCAGCCACCAATCAGCACCTAGAACCTAGGTTCTTTGCTGCTCCTGAGCTTATCTAGAAAAAAGGTAATCCCTTTATTACCCATTCCCCAGTTTTGCATAACCAACACAGTTATATAAATACCCTTTTTACCTCTGTGATTACCTTGTATCTAAGCTTCTGCAAACTGCCCCCTTATTTTAGTTCTTTTGACAGACTTGCTCTTTAGCCAATCAGTGCTCACTCCAGGGTAACTTCACGTGCATGAGCTCAATGTTATGTATATGAAACACATGAACTAATGCCCTCTAGTGGTCAAAATGCATTCACATGACAAGCATGGGAGCCATCGAGAGTATCTAGTTTGCTAACTCCTCAATTGGGATCGAGTAGCTGCTCTGAGACTGTTTGGTGTGTGGGTTTGGCACTTCACAACACATTAGTGCTGCCTATGTTGGAATCCTACTTATTACTTTAACTCACTTGCACACAATGTAAAAATGACGACCCTAGGGTCTGATGAGGACTTACTGAGCAATTCAGATTTAGCTAGACCGATATTTTAAACCCACGAATACTCATCTTGGCAACAGTAGAATATTTCAAATTGCAGAGGCCGTACACGCTTTCATAAACTATACTCCTGATGTTGTACTTTGTAATTGACAACTGAGGACTCTGTGGGATCTCTTATCGTTACTTTGCCATGCTGATATTTATCTTATTGTTGACTGCCTACATATATGATTGCTCCTCATATAATACTGAATGCCACCTATTATACTGTGTTGCACATTTGATGCTATGCTCCTGTATAGGGAGTGCAGAATTATTAGGCAAGTTGTATTTTTGAGGATTAATTTTATTATTGAACAACAACCATGTTCTCAATGAACCCAAAAAACTCATTAATATCAAAGCTGAATATTTTTGGAAGTAGTTTTTAGTTTGTTTTTAGTTTTAGCTATTTTAGGGGGATATCTGTGTGTGCAGGTGACTATTACTGTGCCTAATTATTAGGCAACTTAACAAAAAACAAATATATACCCATTTCAATTATTTATTTTTACCAGTGAAACCAATATAACATCTCAACATTCACAAATATACATTTCTGACATTAAAAAACAAAACAAAAACAAATCAGTGACCAATATAGCCCCCTTTCTTTGCAAGGACACTCAAAAGCCTGCCATCCATGGATTCTGTCAGTGTTTTGATCTGTTCACCATCAACATTGCGTGCAGCAGCAACCACAGCCTCCCAGACACTGTTCAGAGAGGTGTACTGTTTTCCCGTCTTGTAAATCTCACATTTGATGATGGACCACAGGTTCTCAATGGGGTTCAGATCAGGTGAACAAGGAGGCCATGTCATTAGATTTTCTTCTTTTATACCCTTTCTTGCCAGCCACGCTGTGGAGTACTTGGACGCGTGTGATGGAGCATTGTCCTGCATGAAAATCATGTTTTTCTTGAAGGATGCAGACTTCTTCATGTACCACTGCTTGAAGAAGGTGTCTTCCAGAAACTGGCAGTAGGACTGGGAGTTGAGCTTGACTCCATCCTCAACCCGAAAAGGCCCCACAAGCTCATCTTTGATGATACCAGCCCAAACCAGTACTCCACCTCCAACTTGCTGGCGTCTGAGTCGGACTGGAGCTCTCTGCCCTTTACCAATCCAGCCACGGGCCCATCCATCTGGCCCATCAAGACTCACTCTCATTTCATCAGTCCATAAAACCTTAGAAAAATCAGTCTTGAGATATTTCTTGGCCCAGTCTTGACGTTTCAGCTTGTGTGTCTTGTTCAGTGGTGGTCGTCTTTCAGCCTTTCTTACCTTGGCCATGTCTCTGAGTATTGCACACCTTGTGCTTTTGGGCACTCCAGTGATGTTGCAGCTCTGAAATATGGCCAAACTGGTGGTAAGTGGCATCTTGGCAGCTGCACGCTTGACTTTTCTCAGTTCATGGGCAGTTATTTTGCGCCTTGGTTTTTCCACACGCTTCTTGCGACCCTGTTGACTATTTTGAATGAAACGCTTGATTGTTCGATGATCACGCTTCAGAAGCTTTGCAATTTTAAGAGTGCTGCATCCCTCTGCAAGATATCTCAGTATTTTTGACTTTTCTGAGCCTGTCAAGTCCTTCTTTTGACCCATTTTGCCAAAGGAAAGGAAGTTGCCTAATAATTATGCACACCTGATATAGGGTGTTGATGTCATTAGACCACACCCCTTCTCATTACAGAGATGCACATCACCTAATATGCTTAATTGGTAGTAGGCTTTCGAGCCTATACAGCTTGGAGTAAGACAACATGAATAAAGAGGATGATGTGGTCAAAATATTCATTTGCCTAATAATTCTGCACTCCCTGTATATTTTACTATAGAGATCTATATTTATCTATTGGAGGAATCTCACAGTCTATAAGCCAGGCACCTTGGTAGGCTGACGACTTCATAATATGTCCATGGATGTATAACCTAGTGCTAGACTCGTTTATCCAAGGGTTTGGTTGCTTTCTTACCATTTTCAAAATGCTTTCTATATGTGTTAATTTCTGTATCTTGTGGCTATATTAGGCATAGCAGCGGCTTCACTCCACAGCTTATTAGGTTCATTTAAAACCTCTATGACAGATATGTAATTTTCTGCTACTAATTCACACTACTTTAGAGGTTGAAGCTATCTAAATGATAGCAGCTATTTAAATTTTCATTGGTAATATATAGGTGTTTATATTAGGTTCCTCACAGGGGCACAATTATTCAACCATATTATAATCTGTTCCTTCTAGACACATACTTCTACATTATACTTAGATATGCTATTAGCCTGCACTGGCTGTATTGACGTATATAACCACTCTATCTTATTTTATGCAAGTATGTTTATTGTTGCTGTCTGTGAGTTTTTTTTTTTTTTATATAAGTTCGCTTAAACTTTCTACTTAATTAGATTGTATTGGCCCCGCGGATAAGTAATGGCAAACCATATTGCATTCTACCTTTAATTATTGCTATATTTTTTTATGTTTGTGTGATATTGAGTTATCTTTTGATACTACCCTCTTTATACTTGTAGGGATATATCCTCATAGTGTTCATAATGTATAATTTTGTCTACTAAATCTGATCCTAAATAGGGGATACATGAAAGATCACTAGCATATGAGCATTATATAGGCTAGTCATCTTGGATAACTCCACTATATTTTATAGTAAATAAACTTAAATACCTTATATCTGATATGACAAAATACCTACTTCTCATTTAAGCTCTATATCACACTATAATATTCTATTTGATAGCAGTCTCAGAATAATATAATAAGTTAATAGTCTAACCATAGATCTATCAAACTAGTCAAGAAGTACTCATATTTCACAAAACTAGTTATCTTATAGTTTGGTGTAACTTATAGAACCCCTTACATACCACTATTATATATAACCTAGGGATATTTCATATTACATAAATAGTTGTTTTACAAACTACTACGTCTTTTTATGGCTATGTGATATTTGGTTTACTTATGACACTAATTGCTCCGTCCCTGTAACAAACTCTCCCCATAGTGTTACTATTATATAACCACATTTACTAGGACCCCTCTCCTCCCTTTCCCGCCGGCATTTATTACCTGCGGGTCATACCCCTACTCCTTTTACCCACATCGCCTATAGCTGGCATCTCCCCAGGAGAGGGGTTCATGCAGCAGCCCTCTGCTCTCCATATATACAAATATCTCCCCTTGTGCATATCCTTCTCAGGGAGCTACCTTTACTTTTCTTGCATACAAAAGTCTAGAGGCACAAAGCTATGCCAGACAGCCTCCCTAATTGGCTCTGCCCCCCCTCCCCCTTTCCATCTTCAAGCGGCTCTTGCCCGCTGAATTTCCTTTTCCCCCCAAAACAAAAAAATGAGGTTTCATTTTGATGTGTTCCAGACATCCATTTTTGCCATACACCACTTTCCTTTCTAGTTAATCCCAATTACCGTATAATTTCTGATCACAATCGCAGACATAGTGTCATTGCCCGTCTCAAGAGCTACTCTATTACCTTTGAACACACTATTATGTATAATAAAAGTCTTCACACGTTTCTCCATAGCCCCACTGCGGTTTAGATATAGTGTTCGCAATGGCAGTATTTGTATTTTGATGCCTTAGCTCTATTATTTGTTTGAGAATTGTATCATCGCTATTATTAACCTGGATATGTGTCTGGACATATTATCTGTTTTGCTGTTACTTTTATTGCCTCAATAAAAATTTTAAAAAAAAAATGCATTCACATTAGAGGCAGTCTTAAAGGTCTAAGAAATTAGCATAAGAACTTCCTAGAATTAGCTTTCAACTAAGAATACCAAGAGTTCAAAGCAAAATTAGTGATAAAAGTAAATTGCAAAGTTACATTCCCTATTTAAATCATGAAAGTTTTTTTTTGGACTTGACTGTCCCTTTAAATAATGTATAAAATCAGAGAAAGCTATAAAATTGCAAAGTCCTCACAGCGCTACTTTATAATGCCACCCAGCTGGTAAAATGTTCTGTGCAAAATACTGTCTTGCAAACATGCAACTTCAATTTAAGAAACAACATTCTTAACGAACAATTCAATACAGTAAAATTGCATTATCAACAAATGCAAAATTCCAAATGATTCGTTTTCGGACAAATTTCAAAGGTAGTTCAATATTCCTCCCCCCTGTATCATGTGACAGCCAACCAGCCAATCACAAAATCCATACACATATAAGCTGTGAATCATTGCACATGCTCAGTAGTAGCTGGTGCCTCAGAAAGTGTGCATATCAAATATTGTACTCATTTTGATAATGGAAGTGAATTGTGTGCTCTATCTGAATCATGAACGTTTTAAAATGTGTCTTTAGAGTTCTTTTAAGATAAAAATGTTTAATTGTTAATTGACATGACAGTAAAACAAACCTCTTAAACAATTTACATAGAAATTCCCATGCTTTGTCAGAGGTATACTAGTCAAGTCTCCTTTTAAATTCTCCTTTTTATTTCCAAAACAAGTGAGTTTATTAAAACAATAAATGTTAATTCCATCTCTTATATTAATATCTCCCTTTTAGGCATGACTTGACTAACAGAATGCTATTGTTATAAAAAAATAATACAGTTACACCAAAAGGAAACAATACAAAAATAAATTACATTTTCCTGAGAAAATACTAACTTAACAATCTTTAAACATTGTATCATTATTTTATGTTATGTGTCCCAAGACTATCTTATTAAAATTATTGTTTCATTTTATGCAAATGCAATTCTTTGTTTTGTAGCAACTGTTTTATAATTGTTAAGCCTTAGGTCCCTATGTATGGAAGTCTGGGAACCTTATCTGCATGTGTTTGGGACCGATACATCATTATCTGCTGCCGGATTTTAACATTGCACAACCATTTTCTTGGCAGCCCCCCCCCCCACCTCTCACAACCAATTACATGAGAGCAGGTTTTACCAATCATCATAGAGGATTGAATCTGGAATGCTTGACACCTACAACTTCTGAGGTCGCAGACAAGTTACTTTTTAACTTGCAGGTGCAGGTTTTCATTAGTGAGACTACACTGCATGGATCTGAAGCTGCGTTTGCATGTTCATAAATAGAGCACCAAAAGAAAATGAGAAGATACAATTGTTTTTTCTTTTTGTTGTCTCTCTGCACCATCTTGCACTTTATGAAGAAAATGATAAGAAATAAAATATCTAAATTTTCCAAATTGGATAGATTTAAAAACTACACAAACTACTTTAAAATCCTGATTTTATAAAAAGTTGACAACTCATTTTAAATGTATCAAAATTCATCATACTTTCTGCTTATGAAAGAAGTACTGAGAACAGATCTGTGTCCTGTTGTGAGGCAGTGTATCTGGGGGCATAATTATAAGCCTTTTTATCTGAAATAGTTGTAGCTCAGAAGTATGTGAGTAATCACTTGGATCCTTCTGTTTTCTATGGACAATATTACTCTATATTTGGTTCTTTTCTTTGGAGATTTAAAGAGCATAAGCACACAATAATACAGAAGTCTATGGGTGTTAAACACACAAAGTTTATCCCCTGTGTTAAATGCTGATAATGCTAGATAATTTATATTTTGTAAACAAGTACACATACTATTTATTGGCTGAAAACAACACCACATTTTTATTTTAAAAATATTTATTTTCTAAACTTGTATCATTAAATGGAGTGGATATATAATTTAACACTTATAAGTAAACATCAATATATGCACAGTTTTATCAGTAGTGGACCTACTCAACAGAGGGCCCTGGTGCAATTTGTTTTGCCCACTCCAAAGGTATTTCAGTATTAGGCAATAGTAGTAATATACACACTGCTCTGTATAATGATTTAAAGTATATAAAGATAGTTAATAGCTAACTAGCTAGATTAATAGACAAACAGTCAGACATACAGACATACAGACAGACAGACATATAGATGATAGATGGACTTGCAACCTTCACTAATTAAAGGCTCCCCTGCTTTAGGATTGAACACATTTTGCGCACATACAGGTATAAACTGGCAATGCCTCCCCAGCACTTAGCCCTGGTGCCACTGCACCTGCTGCACCAATGGTAGTTCCGCCCCTGCATATATTTGTTTTTTGTGACCTATTATACACATCTATGCTGTCATGGAAAGGACCTAAGTTTCAAAACAGTATACAAAGAGAAAGAGGTATGTGTGGTAATAGATGTCTTTTTTAGTTGTACACTTGATTTGAATCATGAGTAAAGTTTAATTTTTAATGCCCATATGCTTGAATATCCTGGAATATTTTGTACAGCTCTTCATGCACCAAATACTTAAAAAGTGTTTTAGGGGGCATAGTTAACCATCTGAGTGTGCAGTCACATTTGTGAAGAACTCTGTACTTAACACTCGCTAAGAGGCAAAAAACAAAGATTCTTTTTCCACCTTTTGACAGAGGATCAGTATATTTCTCCTAACTTTGGTGGAGTTACACCCTATCTGTCAGAGAGGCAGGGATTATACCTTACCACCGGTCAGCAGCATTGCAGTGGAGGGCCGTGATCTGGCTGAGCAGTTCAGCTAGTGACAATTTGGATGACAAGTCAGACCGGATTGCTGGTGCTTTGTCCAGAAGCTGGTGCAGCTTCTGGTCATCGAGCAGACCCGCCATCCTAACACCCCCTCATCGGGCTCTCCCTAAGCTGCAGAATAGTCGTTGGAATAGGAGCATCTACCACTATTCAGAACCCTTCTGAAGGACTCCCAAGTAAGCAGACCAAGGTTTTCACTGCACAGCCTAGGGTAGGCCTATAACGTTTGCGCCATCTTTGCACCTCACTTCCAATGCCCGGCAGCCTGAGTTAATTAGCGGGCAGAGTAAACCTCCATAACGATCCCCCTGTTACTGGGTATATTGCTTTTGAGGACTACCTCACAAGAGACTTACAAAAGCCCAAGGGCTAAATTAGGTCTACAATATTTAAACTTTCCCCTGATTTCTGAAGAAAGGTGCACTTCCAAGTATATATCCCACAGTACACACTACCCTCTTATCTGAACCTTGTAGAGACCTGTGGAAGTTCTGTTCTTGGTTAATAACAGCAGTCGGTTTTCCAGATTACTTGACTGTCCTGCACTACCTAATAATATAGAAGAACCGAGACCCATTACCATAGCCTGACCTGTGGCACTTTTTATACAGCAGCCAGCAAGGTACATTGGATTTGGTCACTGTTCCCTGGTCCGGAGGGTCGGGGCTCCACTCCGGGGATGGGGACGGTTATAACCCAGAGACCAGATCAATAACCAACACACCTATTACCCGGTACCACCCCGGATATCAACCTACCTGGTAGGTAAATACACAGCCCGCAGAGAGAGTCGACTATTCGACCCCCTACCTACATTCAATAGGAATTCAAGCTGACAAGTCACAGGCAGTGGGCCACCCAACTTGCTGGACTGTAACTTCTGTTATATAATCCTCGAGATATCCAACAGATATAAAGAAGCTGAGCAAAAGCATTACTTTAAACCTCTACAATTAGCAATTCAATTGGAGACTACAAGGCTTCCCAACAATTTCCCAGTGGTCTAATTTTCACATCTCTCAGTTGTTTCTGTGAAGCAAAAAGGGAATTAAGAAGAAATGTATCCCTGATCTCAGTGGTAGGGATCACAGTGGCTGCAGCATGAAATAATCAAATGGTCCTTTTCCTAACCCCAACTTTATCGATAACCCTGGTCTTTCAAACCGTATTATTTTGAGAAGTACTGCCTGCCTCACTACTAACTTAATTACTTACCTGGGTTTCTGGGCTTCATAAAAACTCTTAAGATGTCCTATTCCTTTAAAAAGAAACAGAAAGGTCTCTCTACTCTTAGAAGAACTGTGGTGGACCATTTTCAAAGGTTGGCTGCCTCGACACATACCTCCTCTGAGAAGGAGAGTCAAGATCAAGCAACCCTATTTGATACCCAAGGCAACGCAAAACTACGGCATCATGTTTCCTCTAATTTACAAGTGGACTAACTATCCAACAATATTGTGGATTCTATTAAATCACTACTAGCGTCGCATCATGACTCCCTCTCAAAGAAATTTGAAAAAGACCATGCTGACTTCAAAAGAGACATCGCTACAATTAGTGAGAGAACATATACATTAGAGAGAAAGCAAAAAGGATAACATGATAGATAATTCCAATTTACTCATTTATTTCCAAAATCTGGCAACTCAAATATCCGATCTGGAGAATAAATTGGTGGATCTGGATGACAGATCTCGCTGCAATAATTTAAGACAGTCCTTCCACAAGATCTAGGAGGATACCTCCAGGACCTCTTCAAATCAATACTTGACCCTAGCAGCGAGGCAGATTTTCTAATCGACAGAGCCCACAGAGCCTTAAGATCGAGATCACTGGAGGGAGATAAACCTAGGGATGTAATTATCTGTTTGCACTATTACACCTCCCAAGAGAAACTCCTAAGAGCTATAACAAAGAGTGGGACTCTGTCGGGTAAATTTTCAGATCTACAAATCTTCCCAGACCTGTCACCTCACACACTCCAATTGAGAAGGAACTTCCAATTTTGTACCAACATTTTAAGGGACAATGGTATAAAATACTGATGGGGTTTTCCGGTGAGGCTGTTCATAGCAAAAGATGGCCAGCAGTTTATTGCTTCTTCAGTCCAACATGCCAAGGAACTGCTGCAAAAATGGGATCTTCTTACAGACCCACCCCCTAACTCTGATGTCCACCCAGGATCCCAACAGCTTCGAGCTGCGGCAAGAGAATGGCACACACTGGAACCAAGATCTTCCCACAGCAAAAAGACTCAATCCACGAAAGACCAGGCATCCACCTCTCCAGAATAAGACCAGTTTTACATCCTTTTCCACACAAACTTTTGAATGGATGAAATCCTCTTAGACTTGTTTTCTTGGAGAAGAAACTCTGGACTACTTTTTCTCTTCCTTCTGAAGATTCACTTCTAGCCTCAACTGTTAACTCACAGTTCTCCCTGCTCCATTAGAAGCTGTTGAATATTCCACAATTCTCTTTCTAGAGTTTTTTCCTTCCCTTATTGGGAGGAAAGATAAATACTCATCCTCTCACCCAGCTAACCTGAACTTCCAAGATGGACATATTGGATGATCCCCTTATGAAGACACGTAAGATCATCTGAAAGTTGTGTATTGTTATATTGTTTTCACTATTGTTTGTAACTCTTCTGAACCCTGCTTATATTTTAGCAATTCTCCATCTCAGCTATTGATAGAGACTAGTACTCACCCTTATTTATAATCTATAGGGCCTATAGATGAACCGACCCTCCCACTAGAAGGAAGGCTCCCTTAACCACTGAACCTCTTTGTTAATAAGATTTACTAACCTCGAGTGTTAAATTAAGGCAGCAAACTCCTATACTCTTTTTGCCCCCATAAAGGCCACAGAGGTTGAAAATTCCTATATAACTATATCCCACAGTGGTCACTGTCCTCTCTCTTCCATAATCTATGCATAATCTAGATGTTACTATGGTAATGGGGTGGCCTCAAGAAATCTTAGTAGCCTCCCTTTTCCCAACCACATCACATTCGGATATTATTCGGAAGAGAAGTTTACAAATGATCAACAACTTAGTTAATAAGTTATTTACACTGTCTGTTTTGAGTTTTGAGATTTATTTGAAATGTATATGGAGTTCTTAGGTTGGGAAATTTGTTTACTTTCATGTTTAGTATTTAAGATATTTGCTTGTTCTTCTTTTTTTCCCTTTGACTGACTTATGCATGGCAACCCACTACCACACTACTTTGAGATATAAATCCCTCTAATCTAACCCTTCTCCATGATGACATTTGTTTTTCTATACTTCCCAGTTTATCACTGGAGCGTCATACCTATATTTCTATATTTACATGTTTTTATATATATATATATATATATATATATATATACTTATGTTAATCCAACTGACATTTGGTCATCCTTAAGTGAACTGGCTATTTTTATACTTGATTGATGGGGGTAAGGCCCAACATACTTTCTCCCCCCACACACAATTAGTTGTGTTCTCTGGACCTACCTTCTAGAGGCCACTCATATTGAAAGTGTTAACGTATTACATTATGTTCTTTTCTAGCCTGGCATTTGCCATAGCATTACTCACACTCTATACATTACTTAGCGTGAGACTATTTCACGAGTGCACATTCGTGTCCACATATATTATTTCCGTTTCCTTCTCCCCCCCCTAACTTCCCTGATTGTCTTCCCTACCCTTCTCCTTCCTCCGTAACATTCAACCCTCAGTCAAAAACTCTTACTCACATAATGCCTCCACTCAAAATCGCAACCCTGAACACCCAGGGACTTAATTCCCCAACTAAACGAAGTCTCCTGTTTCACTACTTGAGACACCACAAAATCCATCTCGCCTTTTTACAAGAGACTCACTGGCAGATCAATTCCAGATAGCTACAAAATACTTCCTACTTCCCAGTCTGGGTTTCAGCCCCATACACGGAAAAAAAGAGAGGGGTGGCAATTTTAATCCATAGGGAAGTTACTTGCGACATCGACTATACTGAACAAGATCCTGAGGGGAGATTCCTCATTTTGATTTGCAGACTCAATGATGTTATGTGTACTCTCGTCACCATTTACGCTCCCAATACTAAACAGATCCCTTTTCTGCGCTCCCTTCTGAGTAGAATGGAGAAGGTGAAAAGAGGTCACCTTATTATGGATGGAGATCTCAATATGGTATGCGACCCTAATCTTGATAAAAAGACTACAATAAGCCGCTCAAGTGACCGTAATGTGACCTCTCAGTCCAACGTTTTTCGCAAGCTAATTTGCCAGGGATCGGACAATACCCGCAGACTATTAAATTTTTTTTCAGAAGTAGCAAATATGAAAATTCCCCTCCCCTCTCTGTCTTTAGATGCTGGTTTTGGTAGGGTAAGGTGGGAGTATATGTTCCAAACCATGGAAGCATTTGGATTTCCATTTACTGTATTTACTGCTATAAAAGCCCTATATGAATCCTCAACAGCTAGAGTAGGAGGAGTAGGATTCTTTTCTCCCACATTTCCAATAACTAATGGAACCCACCAGGGTTGTCCTCTTTCACTGATTCTTTTTGCCCTAAGTATAGAACTGTTAGCTGCAGCCATAAGGAAGGACAGAGATATACAGGGTCTAATACTTCACGATACTGAACAAAAACTGGCTCTTTTCGCGGATGACCTGACTGTATTTTGACGGACCCCTATGAGTCCCTCCCAAAACTTCTGATTCTCTTGAAAAGCTTTGGTACCCTCTCACACTATAAAATTAATGTTGAAATGCCATAGGTATACCCCAAAGAGATCAGGATAGATTTCTTATATTTTTCCCCTTTAAATTGTCAAATTGAGGCATAAGACACCTGGGAGTTTTCCTATTCCATGATAAGACCGTTACACCTTCCTACAACTATTATCCACTTTTGAAGCTAACTGATTGCAGTCTGTGGTCCAGGGGATATGAGGAAACTTCCTGGTTGGGCACAGTAGCAGCAGTAAAAATGATGGTCCTCCCCAGGCTGATATTCCTATTTAGATGTCTTCCAATTCCGGTTCCGATCTCCACACTTTGGAAATTCCAAACGATGTTTAATACATACATCTGGAATGGGAAAAGACCCAGAGTTGCAGCACATATCCTTCAAGCCCCATTGGAAAGAGGTGGTATAGGCCTCCCAAACATAAGTTTCTACCATGAGGCAGCCATGATCTCTCATATATCAGCCTGGGGAGATAACCTCCCACCTTCTAGATGGCATGAACTTGAACAGGCCTCCCTCCCAGCCTATGTAAGACTGGGGGATCTCTGGATTCCCCCACACTGTTCCGATAAACCGACCATCTCCAACCATATAGTCAGAGCATGTCAAAGAATGTCAAAGAATGTCAAACTTAGACACAGCCCCTTGATTGCTCCCCACCCCTCCCCAACCAATTCCATATGCGGAATCTTGCAGGGAATGCTTAATACTCACAATTCAACTTGGAACCAGACCTCCCTAAGACTGACTTCTGACCTCTACATAGGTGGCAAATTTCTTAACCTTAATGACTGAATGGGCAAACTGGAGATCCCAAAGTGAAAAGAGGAAGCAGCACTCCCAAATCTTGAAGTATAAAAACAGAATTTATTTCCAAGGTTAAAAAGAAGTAGACAAACAGCACAGCACAATGCAAAAAACATTAATGGAGGGGAGAGTGGAGTCCTGACATGTTTCGTTCTATGCAGCACTTAATCATAGGATCCTATGATTAAGTGCTGCATAGCATGAAACATGTCAGGACTCCACTCTCCCCTTCATTAATTTTTTTTGCATTGTGCTGTGATGTTTGTCTACTTCTTTTTAACCATGGAAATAAATTCTGTTTTTATACTTCAAGATTTGGGAGTGCTGCTGCCTCTTTTCACTTCTGACTCTTTGGACTTGGCTCTATCCTTACATTGCTGGCACCCCGCCACCTGTGCACTTTCAGTACTGGAACGCATTCCCTTGGATTGGGCCACAGTAACACACCTCCTGGGCTGTAGCGATGCTACCCTCCCTTACAAAACTGGAGATCCCCCCCAAATTGTCATTCAAATTTCTCAGACTGCGATCCCTAATGAAAGCCTGGGGTTTCCTGGGAGATAACCTTAGGAATCCAACTATTTGGGAGTCCAGATGGGTAGCGGGTCTACAGTTTTTTAAACCACTGTCGACCCACAACGCATGTTTGATACAGGACTCACTAACCCTAAAAACTACCCTAGTGCTTGCTTGGGTGGCGGAATGAAGATAAGAGTATACCCCTGAACAATGGTCCCAAGCAATACAGGCAACTAAACATTTTTTGCAGTGTATCACTATGTATGCATTGTTCTATAAGCTGCTAACTAGGTGGCACCTAGTACCTGCTAAACTCCAGAAAATGTATCCTTCCCATACTTCACTCTGCTGGAGGGATTGTGACGAGGTTGGGACCCCTCTCCATGTATGGTGGACTTGTCCACAACTGAGACCCTTCTGGGTTAAAACCAAGAAACTATGTGCTGATCTTGGCTTATCCTCCCTGATCCAGCCTGGTACAGCCCTCTTACACCTGGATGTTGCTTCTATTCCCAAACACAAGCAGGCCTTATTGATATATATATCCTGAACTCGGACAAATTAATGATAGCCAGAAACTGGAAGAAACAGTTTCCCCCCCAAATGGAAAGGAGTAGTAGACAACCTGAACTTCCTTCAGGCAATGGAGGAAGGAGTTTACAGGTCGAAAAAACAAATTGACCTGTTCTGCTTAATTTGAGAACCCTGGGAGAACTTCCGGAGGACACACGCACTTTAACACTTCCAGCTTTCCACCCACTGATTCTGTTAATAACATCCCTCTATCAGCCCCTTTGACACAAACTCTGCCCCTTACCCTGTCTTTCCTACCCCCCCCTCCCTGACAAAATTGACCAGATTTGAGCCAAGTAAAGGCAATTTAGAAGTCCTAAACCCTACTGTCTACTTCATGGTCCAGTAAATGGATATGATGGACCGGTGAGGAAGACATTGTATACTGTATGCTATTGTTGTCATTATTGCTATTTGTTATGCATATGTTAACTAGAAAAAGAATAAGGCCAATAGGGCCTTGTATTTGTTGTACCCACTTACTTTATAATTACAAAGCCTATTGTAAATGAGGAAATAGAGGTTGCTATTTCGTATGGTATTTTTTGACTTATATTACCTGTGATTATTTATATAACTTGTGAAACTGGACTATGTATCCTTTACTGTTCATTTCTCATAGAAGCATTATTTTATTTTACCTCAATAAAATCTTTTGTTTAAAAAAAAAAAGTGTTTTTTTTTTTCAAAAATAGATTTTTATTGATAAATAGATTGCAGGAACCATATAACAACACAATTAACTTTTGACATAGATAGAAGCGGAAGTACACACGATTGGGCATAAAGAGGAATGACTTTCAAGGAGGATCAATGCACTTAGTATAGAGGTCACAAGGAATATTTAGGCATTCTTTGGTGCATACCTGCACGTCTCGGTTGTTATGTTCTGGCTATTCTGAAGGGACATTTAAGTTTTTAAGTTTTAACGTATAACAATAAATGCCATACCTAGTAGGCCTGACAGTCATGAGGGGAAGATAATGGGCATACGTAGTATGTATGTATGAAAATTAGGATGGAGAGGGGGGTATAAGAGGAGGGAGGGAAGGCATCTGGGTGGGGGGGGGGATATTTTATGGGCAAGCACCTCAGTTCAAACACAGCGAGGTGCTTCCTCTAAGGCCGGTTAGGGTCACAGACAAAGGCAGGTCATCAGCGTTCAGGGGGAGGAGCAGTTATGGAGTCAGTTTGAGGTGAGTCTCCCAGGGCTCCCAGATTTGGCTGAAGGTATCAGGTTGGCTTTTCATCCTAAAGACATAGTCTTCCATAGATTTAATGTAGCGCAGGTAGTCAACCACAGCCTGCCATCTTGGGGGCTGCTGTTTCTTCCAGTTCCTGGCTATTAACATCTTGACAGATGTCAACAGGTAAACTAACAGGTATCTCTTGTGTTTCGGTATCTTTTTTTACCCCAATATGCAGGAGGGCTAGGCCCGGGGTATCTGGCGTCGGGAGTTCTAGGGCCGCACAGGTCGCAGAGGTCTTAGACCAAAGTGGTCGGAGTCTGTCACATGACCACCACACATGGAGCGGAGTGCCAATCTCGCCACACTCTCTCCAACATAGGGGTGAGTGTCCAGGGTACAGATTCCGAAGCTTGGTTGGCACTAAGTGCCATCTGGTAATGATCTTAAAGTAAAGTTTGTACATTGTGACACAGTGGAGTGCAGATTTAGTCAACTGTATCACCCTGGACCAGTCTAGGGACGTGTAGGTCAATCTTAAATCAGTTTCCCAAGAGGTCATATGTCTTGTCTTTATAAGGGTGGGTGGCCCTAAAAGAGATTTGTAGTGAGCGGTAAGGGGCTTGTATAGTTGTAGGTTTGCTTTCCATCTGATCTCCCAGATGGTGGGGGCCCTGATCTTGTCGGTCAGGAATCCCCAGGCTTTCATATGGGATCTAAGTCTCATAAGATCAAATTCCAAGTGACGAGGGATGCCAAATCTGGCTATCATATCTTGGCTTGGGAGAAGATTCTCATTTAAGTAGGTCACTTAAGGAAATAATCTCAAGAGTCTTCCAGGGGGTAAGCCTGACATTAGGCAGCCCCTGTAAGAGTGACGTGACCGGGTGAATGGGGGATGGGTGCGGGGCTATCAATTGGTTGTGCCTCAGTTGGAACCAGGCTGTTTGACAACTTTTGATGAGTCGGCTAGAGACAGGTATTCGTGAAGCTAAGTGCTGGGGGACCCATAGCAGGTCTGAGAGATCAGTGTATGCTGGTAGGGAAGCCTGTTCTAGCTCTCTCCATCTGGTGGGGGGTAGGGCTGGTCTCCACGCAGAAACATGTGAGATCATAGCCGCCTGGTAGTATAGTTGGACTTGGGTAGGCCCAGTCCACCTCTGGCTACTGGTGCCTGAAGTGTGGCCTCCTTTCTTAGATTTCAACCTGGTCTCAACCCCCTTTAGTAGAGTAGCATAATTTTCCTGTATCACTATGTCTTTTGCATGGGACAGGAAGACCCCCAAGTGTCTGATCCTGACTATTGACCACTTGAACGAATAAGATCATATAAGACATCTCTGTTCTGCCTGCCTGATGAGTATCATGTAGGCCTCTGTTTTTGAAACATTAATCTTGTAATTTGATATTCTGCCAAAGGTGTCGATAGTCTCCAGGAGGGGAGGCAGCGACTCTAATCGGTTCGTTAGTAAAAGAGTGAGGTCGTCAGCAAAGAGCGCTAACTTCTGGAGGGTATCATGAATCTGAAGGCCCTGAACTCTGGGGTTTTCTCTGATTGCCTCCGCTAGCGGTTCCATCACCAACGCGAAAAGGAGTGGGGACAGGGGACATCCCTGTCTGGTCCTGTTACTGATGGTAATTTTAGGGGAACAGAAGCCCAGACCTTTGACCACAGCCGTCGGAGAGGTGTAAAGGGCCACGACAGCAATCCGGAACATCCGGGGGATCCCAAAACGCTCCAGGGTGCAGAACATATATTCCCACCCCACCCTGTCAAACGCTTTTTCCGCGTTCAAAGACAAGGTGAGGAGGGGCAGCCCCATATCTGCCGCTTCCATAAATATATTTAGTAGTCTGCGGGTGTTGTCTGTACCTTGCCTACCTTGGATAAACCCCACTTGGTCCAAATGGACCAGTGAGGGCAGGTGTTTCCCGAGTCTGGTTGCCAGGACCTTAGCATAGACTTTCACGTCCACATTAATTAGTGAGATAGGCCGGTAGCTCTCGCAGAGCGTGGGGTCCTTCCCCTCTTTGGGAATGGTCAGAATACTAGCCTCCAGGAATTCGGGAAGGAAGACTCCAGTTTCCATAACCTCCTGGTAAAGGTGAAGTAAAACAGGAGATAGCAGGTGAGCAAAGTTACGATAGAATAGACCCGTGAACCCATCAGGACCCGGCGCCTTGTGGGGTTTTAAGGCAAGGATGGCTGTCTTGATTTCCTCTAGGGTAAGCTGGGCAGTCAGGTCGTCGACCGAATCTGCGTCTAAGGAGGGAAGGTCTAACTGCGCCAGAAACTGCTGGGTCGCCACTCTATGCGAATCAGCTCCAAAAGATTAATTTTTTAGGTTATATAGGGAGATGTAATAGTCAGCAAATGCCCACCCTATTTCCCTTGGTGAGTGGACTGCCCCCGTTGCTGTAGAGATCAAAAGGATTCTAGCCTGGACCGCACGGTCCCTGAGCTTACGAGCGAGCAATCTATCACCTTTGTTTCCTTTATAGAAGTATAACTGTTTGAGTCTCAATAGATTTGCTTGGACACGAAGCTGCTCTCTCTTATTGATCTGATCTCCAATAGTGCCTACCCGATCGGCAAGGGTGGGCATAGGGGCGTTTTTGTTGCTCATTTCAATTTGCCTCAATTCAGCATATAATTTCGCGAGAGGGATTTTGTTCTTAGCTTTCAACAGTGCACTCTTTTTAATAAAGTGCCTGCGAAGGTAGGCTTTAAATGAGGCCCACAGAATTTCCTGGCTCGTGTCTCCTGTATCGTTATGTCTCAGAAAATCTGAGATAGTCTCAACCAGTTGGGGGATTTCCCCTTCTGAGAGGAACTGGTCTGGTAGTTTCCAGGAGGGTCTGCTGTCGGGGGGGGGGGGCGCAACATCAAGCACCTAGCACTAACCAGGTCATGGTCAGACCAGGGGCATGGTCTTATATGTGGGGCACAGAATTGGTCCAATGTCCAAGAATCGCAGAGCAAATAATCAATCCTAGAGTAGGAGTTATGTGGTTTGGAGTGATGGGTGTAGTCTCTGTCAGTTGGGGCAAGGCAGCGCCAGTTGTCATAGAGGCCATGCTGGTACATGAGCTTGCGCAGCGCGTTGGATTGGGTATTAAGGTTTCGGTCAGTGGGGCATGCTTTAGGGGTCTTTTTGTCTAGAGTGGGGTTCCAAACCAAATTCAGATCCCCTCCTATCAGCAAGTGGCCCCTCCTAACTTCGCCCAGTCTCCTTAAAAATGTTCTCAAGAATGGTATCTGTTTAACGTTTGGGGTGTAGATTGAGGCTAAGGTATAGAGTATTCCATTTAGGGTGCAGATCAAAATCAAGTATCTACCCTCAGGATCACGGTCAACATACTCTATTGCACAAAAGACATCCCTGTGAATCAGGATAGCTACTTCTCTCTTTTTCTCATTGAAAGAAGCCATTTCACAAATGGGGTAGTGAGCCGGGTTACGGAATGGTCTGACTTTTTTGTCCCAATGTGTCTCTTGGAGGAACACAATATGTAGTTTGTGGGAGTTCAAAAAATTAGATAGGAGGCTTCGCATAGTAGGGGAATTTAATCCCTGAGTATTAAGGGTGGCCACAGTAATGGGTACCATGGGGCCAGTAGGGTCTAAGTCTCCTATGGGCCAAGGAAGGGGGGGGCAGGAAGGGAATGACTAGTTATGGAACAAGGAAAAGAGAGGGAGGGGAGGGGATGAGTAAAGTAAGAGGGGGGTGAGCTTTACTTGTTCTCTACAGTCCGTATGTGGTGCTGTGGGAACTGTCAGGGTGTGTAACGAAGTGTATATTACACCATCTGAATGAGTGCTCTTACTAGCAATAGTAAGAGATCACAACTATTAGGGTGGGGGGGGGGGAGGCCGGCGTGCGAGGCCCAACCCCAGTCAGCCTTTTTGTCTCATGCTTCAAGTCTTAACTAATGTGGGGTTTCTTCTATCTGTGTCTTATATGTCACACTACCTATAGTGTGCGATGAACCTCGTGCAGCAAGAACATAACTCAGCAAAAATAGAACATTATCAAAATTTCAATATACTTGAACATGTTATTAAAACAGTAAACAAACAGCAATCAATGGTAATAATGTTGTCTTGGCAATTCAACACATGTATGACACTTTAATGTGGTAAGGGAAGTATGAAGAAAAAGAAACCAGATAGTAAAAAGTACTGAACTAATGTCAGGTTTCGTCTATCTGTGTCCTATACGTCACACAACCTATAGTGTGTGATGAACCTCATGCAGCAAGAACATAACTCGGCAAAAATAAAACATTATCAAATTTCAATATACTTGAACATGCAATTGAAACAGTAAACAAACAACAATCAATGGTAATAATGTTGTCTTGGCGAATCAACACATATATGACACTCTAATGTGGTAAGGGAAGTATGGAGAAGAAGAAACCAGATAGTAAAAAGTGCTGAAATTATCCATGCTCGGTCATTTAGCTAGCATTAAAGGAGGGGGGATAGCTCCAGAAGGAGATATCCAAACCTTCAAAGGGGAGTATAGCAGCTCCCTACACAGTGTGTGGAATGAAGTGCTGAACAAGGAGGGACTCATGTTGTGTGAGGCTCAGCAGTAGCACTGCATGTAGACGGGGCCTTGCCCGATTGCGGTGGATGTTTTTTCTGGGTGCTACCTACTCTTTGGGGGAGAGGTCGCCACTCAGGGGCCGAGGCTCTCAATCCTCTGGTGGTATCTTTGTGATGCTGGGTATCAGGTGGATCCGGCGGCAACAAATCCCACCTTTGCATGAGTTCTCTGGCTTGTTGTGGGGAGGAAGCTGTGAACTGGTGGCCATCTTTGGTTATATGAAGCTTTACAGGAAACTCCCACCTGTGGCTTTATCTCTCATCAATTTAGTATAGGGTTGATAGTGGCGCCATAACTGAAGGGTGTGTGGAGAGAGATCTTGATAGACTTGTATGTCAGAATATTGACCTGGGAGGTTTCTGCCGCCTGCAAGGGCCCGGAGCAATTTGTCTCTGAAGGTGTAGTAGTGCAGCCGAGCTATGACATCTCTTGGTTTATCTCCTTCCACTGATCTGGGTCTCAGCGCCCTATGCGCCCGATCGATCAGCATTTCCTGACCTTCCTCAGGGCCAATGATTGTGGTGAATAACTCCCGAAGGTACTTGTCCAGATCTTTGGGGGAGACAGTCTCCGGGATGCCCTTCACCTGGATATTGTTACGCCCGGTGCGGTCCTCCAGGTCAGCCAATTTGACCTCTAGGTCTGTAATTTGTTCAGCTAGGCACTGGGAGTAACCGAGCAGGTTGGTGTGGTCAATCATCAAGTCTTCTTGCTTACACTCTATAATGTCAGTGCGCTCACCTATGGTAGCTATGTCACGTTTCAAATCTGCATGGCTCTTCTCAAATTTCTTTGATAGTGAATCATGGTGGGAAACCAGGAGCGCAGTGATAGATTCCATAAGGTTGTTGTTAACCTCCTGTTCAGCACGTAAGGAGCGCCCCACTGATTGGATCAGGGCAGTCTCACTAGGGGTCTCAGTTGAACTACTAGCATCTGTGAGTTCCTCATCTGAACCAGCTTGGGATCTAGAGAGGGGCTTGCTAAAATGGTCCACCACTGTGCGTTTAGGGGTGTTAAGGGGCTTTTGTTTTCTTTTGAATGTTTGAGGCATGTTGTGTTTCTGCATGGATGTTCAGTAAGGTTATAGGTACAAGATAGCACTATAATGATCTGCTTTGATCAGGCTGACTGGGGTCTTGGCATCAAAGGGTAACCTACATATTTGCAAGATATATTACATCAAAACAGAATTGTTAGGGTCTGCACTGCTATGGGGGTATATGTCACACACTGCCCTATAGGTAGCGTTGCTGGGCAGACTTCACCCAAGATACTAATGTTCCCTCTCGACTCAGGGAAGGGGGATACGACCCGAAGGAAGGGGAAAGGGGGAGTGGAGGTGACCAGCCTAGACAAGCTAGGCTGGAAAGGGTGAGTCTTGAGGGATAATACTTTATAGGTTACACTTATCTATCTAATTACAATACACAGTTACTGTGAAGAAGGCAACCTATAGGGAATAGAAGTGGTTAGGTAAACAGTAAAATACTGCAGAACTTAGCTTTGGGTCTGTAGGTCTGTCACATTTATGCCAGCTAAGAACCTGTAATGAATAAATATTTTTAGGCAGGCAAAAAAAATAAGACAACACTCCACCTTGAGCTAATGCTCAAGGACACCTGAGCTGATGCAGCAATGATAAATCAACACGGAGGGCCCACTGAAGTTAAGAAGTCACGCTGTGCAGAACAGGGCCCCAGGTACAAACAGTGGCACCACTGTTATTTTTCATGTAACCAGTACTGACTATTTAGTTGGCACAGGGCCAATACTGTAGAAAAAATTGAATATGTCCCAGTGGTTGTGTTTCACTTAAGCAAGTGTGTGCATAGGTAAAGTCCCTGTAATAGTAATGTCTCCTGCTGTTCAAGCTGCTGTTGGAAAAAGTTATGTATGTGCAGCCTACTCACCGGGGTCTTAGGAAGCAGAGGAGGATGTCAGCTGTACTGATTAGATCTTATCCAGTTCCTGCTGTAGGGCACTTGAGTTGTGAGGCTGGCTAATCTTTATAGTGGCAGTCTCAGGAGCAGAAAGTCCGCCTGTCAGCTGGGTTATGCTCCCAGCAGAGGCGAAGGTGAGGAAGCCCCAAGATGGCGGATGTTCGCGCCTTTCCTTAGGGCCTGCTGCAGAAGGCCCGGTCTGAATAGCGGTGGGTCCTCAGGGACCTAAAGTACCTGTCCGGTCTCAGGGGCCGCTGGTCACTTTAGGAGGTGCAAATGGTAAGTGCGGGTGCCCTAGCTAGTTATCGCTCCGGGATCACCAGGCTCTTTGGGGATATTAGCTTTAGTGTAGTGTAGTAGACAACCCAAAGTATTGATCTAGGCCCATTTTGGTATATTTCATGCTACCATTTCACCGCCAAATGCGAACAAATAAAAATAAAATGTAAAATTTTCCTAATTTTAGGTTTCTCACTAAAATTATTTACAAACATTATTTACAAACAGCAATTATGGCATAAATGGTTGTAAAAGCTTCTCTGGGATCCCCTTTGTTAAAAAATAGCAGACATATATGGCTTTGGCTTTGCTTTTTGGTAATTAGAAGGCAGCTAAATGCCGCTGTGCACCATACGTGTATAATGCCCAGCAGTGAAGGGGTTAATTAGGGAGCTTTTAGGGAGCTTGCAGGGTTAATTTTAGCTTTAGTGTAGGTATCAACCTCCCACATGACACATCACACCCCCAGATCCCTCCCAAACAGCTCTCTTCCCTCCCCCACCCCACAATTGTCCCCGCCATCTTAAGTACTGGCAGTAAGTCTGCCAGTACTAAAATAAGAGGGGTTTTTTTTGGGGGGGGGGGGGTTTAAATAATAATTCTGTTCTGTAGTATCCTCCCTTAGCCCCCAACCTCCCTGATCCCCCCCAAACAGCTCTCTAACCCCCCTCTCTCTACCATATTGCGCCATATTGGGTACTGGCAGCTGTCTGCCAGTGCCCAGTTTGAAATCAAATATGGTTATTTTTATTTATTTTTAAAAAAATACTATTTTCTGTAGTGTAGCTGCCCTCCCTCAACCCCCAACCCCCCAACCCCTGCCAGATCGCTAAATATTTTTTAAATGCCCACCCTCACTCCCACCGAGTACCACCTTGTGCTCCCACCGAGTACCACCATTGTTCCATAGTGTAGGGTTCCCACCCGCCCGCGCGCGCACACGCTCCCGTGCATGCGCGCGCACCCGCGCGAGCGCCCGCACTCGATCCCGCCCCCCTTCCCACTGATGGCCACCCACCCACCTCCCTGGGTAAGCTCCCACCCACCAACGAACATGGCCATCAATGGCCGATGCAGAGAGGGCCACAGGGTGGCTCTCTCTGCATCGGACGGCTAAAAAATGTTATAGCAGGATGCCTCAATATCGAGGCATCACTGCTATAACATGAAAGCAGTTGGAAGTGATCAGGATCTCTTCCACTGCTTTCAAAGACCAACGACGTACAGGGTACGTCCTTGGTCATTAACTGCATTTTTTTGCAGGACGTACCCCATACGTCGTTGGTCGTTAAGGGGTTAAAAACTTACTTAGAAGCTGTCAGTTTGGCTCTGTTGAAAATGTAGCTGGAAAGACCACTGCAAGTGGCAAATAAGACACTCCCCCCCTCCCCCTTCTTTTGCATATGAAAAGACCCTTTACACAAACAGCAGCAAGCTGGAGAAGGTAGCTGACAGTATTCACATAAAACTTTGGGGCTTGGTTAGGAGTCTGAAAATCAGAGCAATGTTATTTAAAAATAAGCAAAAGTATATATTTATTTAAAAAAAAAAAAACTTTATGGGCTATATAAATAGATCATCTACAAAACATTTATGCAAAGAAAAACTGGGTGTATAATGTCCCTTTAAGGCTTAGGAGCTCAGCACACGCACGTCTGATCAGCTCAACTGCTAGCTCCGCCCCTAAAAAAAAGTGTTTTAAAGGGACAGTAAACTTCTTCAAATTAATTGAGTTTATTAATTTTTCAAAAATACAAATAAAAAAACAAAGGGTACAAACACTGATGAGAATGAAGAAAGATACAAAAAAATTAAAGTAGAATAAAATATATATAAATCCAATAAGTAGTTTATCTCACGTTATTTCACTATTTTAAATTGTCTTACTTAGAGGACATATGACTAGGTAGGCCAGTAGAAGAAGCAAGGAAGCTCATACTATGGCCTAGATTTGGAGTTTGGCAGTAGCCGTGAAAACCAGCGTTAGAGGCTCCTAACGCTGGTTTTAGACTACCGCCGGTATTTGGAGTCATTCAAAAAAGGGTCTAACGCTCACTTTTCAGCCGCGACTTTTCCATGCCGCAGATCCCCTTACGTCATTTGCGTATCCTATCTTTTCAATGGGATCTTTCTAACTCCGGTATTTAGAGTCGTGTCTGAAGTGAGCGTTAGAAATCTAACGACAAAACTCCAGCCGCAGAAAAAAGTCAGTAGTTAAGAGCTTTTCTGGGCTAACGCCGGTTTATAAGGCTCTTAACTACTGTGCTCTAAAGTACACTAACACCCATAAACTACCTATGTACCCCTAAACCGAGGCCCCCCCACATCTGCCGACCGCCACCTACGTTATACTTATGTACCCCTAATCTGCTGCCCCTAACACCGCCGACCCCTGTATTATATTTATTAACCCCTAACCTGCCCCCCACAACGTCGCCGCCAGCTACCTACAATAATTAACCCCTAATCTGCCGACCGCAAAGAGCCGCCACCTACATTATAGCTATGTACCCCTAATCTGCTGCCCCTAACACCGCCGACCCCTATATTATATTTATTAACCCCTAATCTGCCCCCCTCAATGTCGCCTCCACCTGCCTACACTTATTAACCCCTAATCTGCTGAGCGGACCGCACCGCTACTATAATAAAGTTATTAACCCCTAATCCGCCTCACTAACCCTATAATAAATAGTATTAACCCCTAATCTGCCCTCCCTAACATCGCCGACACCTAACTTCAATTATTAACCCCTAATCTGCCGACTGGAGCTCACCGCTATTCTAATAAATGTATTAACCCCTAAAGCAAAGTCTAACCCTAACACCCCCCTAAATTAAATATAATTTTAATCTAACGAAATTAATTAACTCTCATTAAATACATTATTCCTATTTAAAGCTAAATACCTACCTGTAAAATAAATCCTAATATAGCTACAATATAAATTATAATGATATTATAGCTATTTTAGGATTAATATTTATTTTACAGGTAACTTTGTATTTATTTTAACCAGGTACAATAGCTATTAAATAGTTAAGAACTATTTAATAGCTAAAATAGTTAAAATAATTACAAATCTACCTGTAAAATAAATCCTAACCTAAGTTACAATTAAACCTAACACTACACTATCAATAAATAAATTAAATACAATTCCTACAAATACATACAATGAAATAAACTAACTAAAGTACAACAAATAAAAAAGAACTAAGTTACAAAAAATAAAAAAATATTTACAAACATTATTTACAAACATTAGAAATATATTACAACCATTTTAAAATAATTACACCTACTCTAAGCCCCCTAATAAAATAACAAAGCCCTACCCTATTCTAAATTACTAAAGTTCAAAGCTCTTTTACCTTACCAGCCCTGAACAGGGCCCTTTGCGGGGCATGCCCCAAGAAGTTCAGCTCTTTTGCCTGTAAAAAAAAAACATACAATACCCCCAACCCCCCTTAAATAAACCTAACACTAAGCCCCTGAAGATCTCCCTACCTTGAGTCGTCTTCACCCAGCTGAGCCAAATTCTTCATCCAAGCGGAGCAAGAAGAGGTCCTCCATCCGGTAGAAGTCTTCATCCAAGCGGGGCAGAAGAGGTCTCCGATTGAAGTCTTCATCCAAGCGGAATCTTCTATCGTCATCCATCCGGAGCGGAGCGGCAGCATCCTGAAGACCTCCGACGCGGAACATCCATCCTGGCCGACGACTGAACGACGAATGACGGTTCCTTTACATGATGTCATCCAAGATGGCGTCCCTCAAATTCCGATTGGCTGATAGGATTCTATCAGCCAATCGGAATTAAGGTAGGAATATTCTGATTGGCTGATGGAATCAGCCAATCAGAATCAAGTTCAATCCGATTGGCTGATCCAATCAGCCAATCAGATTGAGCTCGCATTCTATTGGCTGTTCCGATGAAGACTTCTACCGGATGGAGGACCTCTTCTTGCTGCGCTTGGATGAAGAATTTGGCTCGGCTGGGTGAAGACGACTCAAGGTAGGGAGATCTTCAGGGGCTTAGTGTTAGGTTTATTTAAGGGGGGTCTGGGTTAGATTAGGGGTATGTGGGTGGTGGGTTGTAATGTTGGGGGGGGGTATTGTATGTTTTTTTTTACAGGCAAAAGAGCTGAACTTCTTGGGGCATGCCCCGCAAAGGGCCCTGTTCAGGGCTGGTAAGGTAAAAGAGCTTTGAACTTTAGTAATTTAGAATAGGGTAGGGCATTTTTTTATTTTGGGGGCTTTGTTATTTTATTAGGGGCTTAGAGTAGGTGTAATTAGTTTAAAATTGTTGTAATATATTTCTAATGTTTGTAAATATTTTTTTATTTTTTGTAACTTAGTTCTTTTTTATTTTTTGTACTTTAGTTAGTTTATTTCATTGTATTTATTTGTAGGAATTGTATTTAATTTATTTATTGATAGTGTAGTGTTAGGTTTAATTGTAGATAATTATAGGTATTTTATTTAATTTATTTATTGATAGTGTAGTGTTAGGTTTAATTGTAACTTAGGTTAGGATTTATTTTACAGGTAAATTTGTAATTATTTTAACTATTTTAGCTATTAAATAAATAAAGCTGGTTAAAATAAATACAAAGTTACCTGTAAAATAAATATTAATCCTAAAATAGCTATAATATCATTATAATTTATATTGTAGCTATATTAGGATTTATTTTACAGGTAAGTATTTAGCTTTAAATAGGAATAATTTATTTAATAAGAGTTAATTAATTTCGTTAGATTAAAATTATATTTAATTTAGGGGGGTGTTAGTGTTAGGGTTAGACTTAGCTTTAGGGGTTAATACATTTATTAGAATAGCGGTGAGCTCCAGTCGGCAGATTAGGGGTTAATAATTGAAGTTAGGTGTTGGCGATGTTAGGGAGGGCAGATTAGGGGTTAATACTATTTATTATAGGGTTAGTTAGGCGGGTTAGGGGTTAGTAACTTTATAATAATAGCGGTGCGGTCCGCTCGGTAGATTAGGGGTTAATAAGTGTAGGCAGGTGGAGGCGACGTTGAGGGGGGCAGATTAGGGGTTAATAAATATAATATAGGGGTCTGCGATGTTAGGGGCAGCAGATTAGGGGTACATAGGGATAATGTAAGTAGCAGCGGTTTACGGAGCGGCAGATTAGGGGTTAAAAATAATATACAGGGGTCAGCGATAGCGGGGGCGGCAGAATAGGGGTTAATAAGTGTAAGGTTAGGGGTGTTTAGACTCGGGGTACATGTTAGAGTGTTAGGTGCAGACGTAGGAAGTGTTTCCCCATAGGAAACAATGGGGCTGCGTTAGGAGCTGAACGCGGCTTTTTTGCAGGTGTTAGGTTTTTTTTCAGCTCAAACAGCCCCATTGTTTCCTATGGGGGAATCGTGCACGAGCACATTTTTGAGGCTGGCCACGTCCGTAAGCAACTCTGGTATCGAGAGTTGAAGTTGCGTTAAATATGCTCTACGCTCCTTTTTTGGAGCCTAACGCAGCCATTCTGTGGACTCTCAATACCAGAGTTATTTTAAAGGTGCGGCCAGAAAAAAGCCAGCGTTAGATACGCGGGTCGTTACCGACAAAACTCTAAATCTAGCCATATGTTTGAAAGAGAAATATAGAAATATAAAGGTAACTGACCACCTGTAAAAGAAGAGATAATATCAAGTGTATGTATTAACATTTGACAATATTTTAATAAATGTTGAAGTTTGTTGGACGGATCCCCAAATACAGTTATATTATTCAAATTATTTTGTGTCTGTGAGCAGTTAAGTGTAGAAATAGTATTTTTTTTTCAGTTTCCTAAATTTATTTAATATAATTTTAAAACTATGTAATGAAGGGAATAAATAAATAGTTTGATTTCTTTCATGTAATTGGCAAGAGTCCATGAGCTAGTGACGTATGGGATATACAATCCTACCAGGAGGGGTAAAGTTTTCAAAACCTCAAAATGCCTATAAATACACCCCTCACCACACCCACAATTCCGTTTGACAAACTTTGCATCCTATGGAGGTGGTGAAGTAAGTTTGTGCTAAGATTTCTAAGCGGACATGAGCTTCTCAGCATTTTTTATCTTAATACTTAGGTTGATACCTTGAGATATTTATATCTCTGTCCCTTTAAATGTGTATATGAGAGTGCTGAATTCCCTGTCTTTTTATAATGACTACTTCTCCTTATTTTCTCCCTTTTTCATAAGGTTCTCTGTTATCGGTCCTAGAGATTCATCTCCTACCTCCCTTTTCAGATCGACGATATACTCTCATATACCATTACCTCTACTGATAACTGTTTCAGTACTGGTTTGGCTATTATATGTGGATGGGTGTCTTTTGGTAAGTATGTTTTTATTTCTTAAGACACCTCAGCTATGGTTTGGCACTTTATGCATTTATATAAAGTAAATATATGTATTGTACTTATAATTGCCATGAGTCAGGTTCATGTATTTCCTTTTGCAGATAGTCAGTTTCATATTTGGGAAAGTTAATATTGAGAAATATTTTTCTTACCTGGGGTTTAGTATTTTTTTCAATTGACTACTTGTTTCAAATTGCGGGCTGTCTTAGGCTCGCGGGTGCGCTAAATGCTACACTTTATTGCGTCATTCTTGGCGCAATAATTTTTTAGCGCGAAAAGCACATCCGTTGACGCAAGTTCGTAATTTCCGGCATCATAATTAAATCAGGGGTTCACACAGGGTTGCGTCGTTAGTGATGCGAGTGTGTCATTTCTGGACATGGTTGGCGCCAAAAAAAAATTCAGTTACATTGTGCGTCATACTTGGCGACAAATGTTTTTCATTATTTATTGCCCCATTACTTTTGCCTCTTGCCTTTTTCTATGTCAGAGGGCTATGCTATTTGCATTTTTTCCCATTCCTGAAACTGTCATATAAGGAAATTGATAATTTTGCTTTATATGTTGTTTTTTCTTTTACATTTTGCAAGATGTCTCAATCTGATTCTCCCTCAGAAGTATCTACTGGAACTTTGCTGCCTGACATCGGTTCTACCAAAGCTAAGTGCATTTGTTGTAAAATTGTGTAGATTATATCTCCTAATGTCATTTGTATTCGTTGTCATGATAAACTTTTACATGCAGATAGAGTGACCATCTGTAACAGTACATTGCTGGTTGCAGTTCCTTCAACTTCTAATGTACATGATATACCTATGAATTTTAAAGAATTTGTTACTGATTCTATTCAGAAGGCTTTGTCTGCATTTTCACCTTCTAATAACGTAAGAGGTCTTTTAAAACTTCTCATAAAGTTGATGAAAATTCAAATGACCGACAACATAATGAATTATCCACCTCTGATGAGGATCTATCTGATTCAGAAGATCCTTCCTCAGACATTGACACTGACAAATCTACTTATTTATTTAAAATAGAGTATATGCGTTTTTTGTTAAAAGTAGTGTTAATTACTTTGGATATTGAGGAAGCTAGTCCTCTTGATATTAAAACCAGTAAACGTTTAAATGCTGTTTTTAAACCTACTGTGGTTACTCCAGAGGTTTTTCCTATTCCTGATGCTATTTCTGACATGATTTCTAAGGAATGGAATAAGCCAGGTACTCCTTTTAATCCTTCTGCAAGGTTTAAAAAATTGTATCCTTTACTAGCAATTGCAATAGAGTTTTGGGAAAAGATCCCCAAAGTTGATGGGGCTATTTCTACTCTTGCTAAATGAACCACTATTCCTATGGAAGATAGTACTTCCTTTAAAGATCCTTTAGATAGGAAGCTTGAAAATTATCTAAGGAAAGCCTATTTATATTCAGGTCATCTTCTTAGGCCTGTAATTACTTTGGCTGATGTTGCAGCTGCTTCAACTTTTTGGTTGGTGAATTTAGCGCAACAAGAATTGGATTCTCACATATCTAGCATTGTTCGCTTACTGCAACATGCTAATCATTTTATTTGTGATCCCATTTTTAATATTATCAAAATTGATGTTAGATCCATGTCTTTAGCTATTTTAGCTAGAAGAGCTTTGTGGCTTAAATCTTGTAATGCTGATATGACATCTAAGTCTAGATCACTATCTCTTTCTTTCCAAGGTAATAATTTATTTGGTTCTCAGTTGGATTCTATTATTTCAACTGTTACGGGGGGAAAGGAGTTTTTTTGACTCAGGATAAAAAACCTAAGGGTAAATCTAAGGCTTCTAATTGTTTTCGTTCCTTTCGTCAAAATAAGGAACAAAAACCTAATCCTTCCCCCAAGGAATCTGTTTCCAATTGGAAGCCTTCCTCAAATTGGAATAAATCCAAACCTTTTAAGAAACCAAAGTCAGCCCCTAAGTCCGCATGAATGTGCGGCCCTCATTCCAGTTAAGCTGGTAGGGGGCAGATTAAGGTTTTTCAAGGATGTTTGGGTGAATTCTGTCCAAAATCAATGGATTCAGAGCATTGTCTCTCAGGGGTACCGAATAGGATTCAGAGTAAGACCTCCTGTGAGAAGATTTTTTCTCTCATGCATCCCAGTGAATCCAGTAAAAGCTCAGGCTTTCCTGAAGTGTTTTTCAGATCTGGAGGTTTCAGGGGTAATCATGCCGGTTCCTTTTCAGGAACAAGGCCTGGGATTTTATTCAAATTTATTCATTGTCCCAAAGAAAGAAAATTCATTCAGACCAGTTCTGGATCTGAAATTTTTGAATCGTTATGTAATAGTACTAACTTTCAAGATGGTGACTATAAGGACTATTCTGCCTTTTGTTCAGCAAGGACATTATATGTCTACAATAGACTTGCAGGATGCTTACCTTCATATTCCGATTCATCCAGAACATTTTCAGTTCCTGAGATTCTCTTTTCTAGACAAGCATTACCAATTTGTTGCTCTTCCATTTGGCCTAGCAACAGCTCCAAGAACCTTTTCAAAGGTTCTGGGTGCCCTACTCTCTGTAATCAGAGAACAGGGTATTGCGGTGTTTCCTTATTTGGACAATATCTTGGTATTAGCTCAGTCTTTACATTCTGTAGAATCTCACACGAATCAACTTGTGTTGTTTCTTCGAAAACATGGTTGGAGAATCAATTTTTAGAACTCCGTGCAATTCTCAGAGCTCTTCAGTTTTGGCTTCTGTTGAAGAGAGAACCGTTCATTTGTTTTCAGACAGAAAATATCAGAACGGTGGCATATGTCAATCATCAAGGTGGGACTCACAGTCCCCTAGCTATGAAAGAAGTATCTCTGATACTTGTTTGGGCGGAATCCAGCTCTTGTCTAATTTCTGCGGTTCATATCCCAGGTGTAGACAATTGGGAGGCGGAATTTCTCAGCCATCAGACTTTACATCCAGGGGAGTGGTCTCTCCATCCGGATGGGTTTTCTCAGATTATTCAGATGTGGGGTCTTCCAGAAATAGATTTGATAGCTTCTTATCTAAACAAGAAAATTCACAGATACCTGTCCAGATCCAGGGATTCTCAGGCGGAAGCAGTGGATGCGCTGACACTTCCTTGGTGTTATCAACCTGCTTATATCTTCCCTTCTCTAGTTCTTTTTCCGAGAGTGATCTCCAAGATCATCATGGAACAATCATTTGTGTTGCTGGTGGCTCCAGCATGGCCCCACAGGTTTTTGTATGCGGATCTTGTTTGGATGTCCAGTTGCCAACCTTGGCCACTTCCGTTAAGGCCGGAACTACTGTCTCAAGGTCCTTTTTTCCATCAGGATCTCAAATCATTAAATTTGAAGGTATGGAAATTGAAAGCTTAGTATTAAGTCATAGAGGTTTCTCTGACTCAGTAATTAATACTATGTTACAAGCTTGTAAATCTGTCTCTAGGAAGATTTATTATCGAGTTTGGAAGACTTACATTTCATGGTGTTCTTCTCATAAATTCTTCTCATGACCTTTAGACACTTCCAATAATTCGTTAGTTTTGCTTTGAAAAAATTTAAAATGTCCTTTATTTGGTGTATAAAAATTGGCGATAGTATTACGACTGCCATAAAGAAGGCCCACTACAATCCACAGTCTGCCTTTTTCATCCTTATGTTGAGAGATTAGAGAAAATAGTAAATTTCTTCTAATTAGGATTGCTACCCCATTGTGTTTGCTTGTGTTTAAATTATTGTGGGCTAGATTACAAGTGGAGCATTATCGTTAACGCTAGGAGTGTAAAAGCAATCACGAGATCACACTGTACTTTACACTCAAATCCATATTACAAGTGGTATGCTGTTTTAATTAACGCAAATTAGTGTGCATGAACTCATGGTAATTTTCGCTCCCCATATTTTCTATGGTTAGCGTAGAGCGCTAATATGCACTTGTATTACAAGTTGAAAGTAAATGTGATCGCTCAAATGCAATCACATTTACTGCCCAAACTTTTTAGGCAATCTGAAAGGTTTTCCAGATGAAACAGTTGCACTAAACTTCACTATGAACCCCTACACTGCCAGCCCCCCCACATCACCAACTACCTCTATAGCCTATTAACTGCTAAACCAACACACCTCACACCGCAAGGAAAGCTTCTACATTATTAACCCCTAAACCTCCACCCCACCATATCACAAGCTAAACTTTTACAATATTAACCCCTAAACTGATAGCCCCCCACATTGAAAACTAAAGATCTAGACTATTAACCCCTAAACCAGCAACCCACTCCCGCAAAGTAAAACACTAACATCTAAACCCCTTAACCTCACAACCACTACGCTAAAGGCAAAATAAACTAACCCTATCTTTACCAACAAAAAAAAACGAACTACCTTAAAAAAAAACCTAATATTAAGTTTTAAAATAAAAAATCCTAACATTACTATTAAAATAAAAAATCCTTGCAATACCAAAAAAATGATGTAATAAAAAAAAAATTACTATTACTAAAATAAAAAAACTAATATTAAAAAAAAAAAAAAATTCTAACATTACAAAAAAAAAATGAATTACAAAAAAAAAAAAAGATTTACTCCTATTCGAATACCCCAGAATAAAAAAGCACCCCAAAATAAAAAAAAACCTATTCTACAAACAAACTAAAACAATACAACTCTCTAACATTAACCCCCCACCACCCACAAATAACAAAACTATCTAAAAAAAACCTAATCTACAAAGTGCCCTGAAAAGGCCTCTGGAAAGCTTTCCTTTCATTCTTGTGGCTGATTTTAATTTAAACATTCAAATCAGCCAATAGGAATGCAAGGGTACCTCTAAATTAAAGGGGTACCTTGCATTCACAATTCAGTGTGCGGCTGTGGACCGCAAAAAGAGGAGCTCTATGTTACAGCTCTGAAGATGAGTACTACCATCGTCGACACCACCAGGATAAAGATAAGAAGATGGACCACCGCCGGTATGAGAAGATGGATGAAGATGGAGCACCTCCGCCATCATTTTTCGTTGCGTACCATCTTGGGGTTTAATAATATTTTTTTTTTTGGGTGTATTTTTTGTAAGATGTTTTTTTTTTTTATCTGGGACAAACGAATGCCCCGGGTGACACAGGCTTTTGTGGCTTAGGATGTGTACCCAGTCCAGTCTGTGAGTGTGGTCCATTCCTGTGTTTTGTATTTACATAGGGTGGGTGTTGGTTTAGGGTCCCAGGAAGGGGGAACCTTGATGTGGTCCTGGGCTTGATCCTTTGGCGCCAAATGTAACTAACTTACCCCAGTTTTGCTTTTAAACATTACTGAGTATCTGCTGGCAAGTGCCAGATTTTCTGTGTGTTGTGTTTATAATGTTTGTAATGCTTCCCTGCGGGCCTGTCACCCAGGCTGTTCAGGGGTTAACTGCCTGGGTTGCTGGGAACTGTGCAACTGTCTGTCAGTGTTCGGGGCTGTAGAGTTAACAGTGGCTTAGAATGTGTACCCAGTCCAGTCTTTGAGTGCGGTCCATTCCTGTGTTATATATAAGATTTGATATGTCTCAAACAATAACACAATGTGGAGGGTCGTTACACTGATGACCTGTTTGTATAAAGACTGTCGCTTGCATTTTGGAAGACCTTGAGTTTCATTATACATTTGTACAGGGTGTATTGCATTTTTGTAAAAGTGTAATTATGTATGGTTACCTTGTTTGCAACTATTATAGCCATTTTTCTTGCACTATTTATTGTTGAAACCTTAAAGGTATCACGCTCCACTTAGATCCCTACATCTAACCTGCCCAGGAGTTTCGCTCCTTGACATTTGTCTGGGAGTTACTGTGTGCAGGGGTGTAGTGGTAGCGATGTACTGTATAAGGTATGATGTATGATTTAACTGTGCATATTAATTACGTACTAATCTAAGGGTTTGTTAGTCACATGACTTAGCAATGTAATTGTCTTTTTATACTGATTTTGAGATGCAATTGATGTACATATTGATGCGTTGCTATAAAGGAAAAATATAATATGTATATCCTACATTTGACCTTATTGTATGTGTCCAAATTATGCGACCATAATAAATAATAATATTTTTATTGCTTAAAAGAGTGCTTGATCCCATATCTTTTTTGAAGGTACATTTATTATGATGTCCCAATTTTCTCTCTTATAGTCTCTGATTACAAATATTTTTTTATAGGGTCTGCACCACTGATATTGTTGTTGATACACCACTGGCTTGTATATATATATTCTCACTTATATCGACCTTTTGTCCTCTATATTATTTTTGTTTTATATATATATATATATATATATAAATATATATATATATATATATATATATATAACAATTCTATAATAATATTTAATAATGTGTCTTGCTATGTATCCATGTATTTACTGTGAATAGATAACATTTCAATAGTGATGTCGCGAATAGTTCGCAGGCGAATAGTTCCCGGTGAACATAGCTTGTTTGCGTTTGCTGCGGCGGGCGAACATATGCGATGTTCGATCCGCCCCCTATTCATCATCATTGAGTAATACTTTGACCCTATAACTCACAGTCAGCAGACACATTCCAGCCAATCAGCAGCAGACCCTCCCTCCCAGACCCTCCTTCCTCCTGGACAGCATCCATTTTAGATTCATTCGGAAGATGCTTTCTTAGTGAGAGGAGGGACAGTGTAGCTGCTGCTGATTTAATAGGGAAAACGATAGCTAGGCTAGTGTATTCAGTGTCCACTACAGTCCTGAAGGACTCATCTGATCTCTGCTGTAAGGACAGCACCCCAAAAAGCCCTTTTTTTTACTGTGCCCAATTGCCCAGTGACACCACTCATATCTGGTGTAACAGTAGTGTACATTTAAAAAAAACAACACTTTTTTAACTGTGTTAAATAATAGCAGTCAGTTTCCTTCACACGTGTGCGTTTCAGTGCCTGCCAGGGCACAGTGTCACCCCAGTGCAACTCATATCTGGTGTAACAGTAGTGTACATTTAAAAAAACCAACACTTTTTTGACTGTGAAATAATTGCAGTCAGTTTCCTTCACACGTGTGCGTTTCAGTGACTGCCAGGGCACAGTGTCACCCCAGTGCAACTCATATCTGGTGTAACAGTAGTGTACATTTAAAAAAAAAAACAACACTTTTTTGACTGTGAAATAATAGCAGTCAGTTTCCTTCACACGTGTGCGTTTCAGTGCCTGCCTGCCTGCCAGGGAACAGTGTCACACCAGTGCAACTCATATCTGGTGTAACAGTAGTGAACATTTAAAAAAAACAACACTTTTTTAACTGTGTTAAATAATAGCAGTCAGTTTCCTTCACACGTGTGCGTTTCAGTGCCTGCCTGCCAGGGCACAGTGTCATAATATACAAAAAGTTCAAGCAGCACCTCCAGTTGTACAAAATTATCAATTTTATTGTACCAAGACACAAAAATCCATGACGTTTCGGGCTCAAATGCCCTTAATCATATGACTTAAACATACTACACACCTCTCTTGTACAACTGGAGGTGCTGCTTGAACTTTTTGTATATTGTGATTCGTTTAGAGCTTTGGCAGGAGCTCATCAGGCTTGCACTCCTATCACCAAAGCTGGAAGATATTACCTTGTTTTAGGGCACAGTGTCACCCCAGTGCAACACATATCTGGTGTAACAGTAGTGTACATTTAAAAAAAACAACACTTTTTTGACTGTGTTAAATAATAGCAGTCAGTTTCCTTCACACGTGTGCGTTTCAGGGCCTGCCAGGGCACAGTGTCACCCCAGTGCAACACATATCTGGTGTAACAGTAGTGTACATTTAAAAAATAAAAACTTTTTGACTTTGTTAAATAATAGCAGTCAGTTTCCTTCACGCGTGTGTGTTTCAGGGCCTGCCAGGGCACAGTGTCACCCCAGTGCAACTCATATCTGGTGTAACAGTAGTGTACATTTAAAAAAAACAACACTTTTTTGACTGTGTTAAATAATAGCAGTCAGTTTCCTTCACACGTGTGCGTTTCAGTGCCTGCCTGCCAGGGCACAGTGTCACCCCAGTGCAACTCATATATTGGGTAACAGTAGTATAGATTTAAAAAAAACAACACTATTTTGACTGTGTTAAATAATAGCAGTCAGTTTCCTTCACACGTTTGCGTTTCAGTGCCTGCCTCCCAGGGCACAGTGTCACCCCAGTGCAACTCATATCTGGTGTAAGAGTAATGTACATTTAAAAAAACAACACTTTTTTGACTGTGTTAAATAATAGCAGTCAGTTTCCTTCACAAGTGTGCATTTCAGTGCCTGCCTGCCAGGGCACAGTGTCCTCCCAGTGCAACTCATATCTGGTGTAACAGTTGTGTACATTTAAAAAAAACAACACTTTTTTTGACTGTGTTAAATAATAGCAGTCACTTTCCTTCACACGTGTGCGTTTCAGTGCCTGCCAGGGCACAGTGTCACCCCAGTGCAACTCATATCTGGTGTAACAGTAGTGTACATTTAAAAAAAACAACACTTTTTTGACTGTGTTAAATAATAGCAGTCAGTTTCCTTCACATGTGTGCATTTCAGTGCCTGCCTGCCTACCAGGGCACAGTGTCACCCCAGTGCAACTCATATCTGTTGTAACAGTAGTGTACATTTAAAAAAAAACAACACTTTTTTGACTGTGAAATAATAGCAGTCAGTTTCCTTCACATGTGTGTGTTTCAGTGCCTGCCTGCCTGCCAGGGCACAGTGTCACCCCAGTGCAACTCATATCTGTTGTAACAGTAGTGTACATTTAAAAAAAACAACACTTTTTTGACTGTGAAATAATAGCAGTCAGTTTCCTTCACATGTGTGCGTTTCAGTGCCTGCCTGCCAGGGCACAGTGTCACCCCAGTGCAACTCATATCTGGTGTAACAGTACTGTACATTTAAAAAAACAACACTTTTTTGACTGTGAAATAATAGCAGTCAGTTTCCTTCACATGTGTGCATTTCAGTGCCTGCCTGCCTGCCAGGGCACAGTGTCACCCCAGTGCAACTCATATCTGGTGTAACAGTAGTGTACATTTAAAAAAAACAACAATTTTTTGACTGTGAAATAATAGCAGTCAGTTTCCTTCATACATGTGCGTTTCAGTGCCTGCCTGCCAGGGCACAGTGTCACCCCAGTGCAACTCATATCTGGTGTAACAGTAGTTTACATTTAAAAAAAACAACAATTTTGACTGTAATAGATTGAATAGCAGTTAGTTGTCTGCAAGAGTGTGTGTCAGGCCTACAGCGTCTACTCTGCCAACTTCTGCCAGTGCACAGTGCCACTCATATCTGTTGTCACAGTAGCTTGCACGCATAGTACCACTAATCGAAAAAAAAAATGACAGGCAGAGGCAGGCCACCCCGCAGCGGCCGTCGTGGTCATGGTGCTGTGATTCCCTTTGGCCCTAGAATAATGCCCAGTGTTCAGAGGCCACGTACCCCGAACTCAAACAGTTCTGGGGACATAGTTGACTGGCTAACACAGGACACCCAATCTTCTACAGCTTCCGCTCGGAACCTTGATGCACCATCCTCCTCCAGCTTATCTTCGGGCACCTCTCAAGTTACCACTCGCCAGCCTGCCGTCACCACCAACACTAGCACCACAGCCGCTTCACTTGATCTGTCAGAGGAGTTATATACACATCAGTTGGAAGAAATGAGTGATAGTGATGCGCAACCATTATTGCCAGAGGATGTAGATAACAGTGATATGTCTCGTCAGGCAGCATTACACACATGGACGTACGGTGTGATGATGATGTTGTGTTGATACACAACATCATCAGCTGCTTCCTTTGTTGATTTGTCAGATACAAGTGAAGCGGTTGATGGTGACGATGCGTACATGGATGTCACGTGGGTGCCCGCTAGAAGAGAAGAAGAAGAGGGGGAAAGTTTAGATGGGGAGACAGAGAGGAGGAGGAGACGAGTTGGAAGCAGGGGGAGTTTGTCACAAGGAGCATGCATCGGGGTCAGCCAGACAGCACGCCAATCAACGCATGCTGTTGCCACCACCAGAATGCCGTCATTGCAGAGCTCAGAATTGTAGCATTTTTGTGTGTGTCTGCCTCTCACAACAGCGATGACATTGGCAACCTGTGCCAAAAGAAACTGAGTCATGGGAAGTCCAACACCCACCTAGGTACAACTGCTTTGCGAAGGCACATGATCGCACATCACAAACGCCTATGGGATCAACACATGAGTACAAGAGGCACACAAACTCAAAGCCGCCATCCTCCTCCTGGCCCAGCATCTTCAGCCACGTCAACCACTGCTGTCCTCCTTGCCCCCTCTCAACCATCCGCCACTCCGTGTCTCGCCTTGAGCAGTTCCTGCTCATCTGCTCACAGTCAGGTGTCTGTCAAGGACATGTTTGAGCGTAAGAAGCCAATGTCACAAAGTCACCCCCTTGCCCGGCATCTGACAGCTGTCTTGTCTGAACTCTTAGCCCGCCAGCTTTTACCATACAAGTTGGTGGAGTCTGAGGCGTTCAAAAAATATGTAGCTGGGGGGCGTGGCTAAGCAGGGAACATGGCCGGTCACAATTTCTAAGGCTCCGAGAGCAGATCAAGAGACCCACCATCTATCACCCGAAATACCCAACTTCTTGTGTGCATACTGCTATATTATGGATCCTAAATACCCTCTACACAGTATGCCGTGAATATTTCACTGGGTTCTCTTCCTATTTATCAATCTATAAGAGGGTGGCCTACTACGCAAGCCTTCCACCCTTCCCCCGGCAGCGTGGGTTAAGCTGTACTTACACCTAAATTCCGAACACATAAACAGGGATTGAAACAAGTGAGGAGTTATAATATCATTGATAAGGACCTGTTCCACTAGCAATTATGAAGGAGCTACACTGCCTAATATTTGCTCTGTTAGAGGACTTTGGAAAAGATTACTGCGCAAAAATGGAGGACTTGAGATCTGTGCTGAGGTTTGAGGTGGGGTGCTCAGATAGACTTTCGAATCCGATAGATCCCCTCTTGATGGCTCCAACCACCCAAGCCGAGTTAAGCTTCAAAGCCCTAAAACCCTCTCACCCCTTCATAGGGGAGCCGACCCTGAAGGTGGAGCTCGAGCCGGACCTACACATCTTACCGCTACCCCAAGTCGTCATAACAGATGAAGCCCAGCCATGCTCCCTGTCGTTAGTCTGGAGTGCTGTAGCAGAAGCGATCACCGCTCAGTGTGCACGAGCCCTTTTTGGAGACAATTCAGCACGGGTACTGGGGTTTGTGTCGGGGGATGCGGCCGGCCCTCTGATGCATCTCCCTGATCCGTCCTTCACAGAATACCGGCTCCACAAATGGTCCCGATGCTGGTGCCAGTGGCAATCATCAGGCTCTCCAACACAATGTGGGTCTTTACCTGAGATGGTCCGCAATCCTCCCACCATGACCCGATCGCAGTGCTGCTACAAATCTGGCATCGGGTGAGATCATCTGAGATACCTTATCCCTTCACAGAACGTTGTTTTTGTGACATTGACTTTCCAGTTGCTCCATTAATGACGACAGCTATGTCCGACAATGACTTTACTAAAGCATTAGTTCATTTCAACCTGTTTCAACAATTGAGAACTATTTGTTTAATACCTATATATTTAACTTTAGTTCTAATGATATCTGCTTTAAATGTTTCCTTTGAAAACCTGATAGTGGATGGCTAGTAGTGTAATCTGAAGGTCTTAACGCATATATACTTCTATTGTTTTTTATATAATACAGGAGATAGCTTAGAGGTCTATAACCCTATAGGGCTGCCTGATAGACACTACTGTATACTGACCCTCCATAAGCGGTAACTACATCTTGCAATTGAACAATAGTACTTAGTAGTTAGTACCCTGGGAGACAGGTTGAACACAATAGGACTAACCTGTCTATGGTTATGTTCCCTTATCTATCAGTTATAAATATCTATAATCTATTTAACTATAGTTCTTATCATAACTGTGATATCTGTCTTCCACCGCATATTTGTATGTCAACATATTATATGTTACCTGACCTAATATCTAGTTACTTTCTGTTTTGTACTTGTACATTCCGTTGTAGAGCTTCAAGATCACTAGAGATTTATAGGAAACTATTGTCTAAAAGCCAACTATTTATTGTTAAATGCATCACAACTGTGATACCTGTTCCTCACTGCGTATTTCTAGGTTAATATATTATGCATCTTAAATGGCCTAATAACTGGCCAGTCTTGGTGTGGCATATTCTGTTGTTGTGCATTATGTTAATTTTAACATATAAATGAAACTTTTCTTCCTGTTGTTTTCAGGATAAATGCTTAAATTCTACTTTAGAGGTTGCCATGTTTCTTTAAGCTCTCCATATAGGTCTATACTGACTCCTACAGATCAATTCCAACACAGTACCCGCTGATTGATCTGGTCACTCCATTTGGAGGCTCCCCTCACATTGCCCTCCTTGCTAACATCTCTTTAACATTCTCTACTGTTAAATCAGCAGCTCCCTATGCCATTGCTAATATAATAACTTCCCTCATAATTAAATAGGTCTCAGTGAGATTTACCCTATATCACAATCAGGCGTTACAAATAGAGAGGTTTGCAGGTAGCCCCCTTGATCTATATAGATAGGAACATAACCATTACACCTTAGACGTGTTAGACCCCACAGTTAGTAAAGGGATGAGAGGTACAAGCGACTTATGCACTTTCTAACAAACACACACCCACAACTCTGTAACTTATACCCTACAGATTAATTATACATATAATTGAGTATAACCTAGCATAAGAGTGTTAGACAGCAATAAGTGCAGATGGTTCCTGTGACCTCATAATGATGTACCACTTCCTCTGGGGGTTTACTGCAGCAGCAATGAGGTATATATGAGCATCTCTATACTTTTAAGATAATCAATCCTCATATTTGAATATAGGAAATCATTGGCTTAGCTGTTTAGTATTGTTTGATCACCTGTTAACTATTTAACCGTTTATGCATTCAGTTCATGACTGTTTAGCTCTATCTACTTATTTTATGGCTTAAGTATCAAGTTACTTACTAGCCTTTCCTAGGTTCCAGAGCGACCACTCTAAATCCTAATCCACCTCAAATTATAAGCTTAGTAAAGCCCAAGGGAACTGCGGTTAGTTTTAGGAGGACTTAATTAATTACAGATTAAATTTGAAAAAGAGGTGCAAGGAACCGTCAGGCTATTCCTCACCAGCTATACCCTAATACTTCAATGGATACTTGTTTCTAACTGGCCACGCCCCCCCTCCCCTATTCTTATTTCGAGCGGCTCTTGCCCGCTGCTTCCCCCCCCCCCCATAACCACTACTAAGGCCCAAAAGTGGCCTCACAAATGCCAATTTCCCTTCTCATTTGCCATTAGAATTTTCAGGTCCAAAAGTGACCTCTCCTCTGAATAAAGTAGGGAACCCTGACTAATATATAAAAATGAGGTCTCATTCTTAGACACTTGTACTTCTCACTCAGCACTGTACACCACCATTTATTACACAAATCATTATTGTAATATTGACTTGCGATATGTAATATTTGCCCTTGAAGTTTCAACATGATAATAGATGTTCTTTTGGTTCCATCCTCAAAAATGTTTCCCTCATTAGCCTTGTAAGTACCTCAGTGAGTAACTAAAGAGACTCATGACTAGTTTAAAGAGAGACTCAAACTTCTCATTATTGTTATTGTCTAGACTATTACTCTCCTGCCTGATGGCTACTTACATGTAAGGGGCACACAACGTTTATCTATGAAGTTGGCCTATGTACATTGTTTTGAATGGTGATGTAATATCATACCTGTACATTGATGTCTGTTAAGTTTTTTTTTCTCTGTGTTGTTGTTATTGTCACTAATGACCTCAATAAAAATAAATTAAAAAAAAAAAATAAAAAAAAAATATGTAGCTATTGGGACACCGCAGTGGAAGGTACCCGGCCGAAATTTCTTTGCATAAAAGGCAATCCCCAACCTGTACTCGATTGTTCAAAAGGAAGCAATGGCATGTCTGGCCTGGCACACAGTGATGGGGCAAGCGTCCATCTGACCATTGATACCTGGTCTGCAAAGCATGGTCAGGGCAGGTATATCACCTACACTGCACATTGGGTAAACCTGCTGACGGCTGCCAAGCATGGAGTGCGTGGCTCTGTAGAGGAGTTGGTGACACCGCCATGACTTGCAGGCAAGCTTGCTGCCACCTCCTCTACTCCTCCTACTCCATCCTCTTCCATAACCTCCTCGGTTGAGTCCTCTTCTGCTGCTGCGTCTTGCTCTACATCAACGGCACCACCCCAGCTCCCCAGGTACTATTCCACATCCCAGATATGGCAGTGTCACGCCGTCTTGGGGTTGACTTGCCTGAAAGCAGAGCGTCACACCGGACCAGCACTCCTGTCCGCCCTGAACGCACAGGTGGATCAGTGGCTGACTCCGCACCAACTGGAGATCGGCAAAGTGGTTTGTGACAACGGAAGAAATTTGGTGGCGGCATTGAATTTGGGCAAGTTGACACATGTGCCATGCATGGCACATGTGTGTAATCTGATCGTACAACGCTTTGTGCATAAGTACCCAGGCTTACAGGATGTCCTGAAGCAGGCCAGGAAGGTGTGTGGCCATTTCAGGTGTTCCTACATGGCCATGGCGCACTTTTCAGATATCCAGCAGCAAAACAACATGACAGTGAGGCACTTGTTTTGCGACAGCCCAACACATTGGAATTCAACACTCCTAATGTTCGACCACCTGCTCCAACAAGAAAAAGCCAGTAACGACTATTTGTATGACCAGGGTGCTAGGAAAGCCTCTGCGGAGCTGGGAAGTTTTTTGCCACGTTACTGGACGCTCATGCGCAATGCCTGTAGGCTCATGCGTCCTTTTGAGGAGGTGACAAACCTAGTCAGTCGCACCGAAGGCACCATCAGCGACATCATACCATTTTTTTTCTTCCTGGAGCGTGCCCTGCGAAGAGTGCTGGATCAAGCCATAGATGAGCGTGAAGAGGAAGAGTTGTGGTCACCATCACCACCAGAAACAGCCTTATCAGCATCGCTTGCTGGACCTGCAGCAACGCTGGAAGAGGATTGTGAGGAAGAGGAGTCAGAGGAGGAATGTGGCTTTGAGGAGGAGGAAGACCAACCACAACAGGCATCCCAGGGTGCTCGTTGTCACCTATCTGGTACCCGTGGTGTTGTACATGGCTGGGGGGAAGAACATACCTTCAGTGAGATCAGTGAGGACGATGAATGGGACATGAGTAGCTTGGCATCCAACCTTGTGCAAATGGGGTCTTTCATGCTGTCATGCCTGTTGAGGGACCCTCGTATAAAAAGGTTGAAGGAGAACGACCTGTACTGGGTGTCCACGCTACTAGACCCCCGGTATAAGCATAAAGTGCCTGAAATGTTACCTAATTACCGCAAGTCAGAAAGGATGCAGCAGTTCCAAAATAAATTAAAAAGTATGCTTTACACAGCGTATAAGGGTGATGTTACAGCACAACGGGAATCTAACAGGGGAAGAGGTGAAAGTAATCCTCCGACTCCCACGACCACGCTGGCAAGGACAGGACGCTTTCCAGACGTGTTGTTGATGGAGGACATGCAGAGATTTTTAAGTCCTACGCATCTCCACAGCCCTTTGGGGTCCACCCTCAGAGAACGACTCGACCGACAGGTAGCAGACTACCTTGCCTTAACTGTAGATATCGACACTCTGAGGAGCGATGAACCCCTTGATTACTGGGTGTGCAGGCTTGACCTGTGGCCTGAGCTATCTCAATTTGTGATAGAACTTCTGGCCTGCTCCGCTTCAAGTGTCCTGTCAGAAAGGACCTTCAGTGCAGCAGGAAGTATTGTCACTGAGAAGAGAAGTCGCCTTGGTCAAAAAAGTCTAGATTACCTCACCTTTATTAAGATGAATGAGGGATGGATCCCGAAGGGACTGACAGTGGGCGATACATTCGACTAAAAAAGGCCTGATGAGATGAACTGCCTTGGGCTAAAAATGGTCCACACGCTGCTATATTTTATCTCTGAATGCCGGATGACTTGCGTGACTTATTCGCCACCAACTAGGGTTCAAGCCGCAATGTTTTAGGGCACTTTCTGCCTGGGAAACAAACATCAATTTTTCTGGCCGCTGCTAGCAACAATACCAAATTTTTCAGGCATGTGTATATGCCTAATTTTTCTGGCCTCTGGTGCTGCACTGTGGCTTCAAAAACCAAACCAAAAAAAAGGCACATAACAGGGATTAAACTGATAGGAATAGTACTACTTAACACACCACTCCTATCTGGTGGCACATTAGATTGCATGCGCAGTGCCCCAAATTTGAAGTAGGAGGTCCGACCAAGCATCTTTTTCCATCTCCCGGTTCCTAAAATCAATGCCATATACACGTCCCCTGATAGGGGATGTAACAGGGATTAAATTGATAAGAATATAACTACTTAACACACCACTCCTATCTGGTGGCACATTAGATTGCATGCACAGTGCCCCAAATTTGAAGTAGGAGGACCGACCAAGCATCTTTTTCCATCTCCCTGTTCCTAAAATCGATGCCATATACACGTCCCCTGATAGGGGACATAACAGGGATTAAACTGATAAGAATAGAACTACTTAACACACCACTCCCATCTGGTGGCACATTAGATTGCACGCGCAGTGCCCCAAATTTGAAGTAGGAGGACCGATCGAGCATCTTTTTGCATCTCCCGGTTCCTAAAATCGATGCCATATACACGTCCCCTGAAAGGGGATGTAACAGGGATTAAACTAATAGGAATAGTACTACTTAACACACCTTATAATAACGAAGAGAAAGGCAATGCAGAGAGAGGAGTCTGAAGAACAGGAGTCAGAGGAGGAAGGTGGCTTTGAGGAGGTGGAAGAGCAAACACAGCAGGCGTCCCAGGGGGCTTGTTGTCACCTTTCGGGGACCCTTGGTGTTGTACGTGGCTGGGTGGAGGAAGAGACCTTCAATGACATCAGTGAGGACAAGGAACGGGACATGGCTAGCTTGGTATCCAGCCTTGTGCAAATGGGGAGTTTGCGGTTGTGCAAAAGGACTGTTTGCGGTGCATTAAACAGGGGGTTTGGTCTGTCACTGTGAAACGGGCGTAACTCTTACACTACCTGATCGATACAACATCATACCTGATGTTTTAAAACACGTTATTCCAAACAATTTAGGAATATTAGGTGATTTATGCCCTTTATGGATTAAAACCAGACTCTGCATCAACTATGTAATTTTCCATGGGAGTTTTGCCATGGATCCCCCTCCGGCATGCCACAGTCCAGGTGTTAGTCCCTGTGAAACAACTTTTCCATCACTATTGTGGCCAGAAAGAGTCCCTGTGGGTTTTAAAATTCACCTGCCTATTGAAGTCTATGGCAGTTTGCCCGGTTCGCCCGTTCGCAAACAGTTGCGGAAGTTCATGTTCGCCATTCGCAAACGCAAAATTTTATGTTTGCGACATCACTACATTTCAATGATCTTTATAGAGAGAAAATTTTCTTTGTATTTTTAAATTAATATTCCTATATATATATCTGTATATCTGTCAATCTGGGAAAAAGGAGAGTGTGTGTAACACAAGTGTCCTATATTAGTCCACAAAGGAAGTTTATGGAGGGTGCTGAGTGCCAAAAGTAATGAGTGAATATAAATGGAAAAGAAGCACCTATAGCAGCACTCGCTTATAGAGAGTATGGGGAGGTAGGCACCCCTATCATTAAAATATAACTTTCAATAACGATCAAAAAAAATATAAAAATCCATAGGAGACAGATAACACAAACAATATATATAGTGTTAAAAATGGCACATATGGATACCTACAAACAACAACCCAAAGAGTGATGATATCACTGGCAGTTAAATACTGGGATGAATATAGGGCCCTCTAATATTATATATGCGCATATATTAGTCTATTAAGAGGACACTGTCCAAATATGTGAAAGGGTTAAATACACCAATAGGGGGTGCCTAATAGACCTTGAGTTACTGGCCTAATTCTGAATGTGGAACAATTTTCACACAAACGGATATGTAAAACTGTATGAACAATTCAACCACTAAAATAAGGGGACACAGTCCTAATTACATATAAAGCAAACAGGCCAGAGATATATACACAGAGACAAACCCAGTATAGGTAACCTAACCCAAGTGTGGCACAAATTTCACACATACGGACAATACTAATATAACACTAAATAATATTTAAGGGAAAAGCCCAAAGCAAGTAGTACCAAGTAATTAGTATTATAGTAAGGCTAAGTTAACAGATCTCCGTGGAACATATTTCACACATAAGGATTGTGTATTGAAGGCAGCAGTCGCCTGATGTACATTTCGCCTTAGCTTTTTAAAAGGCGAACAGGATGTAGGGTTACCACCCTTATATAGCATTTAGTGGCCAATCAGAATGGGTTATTGTGTACACACGCCTCTCTTAGCCTATCTGATAAAGTGATGAACCAATTGGTCTATCCAGTCATGTGAACATGTTACGTGATTACAGAGGATGACATCAGTGATAACATCAGTGAGGGGACATTTATAATGCACGAATCACAGGACATGGGTGTGTTAGATTACACAGTAAACATTGTCAGACCTTATTGTGAAATAAATCCCATATTTGGTTATCACAGTATACAGTATAGATTGCTGCAAATGTTAGGCAGGTATTGTGACTAATCAACATACATTAAACGTCCGCAAGTATTTATCTGTACATGGGAACATAATGTTATTTAACCAGTGTTTATATATACATTTAATCAGACATATAAAAAAGTAGCACAAGATATTGTTGGAGCCCAATATTGTATAGGGTCTATGATGTTAGTGATATCTGCAAATTATATATACGCCCAACAGTGTGGTAGTAACTTAGATAAGGAATTTGCCACAGCCAAACATGTGTGATTGCTACTAACATTAATGACATGTAATGGGATTATGTGGTTTATTATGTGATAACCAAATATGGGATTTATTTCACAATAAGGTCTGACAATGTTTACTGTGTAATCTAACACACCCATGTCCTGTGATTCGTGCATTGTAATAACATCTGCTTCCCTGTTTTGATAACTTGCAGGACGGTTTTGCGTTATGATGCTTAAGAAAACGTCTGGCTATTGTTGTTAAGGTTTTCCCTTTATTGCTTTCCTCAGTGCTATTTTTAATGTTGTTAATATGTTCACCCAGCCGGGTGCGTACCTCTCTTGTTGTGATCCCCACATAGTATTTATTACAGTATAAACATTCTTGGTTCTTTAGTTAGCAAAATCTGTCAATTTTTTTTCTTTGCAGTTATGCATGTATTTACAGAATGAACAGGACCCACAGCCGTGGGTTCCTGAGACAGCTTTTTTTTTTGTTCTTACGTGTGAAGTGGCTTCTCACAAATTTGTTGCTAATAGTTGGAGCACTTTTCCAACTAACTGCCACATATTCCCCAACCACATATCTCAAGTCCTCATCAGTTCTGAGGATATCAGAATGTTTATTCAAAATATTTGTGATTTCTTTGTGTTTTTCATATTATAAGTAATTATAAACCTCACTTTCTGATCAAAACCAGTAGTTTTGTTTTTGGTTACTAGTAGGTTTTCTCTGTTTTTGTGTAACACTTTTTTTTATAACCTTACAAGTATAACCTCTGGGTTTAAGTCTGGCTTTTAGTACTTTGTATCATAAGAAAAATGTGTTGAGGTCTGAGCAGTTCCTCCTCAGCCTCAGGAATTCCCAGACAGGTATCGTCATTTTAGTGTGCCACGAATGGCAACTGCTAAACTCCAGTATAGAGATGGTAGCCGTGGGTTTCCTATAGAGATCTGATTTAATTTGTCTAGTGATATTTTTTGTTAATTTAACCTCTTAAGGACATATGACAGAATTTTTCCGTCATAAAACAATTGAGCAAACTGAAAGCTGTGTCCTTAAAGGGTTAACATCCAGGAATTATTATTATTATTATTCTTTATTTATAAAGCGCCAACAGATTCTGCAGCGCTGCCCATGGGTACAAGGATAGAAGTATGATGGAGAAACAATACAATAAAAGACAACATTTTACAGACAGATACAGGAGGAACTGAGGGTGCTATTCCCATGGGATCTTACAATCTAGATGGGTAGGAGGATGGGAAACAGGAGGTGGGGACTGCAAAGGTGGGAGTGATATTAGTGGGGAGATGAGGGCAACTGTTGGGTTAGTGAAGTTCATTTGTTAATTGATAGTGAGCAGTTGGATATGGGGAATGAAGGACAGATTTGAGTCAAGTTTGACTCCGAGGCAGCGGACTTGTGGTGATGGGGAGAAAGTGGTGCCGCCAACAGTGATGGAAATATTAGAAACTGTAGTAGAGTTAGAGGGGGGATTAGAAGTAATTCAGTCTTGGCCATGTTTATTTTTAGGTGGTGAGAGGTCATCCAGGAGGAAATGCAAGATAAGCAGTCGCTGATGTGAGAATTGACAGAAGGAGAGAGTGCAGGGGTGGAATTCAACTTCATTTGGATTAAATAGTCAATTTTAAATTTAAGTCTTTAAACAAATGTTCGCTGCCTTTCCATAGAATCAGCAGGTTATCTATGTAACGCAGCCATAATATTACATTATCAGTATATTTCGTAAGTTGGTCAATGAATACCATTTACTGTTCCCACCACCCTAGATAGATGCGTAGGTGGAGGTGCACGAGGAGCCCATGGCCCATATTTATCATGCTCCATACGGAGCTTGAAGGGCCGTGTTTCTGGCGAGTCTTCAGACTCGCCAAAAACACAAGTTATGAAGCAGCAGTCACAAAGACTGCTGCTCCATAACCCTGTCCACCTGCTCTGAGCAGGCGGACAGACATCGCCGGAAATCAACCCAATTGAGTATGATCGGGTTGATTGACACCCTCTGCTGGTGGCCCATTTGCTGTGAGTCATTGCACCCTCTTGTGAGCTGCTGGTGCAATGCTGAATATGGTGAGCATATTGCTCGCCGTATTCAGCGAGGTCTGGCGGACCTGATCCACAGTGTCAGATCAGGTCCACCAGACCATGATAAATAGAGGCCCATGGCTGTTCCCTGAGTTTGTAAAAATAATCTGTCATTGAAAACAAAGAAATTGTGTTTCAAAACGAATTCAAGAAGTTTAACAATTAAGTTTTTTCTGTCCTGTTTCTCTTGTGCTTCCATATTAAGAAATAATTGTACAGCTTCACACCCTTTGTCATGTCTAATAGAGGTATACAAAGATATGTCACATGTGATTAGCAGTGTGTCTGTTTCAACAATTATATCCTCTAGTTTACTTAGTACATCGATAGTATCCCTTATGTACAAAGGTAAGGTTAATACTATGGATCTGAGGCTTAGATAAAGGAATTTACTCGCTGTTCACATAAGCGCTCTATGCTAGAGACTATTAGGCATACAGGTAGTATGTCTTGGATTTTTGGTAATAGATAGAAGTTGGAGATTTTAGCATGTTAAACATTTAAAAATGTCCATTCTTTTTCTATAATACAACTTTATAATTTAGCGTGGTCAAAAAGATTATTGTACTGATTTGTAAATACCGTAAGGGGTTTGGAGAATAATGGTTTATAGCAAAGTTTGCCATTAAACTGTCTCATAGCCTCTTTAATGTACATTTCTTTCTCCCAAATGATGACATTACCCCCCTTGTCTGCTGGTTTCAGCACAACATCATCCCAGCTTTGGATCTCCACTAGGGCTGCCCTTTCCTCCTTAATTGCATTTATATGTAATTAGGATTGTGTCCCCTCTATTTTAGTGGTTGAATTGTTCATGCAGTTTTACATATCCGTTTGTGTGAAAATTGTTCCACATTCAGGATTAAGCCAGTAACTCAGGGTCTATATATAGGCACCCCTATTGAGGTATTTACCCCTTTCATGTATTTGGACAGTGCATATATAATATTAGGGGGCCCTTTTAGGGGGCCCTATATTCATCCCAGTATTTAACTACCAGTGATATCATCCCTCTTTGGGTTGTTGTTTGTAGGTATCCATCCGTGTCGTTTTTAACACTGTATGTTATTTGTGTTATCCGTCTCCTGCAAATTTTTATATTGTTTTGATCGTTATTAAAAGTTATATTCTCTATAAGTAAGTGCTTCTATAGGTGCTTCTTTTCCATTTATATTCACTCATATCTGAATATCTGTATATATCTATACCTGTATATATTCATAGAAAAGATAGAGAAATAGGTATAGATAAATATTTTACATTATATATATATATATATATATATATATATATATATATATATATATATATATATATATAAATAAATAGAAGATTTTTAACTATGTGAAGAACATCAGAATGTAAGATATATGCTTAACACACTTCGGGCCACTTGTTATCTGATCCTAGGTGATTGCTCTCTTTTTAATACACTAACAAAATAAAAGACAATTACACCATAAATGCCAGTCAAAATATGTAGGCATTTTAATAACAAAACTGGAAAATAAAAAAATATTGGTCATCTGTTTTTTTTTAAAACTTCATCCTTAAGTAAATAATGTATAAAGACCATGAAACAACCTTTAAATATGAACGGAAAGGGAAGGTGAAAAGGAGTAAAATAGAACAATGGTAAGCATGCTGGCTCAATAAGATTAGCAATAGCTAATAATATCATCAATAATCTACATCTTACATTTAGTCTGTTTGTGTGATTATTATCTCCTCGGTGATGTGGGACTTGGTCCTGTAAACACTTGTGCAGAAATGGATAATCAATATCAAGCAAAATCAAGAACAATTCAATTGCACTTGTTTCAAACAAATGGTATAAAAACCTTCCTATGACTTCACACAATATAGAAAATCTGAAAATTGGTCCTTTTTAATAATAGGAAAAACAAGATGAGAGATTGTTAAGCTCCAGATAGATAATGGTTGATTTGTAAAAGAAAATAAGGGTGTAGCAGACTTTACCCTCAAAATACTGCCTAGTGCAGTTATTTGATTAAAACATAAAGATGCTGCTATCCTTATGTTTTCATAAATTACACTACACTATATTTTTGTGGGCATTTGGGGCACACTTATAAATTAATTTGCCCGTTTGCAGGTGAGTAATAATGTATTTGTAATCTAGCCCCTAGTGTTTAATGTCCCTTTAAATGGAATCTGACTAAAAGCAAACTGAAGTGAGTCATTGTAAACCTCATTTGCATGTCTTACCCAGAATTTTGTGTTGAATTGGAAACAATCAGCTAGATTACGAGTTGTGCATTATGACTCAAATAGCATTGGTATGGGCCATAACGCTTCATTTTGCCTTACGCTGCTATTACAAGTCTTGTAAGTATAGGTGTACCGCACACCTTTTGGCCGTCACGCAACGTCAGTACCGCACTTTTAAAAAACTCCTTTTTCATTGGGACTTCCATAGCGCCGGTGTTACGAAAAATAGAAAATAGAAAATAATTTAAAAATGTGTTATTTGTGCTTGCATGAAACAAAATCTTCAACCAAGGATAACTATTTTTGTGCTCGTCTGTAACAAAATCTTCAACAAAGAATAACTATCGGCTAGATTACGTTTTGCATTATGAGTAAAAAAGCAGAGTTAAGGCTCATAACGCTGCTTTTTTACTACCACTGCTATTACGAGTCAGCTGTCCCGCACACTTTTTTGGCCTTACCTCAAATTAACTTACGCAATTTTCAATGGGACTTCCATAGCGCCGGTATTACAACCTTTTTTTTTTTTAGGCCAGCCTATCCCGTAAGATTCGTAACCCATTCTAAAGTAAGTAGTTAGGAGTTTTACACTACAAAGCTGTAGCATAAAAATCATAACTAAAGTGCTAAAAAGTACACTAACACACATAAACTACCTATTAACGGGGGGCGGAGCCAACGCTCAGAGAGAGCAGTCATGTCGGAGATGAGCTCCCACTATCTTTCTGGTTTAAACAACAAAATCTGCCATACAGGTATCAGAAATTACCTACAAAGCTGAACAGTTCCTAATCTAATGTCCCGACAACTATGAGATGAGTTTTGCTGCAACTATACTTCAAGAATTTGGTGTGCCCTAAGCTAAACTTTTGTGACTGGATCTTACTAATTTATCCGAGTATTGGATCCTGCCTGTCTTGGGCGTACAGCCGCTACTTTATTGCACCATGATTATGGGGGCAGATAATGATACCATCCGTCAGATGTTATTGAACTTTGAACGTAATATGGATAGGAAGTTTGAAGCCTTACACTGTGTAATCAGGGATATACACGTGGAGTCGGCCATATTTGCATCTGAGGTGCTGGTCGAGGATAATGGCCAGAAGGGAGACGCTCAACAGAGGCAGCCCTCGGAGGAGTATGCTCCAACTACATTGCTGTGGACCTCAGAGGCAAATCTTGTACCTTTTACCCCAGATCTTATGCTAAGAGAAGTTCCCGCTAGTGGGGAGGAGGCAGATGGAGATGGCGCGAACACTGAGGCCTTGCATATTCAAGAGATCTACGCTCACCGCCTGAGTACTTCAGATCCCATCTATGGCAGACCGACGGAGACACGGCTATCTGTGTCTGAACAGCAGAGTCGCAACGCGCGCGCAGAAATAACAATAGCGAAGACAGGATCTGTGCCACTACAGCTGAAATTACCTCCGGACTGTGAGTACTCTAGTTGTCTGCAATTTGGGGTGACTGATGTCACACTCTGGCCATATCGTGATGACATACTGTGTGGAAAGAGCGAAAACCACTTTTTATGTCAGCCGGACTTGGTGTCAACACAGTTTCTTACAGCGGGACAGGTACCTGGGTCCATACTCCTACGCTATACTCTGACCTATCTAACTGCCCGCTTAATGCTCAAGCTCTGGGTACTACCTTGCAGGCTACCAGACCAAATTCACAGCTCATATCCAGAGATCATTAATGGTCTGAAACAGTTTGGAAGACTATGTCTGAGCCGGTTTATTAATTTTCCCAATGGAGACCTGCTCAGTCGATCCGGCATAGGGTAAAGTCTTCTGAGGAGAAAGACGGAGTCGCAATATATGGCAAATTATCTCTGGTATATTTCATAGCTATATATGAGACGGCAAACACCTATACTGAACGTTAAATGTTTAAAGTTATTTATCCAACTTTGCAGGTTCCTCAATGTTTTCTGCTGGCTTGTATGACAGCACAGCACAGTTCATTATTGTTTGACTTAATAGATATATGTGGGACTACAAACACCTGCACTGAACACTAACTGTTTAAAGTTATTTTTCGAATTTTGCAGGTTCCTCAATGTTTTCTGCTGGCTTCTCTAGCAGTACAGCACAGATCATTATTGTTTGATATTACTTAGCAGGAGCACCCTCTGTTCACATGAGGCAGCTATAACAGGCGCTACCCTGCGTCAGAGGTATTATAATTCAATGTCTTTTTAATGGACTTCTGAAGTCAATGAATATGATGTTTAGCTAATATTACAGCCTGCATTGTGCATATTTCCTAGGTTTCTTATATACCCTTTTGTGCATATCCATACTATTATCAGTCCTGAATTGAGGGGCATTTATATAAACCAACTAGATGATATTTAATGAGATATATAAAAATTATCGTATCACCGAAGTTCATATGTTGTGTGCTGTAAGGTAACACTTTGCATAACAGTACTCACTCATAGTTTTTCTGTATGCGATGTGTTCCAGCTCCAGCTTTGGGTATTGTACATTTATCATATTGGATGAGTTAGCTTAGCATCTGAATTCTATACCTATATGACCTATAGGTATATCATCCCATCTGTTATTTCTTATAATACCGGATTTAAGTATTACACCACTTTCATTTGAGATGAGTGTGTTCTCAATTAAGCCCCAGGGCTTCATAACCTAACTATATATTGCACTACATCTATAAACAGAGAAGTTATTCCCTTTAGTACACATTTTCCCTTGAGGCAATGTTTGAGGCTAGATGGGGTGAAATTTTTTGTAGATAATAACTAATGTTAACTTGCTCCTCTGTATACCTGAGAGAGTCAATATATCTCAGATTGGACCCATAGATATCTTTCACCTATTGCGGTATTAAGGCACCTTCTCTGCTTTTCATTAGATATACTTTCCTATATATGTTTAGTATGGGCTCCAACCTAGCTTCTAGATATCTCACTATTAGGGAATATGTAAATTTACATGTTTGTAGGTTATTTACTTATGTAGTGCTACAGCAGCATTTTTGATCATCCAGTTCCTTATACCTACAAGCTACATGATACCTTATTTATAGGCGGTATACACTATAGAGTCACCGCCATTACAGAGTTAAGTGAACTTAAACTAATATATTTTGGCTAATTTTTACGCCATTAAGTTAGTTATATAACACTCCAGCAGTAGCTGTCCATTCCTCTAAACATTTGGAACTCACGATGTGGGAGTCATCTATTTTGAAACCCTTCCCATAACCTTAGAGCTCCTTCTTTAAATGCTCAGGGCCAAATTAATGGGAAATATTTCTCTCCTAATAATATCACCCACTAAATAATTTAATATCAGATATGTTATTTAGTTTTACCCTTCTAATAGAGAGGGGCCCTTTATGTTTTATACCTTCAACCTTCCCTCATCTTGAAGGTCCCATTATATTTCTTTTGTAACCCTTAACTATGGCTCCCCCCCCCCATACTACCCTATATTTGACAAGCAGTGCTTATCCGCTGAATTTTCTACCCCCCCCCCCCTTATATTTTTGAAAATAAAAATTTCAGTTGATAATTTACTCTTTACATTATATGTATGGGACCATAAGTGTCCAATACATTCGCTATCTTTCCTCTAGATAACATTTGCTTTTACTGGTCCAAATGTGGCCGCTTGCGCTCTTGAGGAAATAATTGAAGAATATAAGCAATAAAACATAAAATAGAGGTTCTTGATATATACCTAGCTTTCTACCACATTGTTATTTCATGTATAAGAATAACTATTGTAAATGTGACACTGATGTATTTTTTCTTATGTTGTATGGTATTTTATACATATTGTACTCACTGGCATAACCTCAATAAAAAACTTTTTCCAAAAAAAACAACAACTACCTATTAACCCCTAAACCGAGGCCCTCCCACATCGCAAACACTAAAATGAAATTATTAACCCCTAATCTGCCGCTCCGGACATCGTAAGCATATTAACCCCTAAACCGCCGCACTCCCGCCTCATAAACACTTGTTAAATATTATGAACCCCTTATCTGCCGCCCCTAACATCGCCGCCACCTATCTACATTTATTAACCCCTAATCTGCTGCCCCCAACGTCGCTGCCACTATACTAAAGTTATTAACTCCTAAACCTAAGTCTTACCCTAACACCCACTAACTTAAATATAATTAAAATAAATCTAAAGAAAACCTTAATAACTAAATAATTCCTATTTAAAACTAAATACTGTACCTGTAAAATAAACCCTAATGGCTAGATTACGAGTTTTGCGTTAGAGGCTATGCGGAGCTAACGAGCAGTTTTCTCTCCCCGCTCACTTACCTGCAGTGCTGGTATTATGAGTTTTCAGAAACCTAGCGTTAAAAGTCAGCGGTGAGCTGGTCGTACGTGCTCGTGCACAATTTCCCCATAGGAATCAATGGGGAGAGCCGGCTGAAATAAAGTCTAACACCTGCCAAAAAGCAGCGTAAAACTCCCCAACGCAGCCCCATTGATTCCAATGGGGAAACAAAAGTTATGTCTACACCTAATACCCTAACATGAACCCTGAGTCTAAACACCCCTAATCTTACACTTATTAACCCCTAATCTGCTGCCCCCAACGTCGCCGCCACTATATTAAAGTTATTAACCTAAACCTAAGTCTAACCCTAACCCTAACGCTAACTTAAATATAATTTAACTAAATCTAAATAAATATTCCTATCATTAACTAAATAATTCCTATTTAAAACTAAATACCTATAAAATAAACCCTAAGCTAGCTACAATATAACTAATAGTTACATTGTAACTAGCTTATGTTTTATTTTTATTTTACAGGCAAGTTTGTATTTATTTTAACTACGTAGAATAGCTACTAAATAGTTATTAACTATTTACTAACTACCTAGCTAAAATAAATACAAATTGACCTGTAAAATAAAACCTAACCTAAGTTACACTAACATCTAACACTACACTATAATTAAAGGGACACTGAACCCACATTTTTCTTTCGTGATTCAGATAGAGCATGCAATTTTAACCCCTTGAGTGCTAACGACGGCTCTGAGCCGTCGCAGAGTTTCCCACTCTGGTGCTACTGAGAGAGATCTGGGGGCTCCCACCCTCTCCTACCCCGGCGATAGTGCCTGCATAGTGACAGGCATCGCCAGGGCTTCACGTTATGTGTGGTGACGTCAAGCGCAATGACGTGATGACGTCACCGTGCAACTTTATTTATACTTAATGTTAATTATAGGAGCAGGGGGCATGCTGCTTAGAAGCCTGTATCTCAGGCATCTAAGCAGCTACAGACCTCCAAGACACACAGTTACCTAACCTTTCCAACAGTTTTGGGGATCTGGAAAAAATAAAAAATAAAACTTAAAAAAGTTTAGCACCCAGGTGGGAAAGTGCTTAGCACTCAAAGGGTTAAACAACTTTCTAATTTACAGGTAGATATTTTTAGGTTATTTTTAGGTTAGGGTTTTGGGCTGCAATAGAGCTAAATGCCCCTTTAAGGGCAATGCCCATCCAAATGCCCTTTTCAGGGCAATTCGGAGCTTAGGTTTTTTAGATAGTATTTTATTTGGGGGGTTGGTTGTGTGGGTGGTGGGTTTTACTGTTGGCTGGGTTGTTTGTATGTTTTTTACAGGTAAAAGAGCCCTTTAAGGGCTATTGGTAGTTTAGTTTAGGCTAGGGTTTTTTTTATTTTGGGGGGGCTTTTTTATTTTGATAGGCTATTAGATTAGGTGTAATTAGTTTAAATATCTTGTAATTTGTTTTTTATTTTGTGTAATTTAGTGTTTTTTTTGTAATTTAGGTAATTGTATTTAATTTAGTTAATTGTATTTAATTTAGGTAATTTATTTAATTGTAGTGTAAGGTTAGGTGTTAGTGTAAGACAGGTTAGATTTTATTTTACAGGTAAATTTGTATTTATTTTAGCTATGTAGTTAGTAAATAGTTAATAACTATTTACTAACTATTCTACCTAGTTAAAATAAATACAAACTTGCCTGTAAAATAAAAATAAACCCTAAGCTAGCTACAATGTAACTATTAGTTATATTGTATCTAGCTTAGGGTTTATTTTACAGGTAAGTATTTAGTTTTAAATAGGAATTATTTAGCTATTAATAGTAGGCTTTCTTTAGATTTATTTTACTTATATTTAAGTTAGTGGGTGTTAGAGTTAGGGTTAGACTCAGGTTTAGGGGTTAATAAATATAGTATAGTGGCGGCTATGTTGGGGGCTGCAAATTAGGTGTTAATAATTGTAGGTAGGTGGCGGTGATGTTAGGGGCAGTAGATTAGGAGTTAATAATTGTAGGTGGCGGCGATGTTAGGGGCGGAAGATTAGGGGTTAATAATATTTAACTAATTTTTGTGATGCAGGAGTGCGGCGGTTTAGGGGTTAATATGTTTATTATAGTGGCGGTGATTTCCGAAGTTGCAGATAAGGGGTTAATAAGTATAATGTAGGTGGCGGCGATGTCGGGGACGGCAGATTAGGGGTTAATAAATGTAAGATTAGGGGTGTTTAGACTCGGGGTTCATGTTAGGGTGTTAGGTGTAAACATAAAATGTGTTTCCCCATAGGAATCAATGGGGCTGTGTTACTGAGCTTTACGCTGCTCTATGGGGAAATCATGCACGAGCACATACAACCAGCTCACCGCTGACTTAAGCAGCACTGGTATTGGAGTCCGGTATGGAGCTCAATTTTGCTCTACGCTCACTTCTTGTCTTTTAACGCCGGGTTTATAAAAACCTGTAATACTAGCGCTGTAAGTTAGTGAGCGGTGACAATAACGTGGAAGTTAGCAACGCACCCCTCTTACCGCAAAACTCATACACCTAGATTTAGAGTTTGGCGTTAGCCGTCAAAACCAGCGTTAGAGGCTCCTAACGCTGGTTTTGGGCTACCGCTGGTATTTAGAGTCAGTCATGAAAGGGTCTAACGCTCACTTTGCAGCCGCGACTTTTCCATACCGCAGATCCCCCTACGCCATTTGCGTATCCTATCTTTTCAATGGGATCTTTCTAATGCTGCTATTTAGAGTCTTGGCTGAAGTGAGCATTAGAAATCTAACGACAAGACTCCAGCCGCAGCAAAAAGCCAGGAGTTAAGAGCTTTCTGGGCTAACGCCGGTTCATAAAGCTCTTAACTAATGTGCTCTAAAGTACAGTAACACCCATAAACTACCTATGTACCCCTAAACCGAGGTCCCCCCACATTGCTGCCACTGTATTAAATTTTTTTAACCCCTAATCTGCCGACCGCACACCGCCGTCACCTACGTTATCCCTATGTACCCCTAATCTGCTGCCCCTAACACCGCCGACCCCTATATTATATTTATGAACCCCTAATCTGCTGCCCCCAATGTCGCCTCCACCTACCTACAATTATTAACCCCTAATCTTCCGACCGGACCTCACCGCTACTGTAATAAATGTATTAACCCCTAAAGCTAAGTCTAACCCTAACCCTAACACCCCCCTAAGTTAAATATAATTTAAATCTAACGAAATAAATTAACTCTTATTAAATAAATTATTCCTATTTAAAGCTAAATACTTACCTGTAAAATAAATCCTAATATAGCTACAATATAAATTATAATTATATTGTAGCTATTTTAGGATTAATATTTATTTTACAGGCAACTTTGTATTTATTTTAACCAGGTACAATAGCTATTAAATAGTTAATAACTATTTAATAGTTACCTAGTTAAAATAATTACAAAATTACCTGGAAGATAAATCCTAACCTAAGTTACAATTAAACCTAACACTACACTAGCAATAAATAAATTAAATTAAATACCTACAATTATCTACAATTAAACCTAACACTACACTATCAATAAATTAATGAAATAAAATACCTACAATTATCTACAATTAAACCTAACACTACACTATCAATAAATGAATGAAATACAATACCTACAAATAAATACAATTAAATAAACTAACTAAAGTACAAAAAATAAAAAAAGAACTAAGTTACAAAAAATAAAAAAATATTTACAAACATTAGAAAAATATCACAACAATTTTAAGCTAATTACACCTACTCTAAGCCCCCTAATAAAATAACAAAGCCACCCAAAATAAAAAAAATGTCCTACCCTATTCTAAAATAAAAATAGAAAAGCTCTTTTACCTTACCAGCCCTTAAAAGGGCCTTTTGCGGGGCATGCCCCAAAGAATTCAGCTCTTTTGCCTGGAAAAAAAACATACAATACCCCCCCAACATTACAACCCACCACCCACATACCCCTAATCTAACCCAAACCACCCTTAAATAAACCTAACACTAAGCCCCTGAAGATCTTCCTACCTTATCTTCACCACGCCAGGTATCACCGATCGGTCCAGGCTCCGATGTCTTGATCCAAGCCCAAGCAGGGGCTGAAGACGTCCATCCTCCGGCTGAAGTCTTGATCCAAGCCCAAGCGGGGGCTGAAGACGTCCATCCTCCGGCTGAAGTCTTGATCCAAGCGGCGGCTGAAGAAGTCCATCATCAGGCAGAAGTCTTCATCCTATCCGGGCAGAAGAGGAGATCCGGACCGGTAGACATCTTCATCCAAGCGGCATCTTATATCTTCTTCCATCAAACAACGAGCGGCTCCATCTTCAAGACCTCCGGCGCGGATCCATCCTCTTCTTCCGACGTCCTAACACAGAATGAAGGTTCCTTTAAGGGACGTCATCCAAGATGGCGTCCCTCGAATTCCGATTGGCTGATAGGATTCTATCAGCCAATCGGAATTAAGGTAGGAAAATTCTGATTGGCTGATGGAATCTGCCAATCAGATTCAAGTTCAATCCGATTGGCTGATCCAATCAGCCAATCAGATTGAGCTTGCATTCTATTGGCTAATCAGCCAATAGAATGCAAGCTCAATCTGATTGGCTGATCCAATCAGCCAATCGGATCTCCTCTTCTGCCCGAATAGGATGAAGACTTCTGCCCGATGATGGACTTCTTCAGCCACCACTTGGATCAAGAATTCAGCCGGAGGATGGACGTCTTCAGCCCCCGCTTGGCCTTGGATCAAGACATCGGAGCCTGGACCGATCGGTGATACCCGGCGTGGTGAAGATAAGGTAGGAAGATCTTCAGGGGCTTAGTGTTAGGTTTATTTAAGGGGGGTTTGGGTTAGATGTGGGTGGTGGGTTGTAATGTTGGGGGGGTGGATTGTATGTTTTTTTTCTCCAGGCAAAAGAGCTGAATTCTTTGGGACATGCCCCGCAAAAGGCCCTTTTAAGGGCTGGTAAGGTAATAGAGCTTTTCTATTTTTATTTTAGAATAGGGTAGGGCATTTTTTTATTTTGGGGGGCTTTGTTATTTTATTAGGGAGCTTAGAGTAGGTGTAATTAGCTTAAAATTGTTGTAATATTTTTGTAATGTTTGTAAATATTTTTTTATTTTTTGTAACTTAGTTCTTTTTTAATTTTTTGTACTTTAGTTAGTTTATTTAATTGTATTTATTTGTAGGTATTGTATTTAATTAATTTATTGATAGTGTAGTGTTAGGTTTAATTGTAGATAATTGTAGGTATTTTATTTCATTAATTTATTGATAGTGTAGTGTTAGGTTTAATTGTAACTTAGGTTAGGATTTATTTTCCAGGTAATTTTGTAATTATTTTAACTAGGTAACTATTAAATAGTTATTAACTATTTAATAGCTATTGTACCTGGTTAAAATAAATACAAAGTTGCCTGTAAAATAAATATTAATCCTAAAATAGCTACAATATAATTATAATTTATATTGTAGCTAAATTAGGATTTATTTTACAGGTAAGTATTTAGCTTTAAATAGGAATAATTTATTTAATAAGAGTTAATTTATTTAGTTAGATTTAAATTATTTTTAATTTAGGGGGGTGTTAGGGTTAGGGTTAGACTTAGCTTTAGGGGTTAATACATTTATTAGAGTAGCGGCGAGCTCCGGTCGGCAGATTAGGGATTAATAATTGTAGGTAGGTGGAGGCGACGTTGGGGGCGGTAGATTAGGGGTTAATAAATATAATATAGTGGTCGGCGGTGTTAGGGGCAGCAGATTAGGGGTACATAGGGATAATGTAGGTTGCAGCGGTGTACGGAGCGGCAGATTAGGGGTTAAAAAATATGCAGGGGTCAGCGATAGCGGGGGTGGCAGATTAGGGGTTAATAAGTGTAAGGTTAGGGGTGTTTAGACTCGGGGTACATGTTAGGGTGTTAGGTGCAGACTTAGGAAGTATTTCCCCATAGGAAACAATTGGGCTGCGTTAGGAGCTGAACGCTGCTTTTTTGCAGGTGTTAGGTTTTTTTTCAGCTCAAACTGCCCCATTGTTTCCTATGGGGAAATCGTGCACGAGCACGTTTTTGAAGCTGGCCACGTCCGTAAGCACCGCTGGTATTGAGAGTTGCAGTGGCAGTAAATTATGCTCTACGCTCCCTTTTTGGAGCCTAACGCAGCCCTTCTGTGAACTCTAAATACCAGCTGTATTTAAAAGGTGCGGGGGAAAAAAAGCCAGCGTTAGCTACGCGGGTCGTTACCGACAAAACTCTAAATCTAGTCGATAATCTGGCCGTTTGTTATCAAAAAATTTGCATTTTCAACAAAGGATAACTATGATATCAAAAAATAGTTGATAAAAAATGTGTTATATGGGTTTTATAAAATAAAATCTTCAACAAAGGATAACTATAATTTGTTATTTTGTGCTTGCATGAAACAAAAGCCTTAACAAAGGATAACTATGAAATATAATAGAGTTTTCAACAAAGACTGACTATAATATAAAAAAAATAGTTGAATTAAAATGTGTTGTATGTGCTTACATAAAACAAAATCTTCAACAAAGCATATCGAAATACCAAAAAAACGTTTAATAAATATTTATAACAATCTTATGATTGTATTGATTATAAAAGTTCTCTTTAAAATTTACATAATATGACCGGTCATTTATTTAGTTTGATTGTACTATATTCAATTAAATAACAAACTTTAAAAAATATAAAAAATATAAAATTACAAAATATTGCAAATACAGTCTCAAAGCACTTGAAAAGTCTACTTTTGCCAAATGGAACCACCTGTATCAGTTAAATCAGTTGGAATTCACATTAAAAGTTCATATAAGACTTTGTATTCAGCTGATAGCGGTATGCTAGCACACTACGTCAGGACACTTACAAACGGCTAGATTTAGAGTTGGGCGGTAGCCATCAAAACCAGCGTTAGAGGCTCCTAACGCTGGTTTTTACCGCCCTCTGGTATTTGGAGCCAGTCATTAAAGGGTCTAACGCTCACTTTCCAGCCGCAACTTTTCCATACCGCAGATCCCCTTACGTCAATTGCGTATCCTATCTTTTCAATGGGATCTTTCTAACGCCGGTATTTAGAGTCTTGGCTGAAGTGAGCGTTAGAAATCTAACGACAAAACTCCAGCCACAGAAAAAAGTCAGTAGTTAAGAGCTTTCTGGGCTAACGCCGGTTCATAAAGCTCTTACCTACTGTGCTCTAAAGTAAACTAACAGCCATAAACTACCTATGCACCCCTAAACCGTGGTCCCCCCACATCGCCGCCACTATATTTAATTTTTTTAACCCCTAATCTGCCGCTCCGTACACCGCCGCCACTTACGTTATCCCTATGTACTCCTAATCTGCTGCCCCTAACACCGCCGACCCCTATATTATATTTATTAACCCCGAATCTGCCCCCCACAACGTCGCCGCAAGCTACCTACAATAATTAACCACTAATCTGCCGAACGGAGCTCATCGCTAGTATAATAAATGTATTAACCCCTAATCCGCCTCACTCCCGCCTCAATAACCCTATAATAAATAGTATTAACCCCTAATCTGCCCTCCCTAACATCGCCAACAGCTAACTTCAAGTATTAACCCCTAATCTGCTGACCGGAGCTCACCGCTACTCTAATAAATGGATTAACCCCTAAAGCTAAGTCTAACCCTAACACTAACACCCCCCTAAGTTAAATATAATTTAAATCTAACTAAATAAATTAACTCTTATTATATAAATTATTCCTATTTAAAGCTAAATACTTACCTGTAAAATAAATCCTAATATAGCTACAATATAAATTATATTTATATTGTACCTATTTTAGGATTAATATTTATTTTACAGGCAACTTTGTAATTATTTTAAACCGGTACAATAGCTATTAAATAGTTAATAACTATTTTATAGCTAAAATAGTTAAAACAATTACAAAATTACCTGTAAAATAAATCCTAACCTAAGTTACAATTAAACCTAACACTACACTATCATTAAATTAATTAAACACAATACCTACAATTATCTACAATTAAACCTAACACTACACTACCAATAAATTAATTAAATACAATACCTACAATTACCTACAATTAAACCTAACACTACACTATCAATAAATAAATTAAATAAAATACCTACAAATAAATACAATGAAATAAACTAACTAAAGTACAAAAAATAAAAAAGAACTAAGTTACAAAAAATAAAAAAATATTTACAAACATTAGAAAAATATTACAACAATTTTAAACTAATTACACCTACTCTAAGCCCCCTAATAAAATAACAAAGCCCCCCAAAATAAAAAAAAAATGCCCTACCCTATTCTAAAATAAAAATAGAAAAGCTCTTTTACCTTACCAGCCCTGAAAAGGGCCCTTTTCGGGGCATGCCCCAAATAATTTAGCTTATTTGCCTGTAAAAAAAAATCATGCAATACCCCCCCCCAACATTACAACCCACCACCCACATACCCCTAATCTAACCCAAACCCCCCTTAAATAAACCTAATACTAAGCCCCTGAAGATCTCCCTACCTTGTCTTCACCACACCGGGTCCCGATCTGTCCAGAAGAGCCTCCGAAATCTTCCTCCAAGCCCAAGCGGGGGCTGAAGAGTGACGTCCATCCTCCAGCTGAAGTCTGGAGTCCATCTTCAGGAAGAAATCTTCATCCTATCCGGGCAGAAGAGTAGATCCGGACCGGCAACCATCTTGATCCAAGCGGCATCTTCTATCTTCATCGAATGAGGAACGGCTCCATCTTGAAGACCTCCAGCGCGGACCGATCCTCTTCTTCCGACGTCCAACTGAAGAATGAAGGTTCCTTTAAGGGACGTCATCCAAGATGGTGTCCCTCGAATTCCGATTGGCTGATAGGATTCTATCAGCCAATCGGAATTAAGGTAGGAAAATTCTGATTGGCTGATGGAATCAGCCAATCAGAATCAAGTTCAATCCGATTGGCTGATCCGATCAGCCAATCAGATTGAGCTCGCATTCTATTGGCTGATCGGAACAGCCAATAGAATGCGAGCTCAATCTGATTGGCTGATTGGATCAGCCAATCGGATTGAACTTGATTCTGATTGGCTGATTCCATCAGCCAATCAGAATTTTCCTACCTTAATTCCGATTGGCTGATAGAATCCTATCAGCCAATCGGAATTCGAGGGATGCCATCTTGGATGACGTCCCTTAAAGGAACCATCATTCGTCGGGAAGTCGTCGGAAGAAGAGGATGGATCCACGGTGGAGGTCTTCAAGATGGAGCCGGTCGTCATCGGATGAAGATAGAAGATGCCGCTTGGAAGAAGATGGTTGCCAGTCCGGATCTACTCTTCTGCCCGGATAGGATGAAGACTTTGGAGCCTCTTCTGGACCTCTTCAGCCATCGCTTGATAGAAGACTTCAGCCGGGTGATGGATGTCTAGCCCCCGCTTGGGCTTGGATGAAGATTTCGGAGCCTGGAACGATCGGTGATACCTGGCATGGTGAAGACAAGGTAGGAAGATCTTCAGGGGCTTAGTGTTCGGTTTATTTAAGGGGGGTTTGGGTTAGATTAGGGGTATGTGGGTGGTGGGTTGTAATGTTAGGGGGGTATTGTATGTTTTTTTTTTACAGGCAAAAGAGCTGAATTCTTTGGGGCATGCCCCGAAAAGGGCCCTTTTAAGGGCTGGTAAGGTAAAAGAGCTTTGAACTTTTGTAATTTAGAATAGGGTAGGGCATTTTTTTATTTTGGGGGTTTTTGTTATTTTATTAGGGGGCTTAGAGTAGGTGTAATTAGTTTAAAATTGTTGTAATTTTTTTCTAATGTTTGTAAATATTTTTTTATTTTTTGTAACTTAGTTCTTTTTTATTTTTTGTACTTTAGTTAGTTTATTTAATTGTATTTATTTGTAGGAATTGTATTTAATTTATTTATTGATAGTGTAGTGTTAGGTTTAATTGTAGATAATTGTAGGTATTTTATTTAATTAATTTATTGATAGTGTAGTGTTAGGTTTAATTGTAACTTAGGTTAGGATTTTTTTTACAGGTAATTTTGTAATTATTTTAACTAGGTAACTATTAAATAGTTATTAACTATTTAATAGCTATTGTACCTGGTTAAAATAATTACAAAGTTGCCTGTAAAATAAATATTAATCCTAAAATAGCTACAATATAATTATAATTTATATTGTAGCTATATTAGGGTTTATTTTACAGGTAAGTATTTAGCTTTAAATAGGAATAATTTATTTAATAAGAGTTAATTGTTTTCGTTAGATTTAAATTATATTTAATTTAGGGGGGTGTTAGGGTTAAAGTTAGACTTAGCTTTAGGGGTTAATAAATTTATTAGAGTAGCGGTGAGCTCCTGTCGGCAGATTAGGGGTTAATACTTGAAGTTAGGTGTCGGCAATGTTAGGGAGGGCAGATTAGGGGTTAATACTATTTATTATAGGGTTATTGAGGCAGGAGTGAGGCGGATTAGGAGTTAATACATTTATTATAGTAGCGCTCAGGTAATTTCGGCAGATTAGGGGTTAATAAGTGTAGTTAGGTGGAGGCGACGTTGGGGGCGGCAGATTAGGGGTTAATAAATATAATATAGGGGTCGGCGATGTTAGGGCATCAGATTAGGGGTACATAGGGATAATGTAGGTGGCGGGGGTGTACGGAGCGGCAGATTAGGGGTTAAAAAAATATGCAGGGGTCAGCGAAAGCGGGGTCGCCAGATTAGGGGTTAATAAGTGTAAGGTTAGGGGTGTTTAGACTCGGGGTACATGTTAGAGTGTTAGGTGCAGACGTAGGAAGTGTTTCCCCATAGGAAACAATGGGGCTGCGTTAGGAGCTGAACGCTGCTTTTTTGCAGGTGTTTTTTTCAGCTCAAACAGCCCCATTGTTTTCTATGGGGGAATTGTGCACGAGCACGTTTTTGAAGCTGGCCGCGTCCGTAAGCACCGCTGGTATCGAGAGTTGCAGTGGCGTTAAATTATGCTCTACGCTCCCTTTTTGGAGCCTACCGCACTGAAATCCCAGCCATTCTGTGAACTCTAAATACCAGCGGTATTTAAAAGGTGCGGGGGAAAAAAAGCACGCGTAGCTAACGCACCCCTTTGGCCGCCAAACTCTAAATCTAGCCGAAAGTGTCTACCTTTTTATTGATATTTATTTATTTACTTCACATTATAATATGAACAGAGCTTCAGTATGGGTGTCTGTGGAGTCTTGTAACCTCTGCTTAGCCCACTCACTGCTTCTCCAATGTGGTCTGTTTGGTCCGTGTCACCTGATCCTAACACCAGGTCAGAAAGAATTTCAAGCGTATTGATCCGTAATCTGTGAAGAAAATCCTTACTCTGTGCTGAGTTTGTTTATGAAAAAGTAGTCCCTTATAATCCAATATAATTCTTCTTCTGTATGCAATTTTCTTTTATAAAGGTACACCATCAACACGTTTCACCGATATACGGCTTTATCAAGATGGTTATTGGGGTTAAAAAACATCTTTTTATAGATCCCTTCCTTTTTGTGATAGGGTGGCTCTTTTTTTAATTACAATTCTTTTAAGGTGGTTTATTTAAGATGGAATCCAATCTTTTGGAGATTTATAGTATTGGTTCCTCTCAATGTTTGCTATAGAAAAGCCTTTTGTATAAGAGCAATGCTTAATAATCCATAATTTGCATATAAATTATTTGCATAAAAATTCTAAAATTTATCAATTAAGTTATATACTGAGAAAAAATATATATAATAAATGTAATTTAACAAAAAAAAATATATAATGTAAGTGTTTGGTATATTATGATAGTAAACCAATATGGGAAATATGCATATCGATACTATGAAAAACTAAAATTAAAAGTAAAAAAATAAAAATAAAAAGGAGGGAATTAGAAAAAATGCTGACTTTGTGGGCATAGATATAGTGTAAATAATTCCCTATTTCTATGATTATTCATTTGCTAATGTTAATTAAAAAATGGAGCCAACCTAGATTAAGTTTATAAATAATGCACCGTCTTACATTTAATTCAGTGCATAAATTAGCCACTGCAATTGTGTAAATCAATAATGAACTGAATACTTAGTGAGATGTGCTTAGGTTTATCTAATCTAGGATAAATGGGTTGAGATCTAGCTCTGAATTAAGGCCGAGTGGGAAAAGAGTGCCCATATCATAAATCATTTGTGCTTCTTTTAATAGAAGCACTTTGTCAAAGTTTCCTCCTCTCCATGGTTTTTTAACCTTGCAGATACCCCAGAATTTGAAATCCTTAATGTTATTTTTGTTTCTTGATCTCCTTTTTCAATCAAATTTAGATGTTCTCGTATTCTGGTGCGTAAGGTGCGTGACGTTTCGCCTAAATATTGCTTTTGGCATGTACACTGAATGAGGTAGATCACCCCTTTATCACTGCACAGAATGGTGTCTGAAGTTTTATATTCTTTCTGGGTGTTTGTAGAATTGTACTTTTTAAATTTCGTACTGTGTTTGCAGCCTCTGCAGCTATTACACGGGAAGAAACCATTGAGATTATTACCTAAAAGGTCTCTGTCTTTTGTGACAATGGATTTTTTAGCATTAAAATCACTGGGTGCCAATATATTCTTCGTATTTTTTGCTTTACAATATATTATAGTTAGTTTACCTATAACAGGATCTGTTTGTATGAGATGCCAATATTTTTTAATAATCTTCTCTACATATTTATACTGGCAATTGTAGTTTGTTATGAAAGGGATCATTAAGCTGTCAGCATCCTCATCTAAATAGCTTTTTTTATTATTTATTTGTTCCTTAAACAAGATGTCTTTCCTCTCAATTTCTCTAGCTTGTAATATAGAGGTTTTAACTTCATCAGCTCTGTAACCTTTTTCTAGGAACCTATTCTCTTAGATTTTTATTTGTGAATCATAGTCTATAAGTCTAGTGCAATTACATCTTACTCTAAGACACCGTCCTTTCAGAATATTTTTACTCCAACGGTTCAAATGGCAACTTTGGGCATGCACATAATTATTTGCATCTAGCGCTTTAAAATGATTTTTAGTATTCAACTCTCCCTTTTATACAAAAATGTCCAAATCTAAAAAGGTTATTGTTACTTTACTCATAGTATAGGTACATTTTAGATTGATGTCATTTGTATTCATATCATTAAAAAAATCTACTAAGCTGTTTTCATCTCCTTTCCAAATAATTATGTCATCTATGTAACGTTTGGAAAGCACAAGGTTTGCACCCAAGCCATGTCTCTGGATTAATTGTTGTTGCCATTTACCCATAAAAAGGTTGGCATAGCTGGGTGCAAACCTTGTGCCCATATCTGTCCCTCTTGTCTGTAAATATAAATTCTGATTGAATGCAAATTCATTGTTTGTTAGAAAGTATTCTATACATTCCATAATAAAACTATTATGTCTTGTTTGCAACTCATTTTTACTTTTTAAGAACCATTTTATTGCGTCTATGCCTTTGTCATGCATAATACTGGTATAGAGTGAGCTGACATCACTAGTTGCCAAAATGTATTCCTCACTCCATTCTATATTTTGTATTATCTTTAATACTTCTGATGTGTCTTTTATATCTGAGGGCAAATTCTGTACATAACCTTGTAATTGTCTATCAATATATTGGGATAAGTTGGAACTAACTGATGATATTCCGGATATGATAGGCCTTCCAGGTGGTTTCATGCAAGCACAAAATAACAAATTGTAGGTATCCTTTGTTGAAGATTTTGCTTTATGAAACCAAAAATAACACATTTTTTTTCAACTATTTTTTTATATCATAGTTATCATTTGTTGAAAATGCAAATTTTTTTAAAACATAGTTATCCTTTGTTGAAGATTTTGTTTTTCATGCAAGCACAAATAACACATTTTTAAATTATTTTCTATTTTATTATTTTCTATTTTCTATCGGCAAATAATTTGCAAACACACTTTGCACAAATTTTTGCGAACATTTTGCAAATATTTTCATTTCACTTATGATCAATTGATATATCTCAAATATCTGAAATTATAATTAACCCTATAGCTTTTTTCTAGCGCACATATGCACTATTTTCTATCCTTAAAGATTATTAACCCCTAATCTGCCATCCGCCCACACCACCACTATTATAAACCTATTAACCACTAAACTGCACGTCCCCATAACGAAGTATACTAAAATAAACTATTAACCCCATAAACCTCTGGCCTCCCACATCACTAACACTACATAAATATATTAACCCCTAAACCTAACCCTAACGTAACCCTAATCCTAAGCATAACCCTAACACCCCCTAATTTAAATATGATTAAAATAAATCTAAATTAAAAATACAATTATTACCTAAATAATAAATTTTTAAAACTAAATACAAACTTACCTGTAAAAAAAACCTAAGCTAGCTACAAAATAACTAATAGTTACATAGTAGCTATCTTAGGTTTTACTTTTATTTTACAGGTAAGTTTGTATTTATTTTAACTAGGTAGACTAGTTAGTAAATAGTTATTAACTATTGACTAACTACCTAGTTAAAGTAAATGCAAATTTACCTGTAAAATAAAACCTAACCTGCCTTACAATAAAACCTAACATTACAATAAAATAAATGAAATTAATTAAATACAATTATCTAAATTACAAAACAAAATAAACACTAAATTACACAAAATGAAAAAACTAAATTATCAAAAAATAAAAATGAATTACACCTAATCTAATAGTCCTATCAAAATAAAAAAGCCCATCCAAAATAGGAAAAACCCTAGCCTACACTAAACTGCCAATGGCCCTTAAAAGGACCTTTTGCGGGGCATTGCCCCAAAGAAATCAGCTCTTTTACCTGTTAAAAAAAAATTTCAAACAACACCCCAGTAGTAAAACCCACCACCCACACAACAAACCCCCCAAATAGAAAACTAAATAAACCTAAGCTAAACATTGCCAAGAAAAGGTCATTTGGATGGGCATTGCCCTTAAATGGACATTTAGGTATTTTATTGCAAATAAATATAAAGAATGGCGCAACGAATTCTGGTGAGGGTATCACTAATCTAACTTATAGTATATTCCAAATATACTTTCAATATGTATATATATATAGGTCAGCTTCACTGAAATATCTGTGTTAACTGGTTCAAATATGTACCTTTAAATTGATATCATACAAATAGCTCTTACAGGATTCCTCTAACAGTGAGATGATAAATTAACCTCTTTAGATTCTAAATAAACTCCAAGATTCAATACCTTAACAATTCAAGATTAATTTAATATACTTAAAATCCAATATTTCTACATACATGCAAATATTAATAATCCTGACTCTTTAAAATGTTATTTGATTCTAAACCTACTTTCAAATTCATACACCGGTGTATTAACTCAAAAGCATTCACTCAATTTCATCAAACATTATTGCAATTGTACACAATTTAATAAGAACAAAAAAATATCAACAATGGTTGCAATTGATTCGCAGCAATGTGTTTTTAAAAATATATTCAATAGTAACTAATTTGATAGGGCTTGTTTTCTGGTTGATATAATGCGTTTATCATTGGTGGTTTGCATACAAGGGATTTTTTTTCAAATTATTCAGTCTCAGCAAACTGTTCTTTTATATTAGTTTCCTTTTCTTAGAAGTATAAAGTGTGGAGTGCAAATACTTTCTTCGTTTAATTATAATAAAGTCAGATTACACAGAAAAGTTATTTCACTGCTTTAGACAGTGTGCAGGTTGATGCTGTAGCGTTAAGGGATTATGGCGGGTTCTTTTGAAATTTGTTACCCACTACCCTCTTACCTTCTGTGACCCTCTGTGTAACACTCCTGTGTTGGTCACTTCGATCTCCTCTCGGTCGAAGAAAAGCGCTCACTTCTATGAGAGACATATCCTGCACGTAATAGCTAAGAGTGAATTGGTTTCCAGAATAACCAAAAGAAAGAAGATATTGGAGGAAGAAGTGAGCGCTCACAAAAACTTTTCTTCCATACAAAGAAAACTAAGACACTGCACAAAGAACGGATCCAGACTTGATGCAAGGTGAGCATAGGAAATCGGAGCTACCTGAGGTCATGTGATCCTACAAGCAGGAGATCTCGGCAAGGAGACACAGTGGTTTTGTTTTCTCTAGAGCTGAAAGAGAGCTCAAAAACAGTCGATAGTGTGAAGCGACCAAGAGGAGATCGAACTGACCAACACAGGAGCGTTACACAGAGGGTCACAGAAGGTAAGAGGGTAGTGGGTTACAAATTTCAAAAGAACCCGCCATAATCCCTTAAAGGGACACTGTAACCAAAATTTTTCTTTTGTAATTCAGATTGAGCATGAAATTTTAAGCAACTTTCTAATTTACTCCTATTTTCAATTTTTCTTCGTTCTCTTGCTATCATTATTTGAAAAAGAAGGCATCTAAGCTTTTTTTGGTTTCAGTACTCTGGACAGCAATTTTTTATTGGTGGATGAATTTATCCACCAATCAGCAAGGACAACCCAGGTTGTTCACCAAAAATGGGCCGGCATCTAAACTTACATTCTTGCATTTTAAATAAAGATACCAAGAGAATGAAGAAAATTTGATAATAGGAGTAAATTAGAAAGTTGCTTAAAATTTCATGCTCAATCTGAATCACGAAAGAAAAATTTTGGTTACAGTGTCCCTTTAACGCTACCGCATCAACCTGCACACTATCTAAAGCAGTGAAATAACTTTTCTGTGTAATCTGACTTTATTATAATCAAACAAAGAAAGTATTTGCACTCCACACTTTATACTTCTAAAAAAAAGAAACTAATATAAAAGAACAGTTTACTGAGACTGAATAATTTGAAAAAAATTCCTTGTACGCAAACCACCAATGATAAACGCATTTTATCAACCAGAAAACAAGCCCTATCAAATTAGTTACTATTGAATATATTTTTAAAAACACATTGTTTGCGAATCAATTGCAACCATTGTTGCTATTTTTTTCTTATTAAATTGTGTACAAATGCAATATTGTTTGATGAAATTGAGTGAATGCTTTTGAGTTAATACACCGGTGTATGAATTTGAAAGTAGGTTTAGAATCAAATAACATTTTAAAGAGTCAGAATTATTAATATTTGCATGTATGTAGAAATATTGGATTTTATGTATATTAAATTAATCTTGAATTTTTAAGGTATTGGATCTTGGAGTTTATTTAGAATCTAAAGAGGTTAATTTATCATCTCACTGTTATTAGAGGAATCCTGTAAGAGCTATTCGTATGATATCAATTTAAAGGTACATATTTGAACCAGTTAACACAGATATTTTAGTGAAGCTGACCTATATATTTGGAATATACTATAAGTTAGATTAGTGATACCCTCACCAGCATTTGTTGCGCCATTCTTTATATTTATTTGCAATTTAGTATTAGCAAATTAATTTTTGGGATAATTTGTTTAATAAAGAGGCAGAGTGGGGACGTACAGATTAGTTACTCTTATAATCTTTTGTAAACAATAAAATGTAGGTATTTTACATTGCCCAAAACCCTAATCTAAAAATAAAACCCACCCAATAAACCCTTAAAAAAACCTAACACTAAACCCCGACGATCCACTTACAGTTCGATCAGGTTGAATTGCGGCGATGTCTGTCTGCCTCCTCACAGCAGGCGGACAGGTTAGGGAGCAGTGGTCTTTAGACCGCTGCTTCATAACTGGTGTTTCTGGCAAGCATGAAACACGGGCCCGCAATCTCCATACGGAGTTGATAAATGGGCCCCACTGAGCCTAATCAAGGAAAACAATAAAGAAATGAAGGGAGTATAAGGAGGGGAAGAGAAGTGAGATAGATAGGGGCCAGTAGATGGAACACTTAATCTATGAACAAGTCTAGATTGTGTCTTTTATTGATGCCCTTTGGAAATTTGCGGCTAGATCACGAGTTTTGCATTAGGCTTAAAAAGCAGCGTTGGCCGGTCCTAACGCTGCTTTTTAACGACCGCTGGTATTACGAGTCTTGAAGGTACAGGCTCACCACTCAGTTTTTTGGCCAGACTTGGAAATACCACAAATCCACTTATGTAAATTGTGTATCCTCTTTTTTCAATGGGACTTGCATAGCGCCGGTATTACGAGTCTGCCAAAAATTGAGCGGTAGACCCTCTCCTGTCAAGACTGGTACCGCATTTTAAAGTCAGTAGTTAAAGGGACAGTCTAGGCCAAAATAAACTTTCATGATTCAGATAGAGCATGTCATTTTAAACAATTTTCCAATGTACTTTTATCACCAATTTTGCTTTGTTCTCTTGGTATTCTTAGTTGAAAGCTTAACCTAGGAGGTTCATATGCTAATTTCTTAGACCTTGAAGCCCACCTCTTTCAGATTGCATTTTAACGGTTTTTCACCACTAGAGGGTGTTAGTTCACATATTTCATATAGATAACACTGTGCTCGTGCACTTGAAGTAATCTGGGAGCTGGCACTGATTGGCTAAACTGCAAGTCTGTCAAAAGAACTGAAAAAAGGGGCAGTTTGCAGAGGCTTAGATACAAGATAATCACAGAGGTTAAAAGTATATTATTATAACTGTGTTGGTTATGCAAAACTGGGAAATGGGTAATAAAGGGATTATCTATCTTTTAAAACAATAAAAATTCTGGTGTAGACTGTACCTTTAAGAGTTTTACACTGCAAAGCCGTAGCATAAAACTCAACTAAAGTGCTAAAAAGCACACTAACACCCATAAACTACCTATTAACCCCTAAACCGAGGCCCTCCCGCATTGCAAACACACACACAAAAAAATGTAACCCCTAATCTGCCGAAGCGGACATCGCTGCAACTATAATAAATATATTAACCCCTAAACCGCCATTAACCCCTAATCTGCCGTCCCTAACATCACCGACACCTACCTACATTTATTAACCCCTAATCTGCCGCCCCAACGTTGCTGCCACTATACTAAAGTTATTAACCCCTAAATCTAAGTCTAACCCTTACCCTAACCCCCCCTAACTTAAATATAATTAAAAGAAATCTAAATAAAATTCCTATCATTAACTAAATTATTCCTATTTAAAACTAAATACTTACCTATAAAATAAACCCTAAGATAGCTACAATATAACTAATAGTTACATTGTATCTATCTTAGGGTTTATTTTTATTTTACAGGCAAGTTTGTATTTATTTTAACTAGGTAGAATAGTTGTTAAATAGTTATTAACTATTTACTAACTACCTATCTAAAATAAATACAAATTGACCTGTAAAATAAAACCTAACCTGAGTTACACTAACACCTAACACTACACTATAATTAAATTAATTCCATAAATTAAATACAATTAAATAAAATTAGCTAAAGTACAAAAACCCCCCACTAAATTACAGAAAATAAACAAATTACAAGATTTTTAAACTAATTACACCTAATCTAATCCCACTAACAAAATAAAAAAGCCCCCCCCAAAATAAAAAAGCCCTACCCTACACTAAATTACAAATAGCCCTGAAAAGGGTATTTTGCGGGTAATTGCCCCAAAGTAATCAGCTCTTTACCTGTTGTCACGGATATCAGACGGCTAAGGCTACCCCCCACCCCCCTACAACCTCACCCCTGTTGTTTCTCAGTGGTTTTGGGCTCCACAGAGCAACCACCATCTCTGGAAGCTGTTTGTTTGCTTTGTGTTGGCTTGTTTTTGTGTTCAGAGAAAAGTTGGTGTATGACCAGGAAAATCCTCCTAGGCTGGCCGGGCTCCTGGAACTCCCTGTTGGCCGCCTTACAACGGACACCCGCCTAACCTCTCTCAGACTGGCCAGGCTGCTGGAAATCCCGGTCGGCCACAGGACAGCAGAACACCCGCAAACTTTAACCCAGGTCGCTCCAGTAACCATGTGCCCCAGAGCTCCACTCTTTTGGGGATTAGTAGCCCCTGGGGAGAACAAGGGGTTGGGGAATTGCTGGAGGGGAGCTCCTTTGGGAACTGGGGGTTTTGGACACCCCTAACCCCATAACTTAATCGGACTGAAACTCCGGTCCCCAGTAACGAATCATGCTGATTTTTGGACTGTGAAATCTGGGGACTGAGAGCTTTAAAATGATGGAAATTTTGCCGCCCCACCGGGATCACCCCGAAAACCGCCACCCATATGTATTGGGATTATGTGGGACTGTGGCTCCTATGGAGGTGCCGGGCTGTCTGGAGGGGCGGGAATGGCGGGAAAATAGTGGGATTGTTCAGGGTCTTATCAAGATGATCTGACTGTATAAAAGGAGTGTGTGTTTTCAATAAAATCAGTTCCTGTTAAACCTGAATGCTAGGCTGTCTAGTTATTTGGGTTTGCTCCAGCTAAAATCACTTTTCCTGGGCTACATAGCAGCCTGTTCCAGGCAGAGGAAGGATACTCTGGCAGAGCTACCTAGTCTGGTAGCTGGAGTCTGCTACAGGGTGGGACCCAGAGTACTGGTGCTGTCAGGCATCAGGGGTGGCTACAGGCTGTGGTCACTTGCCAGCTACATAGCTGCCATTGGCAGGGAGGAAGCAGGACCCGTTTGGCGGAACAACCCAGTCGGGGTAGCTGGGGGTATCCGTCACACCTGTAAATAAATTTACAAATCCCCCCAACATTAAAACCCACCACCCACACAACCAAGCCTACTCTAAAACCCACCAATACCCCCTTAAAAAAAACTTAAAAACCTAACACTAACCCCTTGAAGATCACCTTACCGGGAGAAGACTTCATCCAACCGGGCTGAAGTCCTCAACGAAGCCAGGAGAAGTCTTCATCCAAGCCGGGCGAAGTGGTCCTCCAGACGGGCAGAAGTCTTCATCCAGACAGCATCTTCTATCTTCATCTATCTGCCGAGGAGCGGGTCCATCTTCAAGACATCCGACGCGGAGCATCCTCTTCATCCGATGGCTAACACTGAATGAAGGTTTTCTATCAGCCAATTGGAATTAAGGTAGAAAAAATCCTATTGGCTGATCCAATCAGCCAATAAGATTGAGCTGGCATTCTATTGGCTGTTCCAATCAGCCAATAGAATGCCAGCTCAATCCTTTTGGCTGATTGCATCAGCCAATAGGATTTTTGTTACCTTAATTCCGATTGGCTGATAGAATTCTATCAGCCAATCGGAATTGAAGGGACGCCATCTTGGATGATGTTATTTAAAGGAACCTTCATTCAGTGTTAGCCGTCAGATGAAGAGGATGCTCCGCGTCAGATGTCTTGAAAATGGACCCACGCCGGATGGATGAAGAAAGAAGATGCCGTCTGCATGAAGACTGCTGCCCCTCTGGAGGACCACTTCGCCCGGCTTGGATGAAGACTTCTCCCGGCTTCATTGAAGACTTCTGCCCGGTTGGATGAATACTTCTCCCGGTAAGGTGATCTTCAAGGGGTTAGTGTTAGGTTTTTTTAAGGGGGTATTGGGTGGGTTTTAGAGTAGGGTTGGTTGTGTGGGTGGTGGGTTTTAATGTTGGGGGGATTTGTAATTTTTTTACAGGTAAAAGAGCTGATTACTTTGGGGCAATGCCCCGCAAAAGGCCCTTTTAAGGGCTATTTGTAATTTAGTGTAGGGTAGGGCTTTTTTATTTTGAAGGGGCTTTTTTATTTTGCTAGGGGGATTAGATTAGGTGTAATTAGTTTAAAAATCTTGTAATTTGTTTATTATGTTCTGTAATTTAGTTTTTTTTGTACTTTAGCTAATTTTATTTAATTGTATTTAATTTAGGGAATTAATTTAATTATAGTGTAGTGTTAGGTTTTATTTTACAGGTACTTTTGTATTTATTTTAGCTAGGTAGTTATTAAATAGTTAATAACTATTTAGTAACTATTCTACCTAGTTAAAATAAATACAAACTTGCCTGTAAAATAAAAATAAATCCTAAGATAGCTACAATTTAACTATTAGTTATATTGTAGCTAGCTTAGGGTTTATTTTACAGGTAAGTATTTAGTTTTAAATAGGAATAATTTAGTTAATGATAGGAATATTTATTTTGATTTCTTATATATAAGTTAGGGGTGTTAGGTTTAGGGTTAGACTTAGGTTTAGGGGTTAATAACTTAAATATAGTGGCAGCGACGTTGGGGGCGGCAGATTAGGGGTTAATAAATGTAGGTAGGTAGCAGTGATGTTAGGGCCAGCAGATTAGGGGTTAATAATATTTAACTAATGTTTGCGTGGTGGGAGTGCAGCGGTTTAGGGGTTAATATGTTTATTATAGTGGCGGCGACATTGGGGGCGGCAGATTAGTGGTTAATAAGTGTAGGTAGGTGGCGGCGACATTAAGGACGGCAGAGTATGGGTTAATAATTATAATGTAGGTGTCAGCGATGTTGGGGGCAGCAGATTAGGGGTTCATAAGTATAATGTAGGTGGCGGCCGTGTCTGGAGCGGCAGATTAGTGGTTAATAATTATGATCTAGGTGTCGGCGATGTCGGGGCGGCAGATTAGGGGTTAATAAGTGTAAGATTAGGGTTGTTTAGACTTGGGTTTCATGTTAGGGTGTAGACATAAAATGTATTTCCCCATAGGAATCAATGGGGCTGCGTTAAGGAGTTTTACGCTGCTTTTTTGCAGGTGTTAGACTTTTTTTCAGCCGGCTCTCCCCGTTGATCCCTATGGGGAAATCGTGCACGAGCACGTTACACCAGCTCACCGCTGACTTAAGCAGCGCTGGTATTGGAGTGCTCAATGCTCACTTCTAGTCTTTTAACGATGGGTTTGTAAAAACTCGTAATACCAGTGCTGTAGGTAAGTGAGCGGTGAGGGAAAAATGCTCGTTAGCACCGCACAGCCTCTAACGCTAAACTCGTAATCTGGGCCTTGGTTTGTAATGTAAAAATAAAAAATGCTTCTCTACAGAGTAGTTTTGCTATTCTATCTCCACTTTTAGTGTCCCTTTTGATATAGTCTATACCCACAAACGAAAAAAGATGTTTAACTTTGGTGCCGTGAGAGCGAAAATGCTTGGCTATTGGGGTCTTTGGTGTCTCTTTAGTGTTGTTATAAAATAACATATCAAAGAAGTCTGAACATTTTCATTTTAAAATCACAAGGTATTTATTTACTGTCCCTAAAATACAAGTTCTGATCCTTCTATCAGTTGATTTATCAAAGTACAAACCGGTTTTAAGACTAAATTACACATTTGCTTACATACTTCCATGCAATTATGTATTATCAATACATTTCTATGCCTATATTGACATTGTTCAGTTAATATAATACAACATTTAAATGCCAAAAATCAATACTGTAGTTGAATTGCAGCTGTTTTAAGTCTGTTAACTTCTTACATTTCAATTCATTTTCAATATATATACAGTATAATAATATATATACAGTATGCAGTGGCATTTTTCCTGTGATAGCATAAGCATACTTCTTTTTGTTTTGTTTTTAGGAACCGATGTGTGTTGGATGTTTCTTTGTTTTGACACAATGTTTCAGCATTTAATCTACGTAACTAGACCAATTAGGAGCAGATTTTTGCTGAGTGCTGCTTCCCCCTACTTTATACATAGCATTCTCATATAGCCCTGCTATGTCATAATATTTTTCTCCTAAAAAAATATTCTGAATTTATATATATATTTATATATATAATATATTGGTAATAATTCTATAATAATATTTAATAATGTGTTTGCCATGTATTTACTGTGAATAGTTAACATTTCAATTTTCTTTGTAGAGAGAAAATGTTCTTTGTATTTTTAAATTAATATTCCTATATATATCTGTATATATCTATACCTGTATATATTCACAGAATAGATAGAGAAATAAGAGAGAAAGTTAACACAACTGTTAAACTATAAAGCAAACACTCTATATAAGAAACCTCTGGCCCCTGCTGTTTCGAGTATATCCCATACCACTGGTAAGTAACCACTGAAAGTCTCTGAACATAGCCCAACGTCACCAGTATCTTGCAAATACTTATGCAGTTTCAGAATGGGACCGTACAGGACAGACCGTGCCCAACACAGCCTTAGCTGCGCCCACTCACCGCTAACTTCTTGTCTCAATCGACTCAATGTCACCGGGAAAACTATGCTGTCTGTTCAGTCAGTGGCATTCCACAAGACGCTTGGAAGTGCATCCGCCCACGTGATCCACAGCAGCCAATCAACGCCTGTCTCGAGCACTGCCGGGCGAATTCAAACCAGGGTAGTGAGTTCCATTGCGGGGCTCAGAGTATAGACTGAGCGAGCTTCCCTTCGCTCACGGAAATCCTGGAAATATGCAATCTTGAGAATGAAAGTCCAGAGCGAAGTAAAACTTGAAATCCTTTATTATATCCACTTATGGTAAAAAACATGGATGCCCCAAAAGCGTTTAACCTCTTAAGGACATATGACGGAATTTTTCCGTCATAAAACAATTGAGCAAACTGAAAGCTGTGTCCTTAAAGGGTTAAACAATACACACACGTAAGCAACAGGCTGACATGTTTCGGCCTCTTGCCGTAATCGTAGCTGACATTGTGCAAACGTGTTAGTGATTTAAAGGGACATCTGTCCTCTCATAGGTTGTTGTTGTTGTTTTCTTAAAGTGCTGCAATTAACCTCTTATACACTTATCTGCCCTGACTACAATAATAGTCACATATAATGCTTCCCTGCTGCAAACAACAGGTACTGAATAAAACTTAAAACATAATACATTTCAATTTTGAACATTCATTATACAAATAGTGAGAAGTTACACGAAAAATTTGGCTATCATAAAAATGAGAAAGAAATTTCTGTAACATTTGGGAAAATATATTGTGTGCAAATTGGTTTGGAGTACCGATAAAATATATATTTTTATATATATATATATATATATATATATATATATATATATATATATATATAAATATAAATAAATAAATAAAAGATTGTTTATCCATGTGAAGAACATCAGAGTGTAAAATATATGCGTAACACACTTCGGGCCACTTGTAATCTGATCCTGGGTATTTACTGTCCTTTTAATACATTAACAAAATAATAGACAATTACACCATAAATGCTAATCAAAATATTTAGGCCATTTAAATAACAAAACTGGAAAATACCAAAAATATTGGTAAAACTTCATTCCTTAATAAATAAAGTCTAAAGAACATGAAACAACCTTTAAATATCAATGGAAAGGTAAGGTGAAAAGGAGTAAAATAGAACAATGGTAAGCATGCTGGCTCAATAAGATTAGCAATAGCTAATAATATCATCAATAATCTACATCTTACATTTAGTCTGTTTGTGTGATTATTATCTCCTCGGTGATGTGGGACTTGGTCCTGTAAACACTTGTGCAGAAATGGATAATCAATATCAAGTAAAATCAAAAACAATTCAACTGCACTTGTTTCAAACAAATGGTATAAAAACCTTCCTATGGCTTCACACAATATAGCAAATCTGAAAGCTGCTCCTTTATAATAATAAGAAAAACAAGATGAGAGATTGTTAAACTCAAGATAGATAATAGCTGATTTTTAAAAGGAAATAAGGGTGTAGCAGACTTAATTAATGATGGCTTTTTCTCTGTTTTGCAACAGACTACATAAAATAGAGTACTCCATTTAATTATGTTATTATAAAGAGTAATGTAGCAGTCGTCAATATTAATTTTCTTAAATTAATTATAAATTAGGTTAAGGCATCATTATAGAGACTGCATCCAAAATGCACAGAGGCACATTCTTAAATATGGAATGTTTGTGAAATGTTTGTGGTAAGGAAGAAGTTTTGGGAAAGTTTGAAAACCAAAAGAAAAAATAAAACCTGTGTACAAGCACAATTTATTTTATCCATTTAAAATACTCATTTATCAAGGGACAATAAATTCAAAATTAGACTTAAATGGATTAGATAGGCCATGCATTTTTAAGCAACTGTCCAATGTAATTCTATGATCAATTTTGCGTAGTTTTCTTGGTATCCTTTGTTAAAAGGTGAGCTTAGGAGCATACACATTTTTTTAGCCACCTGGCAACAAACACTGCTGCTATATAATGCTAAAGACAATCTCCTAAGATTCTATAAATCTACTTAAGTTTAATCTTCAACAAAGAATACCAAGAGAACAAAGCACATTTTTTAATAGAGCTCAATTAGAAAGTTGTTAAAATTGTATGCTCTATATGAATCATGAATATTTCATTTTTACTTTACTCTCCCTTTAAAAGTAATGAGCATGGTCTAGTGCTTTCCAACAGTCATTATAAACATAAACTTTAAACATTTGAGCACCATTACCCATTATATAGATACTCACATAAAAAAATTGATAATGATTAATTTGAAGCACATAATCATATTTATCTGGTAAATTTGCCTAGATCTAATATTCATATTTTTGATTCAATAATAATATAAAAAAAACTTATATTACATATAATTAACAATTAAAGAATAAAAAAGAAACAACGTATTTAAATTATATGAGCAGTACTAATATTTATGATATATATCTAATAATATAATATATATATCATATACTACCTACTAACTAACTTTAGTATAATAGACATGCACTATGTGCCAGCAGCCAGACCCACAAAATATTATTATTATTATTATTATTATTATTATTATTATAGATTTATAAAACAAAATATTAAAAAAACTATACTGCTAGGAGCTAAGCATTGCCTGTAGAGCAAAGATAAAGGCAGAGCTCAGGCAGGTGCCCTATCAGTCCAACAATGCCCCCACTGCAATTATATAATTAAATGTTACAACTCTTTAAACTAAACAATTATAGAAAAAAATCCCTGCTACCCAGAGTAAAACATAAATAAAAATTGCTCTACTGTGCAGTTATACTGTGATGCACTGCAGTGCAAAAGAAAATCTGATACTGCACAAAAAGGTGCTCAACTTAAATTAATTTTCCCCCAAACGAATGCGTCTCAGGCAGGAGCCCTACCAGTCCAGCAAAGCCCCCATTGCAATATAAATTAAATTATACAACTCTTTGTAGAAAAACTATAAGCTTCCCAGAGTAAAAAAAACCCAAAATAATAATGCACTACTGTGCAGTTGAACTGTGACGCACTGTATTGCAAAAAGAAATCTGATTCTGTACACAAAAACAAACAAAAAAATACACACACTGGGCGAGATTACAAGTCGTGAGGCAAATTTAAATTTACCATTAGCAAAAATACCACTAGTGATATGCTTTTTGCGATTCTCTTGATCTGCTTGTATTAAAAGTTGAAAAAATATGTTTGTTAGCGGAATTTTGGCATGTGAATCCATGGGCGCGATCCGATATAGATCGTAGTTTTCGGCGCAAGCGAGGTAACACGCGTCGCCCGCAATTTCAGCTCGCAACTCGAGCTATACAATATTCAGCACCGTCAGATGCTAAACTGGCGTAAGTCAGAAAAACCGACGAGCCGTCAAAATGTGCGCAAATACACCTTTTAGTCGTCGCAAGTACTTGCGCCTGTATTTTGTTCACGTAAAGTCTCAATAAAGTGTAGTTTTATGCAAATTAGCCTACGACTCGTAAAAAATAACGCCAGTTCTAAGAGATGCGCCACGTAATGACGAGATTCAAAATTCATACTTAAACACCTGCGCAGCCGCCATTTCTTTAGTGTGTTTGGTTGGTTCTTGGAGCTACAGCACACTACAGTGAGTAGAGAGATTAGTGGTAAGAGTAGTGAGAAAGGAGCATTTCATTAAGTTAGTTAGGTCGGATTGTTGGATTGTTAAGCCTGTACATTTACTTACACTTTTTTTCATATTGCACACATTTTGCATACACACATATACAAAATACACAACACTTTTTTTTGCTAACACCTTACACTTTTTATTTATCTTTTACAGTTTGAAAGGCTGAGTGTCTGGTTGTGATTGTGTGTGATTGAAGTGGGAGTGAGTGTGAGTGTGTGAGTGTGTGTAGTGTGAGGATGTCAGGGAGAGCTAGGGCTGGGGGGAGGAGGGAAGGGGAGTTGCAGGGAGAGGATTATGGACAGGAGGAGCAGCAGGGTCCCCGTCAGGGAGTGAGCGGAGTGGGGAGAGGGAGAGCCAGAAGGGAGGATGGGAGTGGGGTTGCCCCAAGGCCAGGCACACTTAGAAGAGGGATAGAGGGTGCACATGGGGATAGAAGGGGGGAGGAGGGAGAGGATAGGGAGGAACCCACACCAGGGACATCCCAGGGAGGGAGCCAGGCGGCCCAGGACGAGGAGCGTATGAGGTGTCCGAATTTCAGTTTTGCAGAAAACCTCGCTCTAGTCCAGGCTGTCCTGGAGAACCATAATGCCCTCTTTGGATAAGAGAAGGGCAAAGGAGTTGCCCGTAGGCGTAAAGATGCTTGGCAGAAGGTGGTGGAGGCCGTCAATGGTGTGTCCCAACAGAGGAGGAATGTTGATGGCCTAAAGAAGAGGTGGAATGATTGTAAGAGGAGAGTCAAGGAGAAGATGGGCCAGGAAGCAATGTCCCAGAGGGCAACAGGAGGTGGGCCTCACTATGAGGCGGAATACAATGAGTGGCAGGAGCTCATTCGTAGGTCCCTGAGCCTCACAGCAGTCCGTGGACTTCCAGGGGCTCGTGACTCAGGGACTGCAACATCAGCACAGCATGCTGGTGAGTAACATCCCACACACTAGTATTATATGTATTTGAGTTATAACATCCTATATTGTCACACATTCATGTACACAATGAGGAGCATGGTATTTTGCTTACTAACAACAAAATATACAATGAGATTTAACATTAAAGGGACATGAAACACAAATAAGTTTCTTTCATTATTCAGATAGAGAATACAGTTTTAAACAACATCCCAATTTACTTCTATTATCTATTTTTCATTATTATTTTCATAATCTTAGTTTATTAAATATCAATGCACATGGGTGAGGCAATCACACGAGGCATTGATGTGCAGCCACCAATCAGCAGCTTATGAGCCTATCTAGAAATGCATTTCAGCTAAGAATATCAAGATAATGAAGCATATTAGCTAATGGAAGTAAATTACAAGTTTGTTTAAAATTCCATGCTTGGCTAGCTGAATCATGAAAGAATAAATATGGGTTGCATGTCCATTTAATGCTACTTAACACATTGAAAATCATGATATGAGGTGGAATAGTGAAATACTAACATGTCTCAGAGTAACACAGGCCACAAGCCACATGTAGACTTTTCAGTAAATGGACACCATAGTCATCACAACCATAGTGTCACTTAAAGAACACATTTTCTCCATCACTGACATGTACACAGAACTATTGTATGAAGCACATACATGTATACTTTGCATATTAAAACCCATCATATCACAAATCTCAATGTGCACATGCATGTTATAGAGTTTGACATGAGAATGTGGATAGGCCCTAGCATGTACATTGTATGCCCACATGGATAGATATCTGACTGTACTAATCCCTCTCATCATTTGACTCCTCCACAGAACCTCCAGTCACCAGGGTGCCTACGCCCATGAATCCCCCAACACCGGATCAAAGTATATGTCCACCTCAACCACCGGTCCAGATAATACAGCAGGAGTATGCCAGGCATGACATGGGTTGGACTGCCTCAATAGAGAATCCCAATATCATGCGCCTGCATTACAGGAGGATACCTGGCAGGAGCCCTGGCCGGAGGATTATTCCTTTGGCTTGGAGGGGGAGCCACGCCAGCCCCGAAGGGTAGATGTCTTTACCCCCCCACAAGAATATCATGCCACTACAGGATTATACCAGCAGGCTGAGTGGATGCACACCAGCGGCCATTGGGACTATCAGTCCATCCCGACATCTGTACCATCGGCAGCAGTTGGAAGAGCTCCACCAACTCAAATCCATCGCCCTGCACCTCCAGCTCATATTCCTGTGGCTGCACCTCCAGCTGAGATATCTGTTCCTGCACCTCCAGCTCATATTCCTGTGGCTGCACCTCCAGCTGAGATATCTGTTCCTGCACCTCCAGCTCATATTCCTGTGGCTGCACCTCCAGCTGAGATATCTGTTCCTGCACCTCCAGCTCATATTCCTGTGGCTGCACCTCCAGCTGAGATATCTGTTCCTGCACCTCCAGCTCAGATTCCTGTGGCTGCACCTCCAGCTGAGATATCTGTTCCTGCACCTCCAGCTCAGATTCCTGTGGCTGCACCTCCAGCTGAGATATCTGTTCCTGCACCTCCAGCTGAGATTCCTGTGGCTGCACCTCCAGCTGAGATTCCTGTGCCTGCACCTCCAGCTGAGGATCAAGAAATGGAACCAGTGCCTATTGTCCCTGCTGGTGAAGAGCCCATGGATCCACTGAGTTCCGAAATGGGGGAGGAATACATATCCCTACAGAGGAGGCAAACATTGACGTGTGAGAGTCTAACGGCAACGTGTGAAAGAATGCAGAGGGACCAACGCAGGTTCCATAGGAGCCAACAGCGTTTCCAACAGAGATCCATTGAGCTGCAAAGGGACATGGCAGCATCTGTAACAGCTATGGTCCAAAACCAATCCCAAATGCTGCGAGTCATATCGGACATGCAAATACAGAGTGACCACAGATGGAGGGAACAGAACCAACTGTTGGGTGTGTTGGTGGAGCATTTCACCCACCAGCAGGACATCGCATCAAGCATCTCGTCTGTGACCAGCACTCCTACTGGATCCACACAACCCAGGAGAGGCAGAAGACCCACTCCAGGCCCCTCATCTAAGAGGCCTAAAAGAAAATAAATATTATTATATTTCATCAAAAATCTTGTCCTCTGTTATTTACCATTTAATTGTCATCCACATCCATGTGAGGTGTGTTTTAGTACAGTAATATTGGTAAAACATATAATAATACCTGTGTTGAAATGGACAAAAAAGGTATTATTATAATGTTTCTGACATATTCCTGCTCAATAAACAACATCACATGGTTGTGTCTCAACGTTACATACAGTAATATTCACTTCTAAGATGTACATCAAGGTTTCTCACATCCAATATAAATTGACACGTTGGTATATATAACTAATAATGTATTTAAAGAAGGTGTGAACATAAGGTATAAATATCCATTATCCTCATTCTTAATGATAGTGAACTAAACATGAATGAAACAAATGAGAAATATACAGTAATTAGGGTTGTTAAAGGGACATGAAAGCTAATTTTTTTACTTCATGATTTTGAAAGAGAAGATAATTACTAAAAAACTTAATAATTTGCTTCTATTATTTATGTTGCTTCATTCTATTGATATTCTTTGCTGAAAAGCATATCAAGATATGCTTGGTAGCTGATGATTAGTAGCTGTATATAGATGCCTCCTGCGATTTTTTCACTGTGTGCATTGCTATGTCTTCATTAAAGTATATCTAAAGAATAAATGAAAATAGGTAATTGATTTAAATTATAAGTTTTGTAAACATTATATTCTCTATCCTTAATCATGAAACAATATGTTTGGGTATAGTGTCCCTTTAAGGGAAGGGGGTTGGGATGTAGTAGTTTCACTTACATGCAGTGGAAATCCAAAGTTTGAAATTCTGCAAGACATGATATATACACATGCAATGGTTGGTGAGGTACTGTCAAACATCATAATACATGTGAATGTTACGGTTTAATGTACTTATGAATAAGTAACTTACAGGTGAAGTATTCCCGGATGACATAATCCCTCACTTCATTCCCCCTCAGTGTCCCCCTGTCCACATCCTCAGGTACAGGAACCAGCTGCTGCTGCTGCTCTGGGTCAATATCCCCCAACAAACGTGTGTCCACAGCAATGTTGTGTAGAATACAGCAAGCATTGACAATGGAACACACTTTGTTGGGGTTATACTGTAGTGCTCCGCCTGTAACATCCAGACACCTGAACCTGGTTTTTAATAGGCCAAAGCTCCTTTCAATGACATTCCTTGTTCTTATGTGTGCCTCCTGGTACCTGAGTTGTGGCTCTGTAATGGGGTGCACCAAGGGGGTTAATAGCCATGGTCTGCAGCCGTACCCTGCGTCACCTGTCATGTAACATATGTGTTTGGATTACTACAGGTACATCATGTGCTTTAAAGGGACACAACATGAATTGCATATAAAAGATAGATTTAATAAAAACATTAATGGAAGTAATCAGGATAGTTTATTAAAATTAAAAGGCCTATCTGAATAATGGAATTGCAATTTATACTAGACTGTCCATTTAATAAGAACCTGCAATTGTTAGCAGCTTGATAATTAACTTAGATTAGATCATTTTCTCCATTCTATAGATAACTTTTGATGACAAGCATATTAGATATGCTCAATAGCTGCTGATTGGTGGCTGCACATTGAAACCTCATATGATTGGCTCATATATGTGAATTAGAATTTTTTAAAAATAAGATATATAAAGAATGAATACAATGATATAATAGAAGTGAATTGTAATGCTGTTTAACATTGTATTCTCTATCTGAAACATGAGATGAAAATATGTGTTTAGTGTCCCTTTATTAGAAATATACAGACAGAATGAAGGTACTCACCAAGCAGCCATCCTCCCGAAAGTGTTCCATTTTCAAACATATTGAATAAGGAGGTCTGGCGCAGGATGTAGGAATCATGTGCACTCCCTGGGAAGCCTGCATACACATGTAAGAATTTCAGATTGGTATCGCAGACCATCTGGCAATTCAATGAGTGAAACCCTTTCCTGTTAATATAGAGGATTGTCTCCTCATGTGGGGCCACGATACGCACATGTGTGCAATCAATTGCCTCCATGACATTAGGAATACCCCCCAGTCGATAGAAGCCTTGTTTAAGACGGTTCCATTCCTGGGGGGTATGGGGGAAATGAATGTATCGTTGTGTCTGGTTATCTAGAGCAGTCAGAACCTCCCCTAGAATCCTGGAGAAGGTAGACTGCGCTAGGCCAGACACAAGCCCCTCTGTTGACTGGTATGAGCCAGTTGCCAGGAAGTGTACAACACACAACAGCTTCTGCATACCAGTCAGAGCTCGGTTCCTATACGCTTGAGGGTCAATATCATCCTTCAAGACCTCATATAGGTTAATGAGGCTTGCAGATGTCAAGCGATATTTTTCCCTGACCTCCACTTCTGTCATCCCAAACAGGGTGACCCTAACCCTGTGTACCCTTGGTGCTCTTCCCCTCTGCTGATGCCTTCGTCTTATAGGCCCTGCTGGCCTATGGGCAGCTGCAGCAACAGCAGCATGGGGAGCATCAGGAACAGGGACAACAGCAGGAGGAGCAGGGAGGGCAGCAGCCGCAGCTGGAGCAGGGACAGCTACAGCACCATGACCAGGGACCTCAGCAGCAGGGATACCATCCAAAACAGGGGCTTGTAGGGGTTCCAGCACCCCTTGTGCCCCACGACGCTGTCTCACTCTAAATGCAATATACTGCAAGGGAAACATGGTGGCTAATGAGGGTGTGCATTTGCAGGTGTTTTAAGGCTGCAGGTGAGAGGTTGTGCTGTTTGTGATTGGTTTGACACACTTGCAGGGGCAGGAATAATAAATGCTTTTAAGAGGTTAACTATTTGTGAACAAGCTGCTGCTATGTATATTGTTAGGCATGCATTTGTTAGGCCTTCTGAGAGTTACGTTGGTTTCTAAGTCAGTGCAAGGGTTCCTGCGCCTTCAATTTGTGGCGAGCTGAGAATGGAGTAGATTTTGTGAAATCTGCGCGCGTAAGTCCTTACGCCGTATATTGGATAGCAAATTGCGCGTGTTTTGTATGTCAGTCTATGGGCCAAAAAACTACGGGCGACGCCAGAAATGTACGCGCGTAACTTCTAGCTTACTCCGTATATAGGATACCAAAACTGCGCGATTCTTGGCGTCGCCGACTTTTGCGGGCGACGATTTTTATCGGATGGACCGCCATGTGTTCTTCCTTAGAAATCAAAATAGGGAAAAAAAACACCTTACTCGTGAAGATGACAAAAAAGTGAAAAAAAAAAAAAAATGAACACCCTACCATAGGCACCTAGTCTAATAACCCCTAATCTGCCATCACCCCACAATGCAAACACTAAATAAAACAATTACCCCTAAACCGTCATGCTCCACATCGCAAAGTACATAAATAAACTATTAACTCCTAAACCACCATCCCCAAACATTGCAAACTATCTAAATAAATTATTAACCCCTAAACCACCATCCCCCCACAACGCAAACTATCTAAATAAACTGTAAACCCCTAAACCGCCACCCCCTTACATCGTAAACTATTTAAATAAATTATTAAACCCTAAACTGCCATCCTCCCACATTGCAAAGTAGCAAACATCTAAACCCCCTAACTTAACCCCAATTAAAATACCCATAAATTAAATAAAAACTATACTAACTACATTAAAAAAAACTTACCTGTAAAATTAAATTACAACCTAATCTTACCCTAAAAATTAATGAATAATACTAATACATTACAAAAAATAAAAAACATAACATTACCAAAAACTTACCATTAAAAAAAAAAAAAACATTTACACACAAAAAAAGCCCCTACCATTACAAAAATAACAAAAGCTACCCTTAAAAAAAAATAAAATGACATCTAGGGCCAGATTGACCTGCCGGGATACCGGGAAAAATCTGGGTGGGCCAGGTCCTCAGGGCCCAGGGTGGGCCGGTACTATCTGCACTGAGTCAGCGTTTTTTTTTTTGGACTTTGACTTTGAAATTGCTTCCCAATTGTCCATCGCAGCAGCAGTCATCAGACAGCGCTCAGGACTTGTTACAGTAACTTACAGAGTCAGAGATTGATATCACGCCGCAGCTGGCCGCAATACTCACTCACTGGCTTCCACTGCTGAGAGAGGATTACGGGGGCAGGGCATCGGCGAAGATCACGTTAGCACACTCACAGTCTCACACAACAGGACTGAGTCCAGGAGGGAGCCGAGTAAGGAGGCCACGGCCCATGTGGGACAGACTCAAGTCAAGAGACAACAGCCACCAGCCGCCTGAGCCAGTCAGACACTGACAGTCAGTGCCACCGACTCACCGACCGGTCAGATTATAGCTACAGGCCACTGGCCAGGGATCAGATTCAGAGAGATCATCAGACAGGGATCTACTTTGAAGAAAGGTAGGGACTACTAGGTTTTAAAATGTATGATGTTTATGTATGAATGAATGTTTTACTTGCTGGCTGAAGAGAAGAGTGTGTGTGACAGTCTCAGAAACATTTGCCCAAAATTGCCCTAAATCTTAACCAGCTGAGCCCTTGCCACTAAGCTTGTTTATATATGATAATTAATGTGTATTATTATTTACTGGTTATTTCTGTGTGTGTGTGTGTGTGTCTTTGTGTGTGTGTTTGCTTCTATGGGTGTTAGTGTAAGTATGTGTGTCTTTGAGTGTGTTTTCTGTGGGTGCCAGGCCAGTGTAACTTCAGAACTCTGTATTTTGTTTTATAATTCACACTGGAGGGGGCATGACTGGGCTGGGCCGGTCTAAGCATTAGGTTTTAATTTAATTTTATAGGTAAGGGGGTTTAGCTGTTAGTTTATTACTTTGCATTGTGAAGGGGTGGCGGTGTAATGGTTAATAATTTAATTAGATAGTTTGGATTGTGGGGGTTATACTTTTATTTAATGTTTGAGATGTGGGGGGATGGCAGTTTAGGGGTTAATACTTTTATTTAGTGTTTGCGATGTGGGGGTGGCAGTTTAGGGGTTAATACTTTTATTTAATGTTTGAGATGTGGGAGGGATGTCAGTTTAGGGGTTAATAGTTGTATTTAGTGCTTGCGATATGGGGGGATGGGGGTTTAGGGGTTAGTAGTGTAGTTAATGGGTGTAAGTGTAATTTGTAATATGTTTTTGTTGTGTTTTGTGCAACTTTTTATTACGAAATACACTTTATCAGAGTTTTCTTAGATTGTGGTATGAATTTAAACGGCACTCTGAACAGGATAAGGGGGAAACTGGACAAGAAGGGGTTAATTAGCACTCATTCCTATAATTGAAAGTAAGTATGTTGATACAATTCAACTAATAGCTGAAGCAATGATTAAGTTAAAACGTATTATTTATTAAACCACTATTAAAAAATGTTAGAAATTACAATAGGGATAACACCCTAAGACATAACCAAAGTGCTCCACACACACACTTGTGAATAACCCGCTGCACTATACCCAGACACTGAACACAGATTCAACCACCCCCCTGTATTCCCGGCCAGTAACAGGATACGCTGGCTTCAGGTGACAGGGATGCCTTCTATACTGTGTGCAAGTCCCTTGCAGAGGATTCACTGTTTTGTGGGTTACAAAGGTTCGAAATAATTAAAAACAACTACATTTAGATTAGCATACTGCTGTGCTGTGCACAAACGCATTTCGGCCGAGTAGCGGCCTTTCTCAATGTGCAGATTAAAATTGACAAGACGAGTGTCTCGCTAACAGTGCCTTAAATACCTATCTCATGTGTAATTTACCCAATCACAGCGTGCGTTTAATACACGCCCACCTCCCAGCGAATCACATGCGATTTAGTATAAGCATGCTGATGGATAAGACTCGGTTTCCGATTGGCTACTAGTAACTCACTGCATATCCAATCAATGATAACTGGTTGTATTTAGCAGATGTTACTACAATCGTTGTATGAACTGGGTATTTGGATAACTTTAGCTGAGATCACTCATTGATCATCCGATTCTATGTGCACCCAATATATTGTTCCATGAGCTGGTTATATCTTTTAAACATTTTTCAGCATTGCGGTATACAGATTTTATATACACAGTGTGCCTATTATTTACTGATTATGAAGAGTAACATTGGTTCAATATTAGAATTATTCACAATGATTGCTCAGACGGTTCAATGCATAAAAGCGTTAAATTATTGTTTACATATTATAAAGTGAATGTATTAGGCCCTTACTTATCTCTATAACATAGGTTATGTTACATCATGCCAAATATAGCTTGTACAGAGAAGTACATTAATGTATATACCACCACAATAGCTGATGAACAGAGCTATGCTTGTGTGATTTAAACTACATACTTATATGATAAATTGCTAAAAAAACATTATAAATATTATGTATAATGTTTTGGATGATAATGGGCACATAAACCCTTATGTTTAGGATATCTTGTGTATGATGTGATATAGGGCATAAAAATACCTAGATATTTTATGCTACATATTGCAAGATAAGATTGAAATTCAAACAATTGTAAACACTGAATTCCAATAGTCCTGCATCAATCATTATGTTTAAAATATCACTACAGTCACATTCTTATACTTATGTAATTTAAGTGTGGAATAGTCCGTTGTGCATATCATAATACCTTCTAAGGAAATTTTCTGGGTGCACATTAGAAATCGGTGTACTAGTGATCACCAAAGTGTGTTATCAGGTTGCAAGGAATAAAATTGAGTTGTACAATAAAGTAAAGCATCAGAGGAATGCCCAAAAATTGTTATTCTCATTCATGCCATTGGGCATGACAGTATTTAAATAAAATATCCATCTCCCTTCTTTTTTTAACAATGTTTGTTCCATATCCCTACCACGAATGCCTGGGCGTATTGATTCCAATCCCCAGCATTGAAAAGTATTGGTTTTCCCTTTGTGGTGATGTAAAAAATGCATGGCAACGCTGGTGATTTGTTTGCTCTTTTCTATATCCTTTGCTGCATTCCTTATATTGCTAAGGTGTTCAGTGATTCTAACCCCCATTTGTCTAGTAGTCATGCCTACATAAAAACAATTGCAGCTGCAAGATAGACAATAGATCACATTGGATGTTTTACAAGTAATATGATTCTGAATAGTCCATTTTCTATTAAATCTGTCCATCATATATTTATTTTTAACCATGTATATGCAGTTTTTACAGTTGCCACATGCTATGGATCCCTTATAGATCGGGGCTTTTTTGGCATTTCTATCAAAGTGGCTAGAAGTTAGTTGATCACTTAGGCCTAGATTTAGAGTTGGGCGGTAGCCATCAAAACCAGCGTTAGAGGCTCCTAACGCTGGTTTTTTTTTTTTTTGGTTTTTTTTTTAAATTTCAAGTTTTTATTGGTAAAGATTTCTCAGATACAACAGTGACATATTAAATAACTTGGAGCACGTAGGCTCCTACAGACAGTATGAACAGAAAAATTGGAACATTCAAAAATATGTCTAGTTAGAATGCGTTCCTGAAATGAAAAAGTGAACGGAATATAGCTCAAGTCAGGTAGGGTGGGTTAATTAGGGTGGGAGGGAGGGATTAGGGAAAGAGGAACGGGAGGGTAATTGCTAGAGGCAAGGATTTGGTTCATAAGCGGGTGGCACTTGGGGAGGGTTGCCTAGTGTGTGTTTACTCTAGTGTTCGGGGCCCAAGTAGTGGTGTGGTTAGATTGCCAATCTGCCCACACTAATTCGAATAGGTCTGAATTATTTATAGAGGAAAAGATAGGTTTCTCCATATTGTAGATATATGCCATATAGTTTAGAATGCATGACCATTTTGGGGGCGTCACAGTTTTCCATGCCTTGGCTATTGTCGCTTTAGTGGCTGTTAGCAAATAAATTGCTAGATATGCTTGGTGCTTAGGTAATTTAGTGATGCCTATGTGCAAGAGGGCATTAGAAGGGGTTGTAGGAAGTGTTATGCCTAATCTCCCTAGTGTACGGAAGCATGTACTCCATAAGGGTTTCAACTTGGGGCATTCCCACCATATGTGTAGGGAGTCTCCTTTTTTTCCACAATTGCGCCAGCATAGGGGAGAGGCAGAGACAAACATTTTATTAAGTCTCGCAGGGGTAAGGTACCAGTTCGTTAAGAGTTTATAATATGTTTCAAAGAGTGTAACACAGTGCAGTGCTTTTTTAGTGAGGGAAATTACGTGTTGCCATACTTGTGGTTTCAGATTTAGGTTCAGGACTGATTCCCAAGTGAGTAAGTGAGGAAGTTTGTTCTCAGGGTCTGTGCTTCCTATTAAAGTGTAATGCATTGATAAAGGTCTGTGTAATTTGTTACCTTGTTGCCAAGTCGTTTCCCAGAGTGTACGGGGTCGGTGTAGTTCAGGTTGGAATCCCCAGCTACTAAGAAAGCTCTTTAGTCTTGTGTATTCATATGACATGTACCTGGGCAAGTTGGAGCCTGCCTTTATTTCTGAGAGTGTCATGAAGCGCGGGGTTGGTGAAGTAACCCAAAGGTCAGCTACAGTTTGTATTCCAAGTCTAGTCCAGCCATAAGGATGAGAGTCAGGTAAGCCTCTTAGGAGACCTGTCAAGGGAGTAATAGGTGAAGGATGTGGGGCAATGTGTGGATAGTGTCTAAGCTTGTCCCACATGGCGAGGCATTCTCGTATTATATTATTGCTAATGTCTGTGGCACGCCTTAGGTGGGCCGGAATCCAAATTAAGTCGGGCAGAAATATATGATTTGGGAGGGAGGCTTGTTCTATGGTTTTCCATTTACTAGGGGAGTCCTTAGCACCCCATTGTGAGATATGGGTGAGCATGGCTCCTTCATAATACCTAGTTATTGATGGGGAGGCTATACCTCCTCTACTCAGGGGGCTTTGAAGGATTTTGTGCGCCACTCTGGGGGGTTTGTGCTGCCATATATATTTTGTAAATTCACTCTGAAATTGGTGAAGGAGATATCCCGGGATACGGAGAGGGAGACATCTAAATAAGTAAGTAATTTTAGGTAAAAAGGACATCTTAAGGGCTGTTAATCTACCTATCCATGAAATGTGAGTATAGTCCCATTTGTCTTTCAAAGTACGCAGTTCGGTTAAGAGAGGCAGGTAGTTGTCTTTGATCATCTGAGGGATATTGTTCGATATCTTAACACCTAAGTGGGAGATGAAGTTATTGACGCAATGTACTCTGTATTGGACCTTGATGGTGTCAACTGTGTTCTGTGGGATTCCCCAGGTGTAGATTTCTGTTTTATCTAGATTTAATTTGTAGAGTGACATGTCTCCAAAGGAGTTTAAGATTTCTATTAGTCTCGGGAATGAAGATAGGGGGTCTGACGAGAATATAGTAATATCGTCTGCAAAGAGTGCAATCTTGTGAATTGTGCCATGTAGGCGAATGCCATCAATTTTTTTATCTTGTCTGATTTGTTCTGCTAGTGGCTCGATTGCCAGGGCAAAGAGTAGGGGTGAGAGTGGACACCCTTGTCTGGTGCCATTAGATATTGGGAAAGGGGGTGAAGCAAAGCCTAGGCCTCTAACTACTGCTGTGGGAGTGGAATAAAGAGCCTGAATCGCTTTGATAATTTGATCTGGGAAACCAAAAATTTTAAGAGTTTCCCATAAGTAGGACCATCTAACACGGTCAAAAGCCTTCTCTGCATCTAATGAGATAACAGAAAATGGCCTGTTTAGTCTGGTGGATTCGGTGCAGATGTTTAGGAGACGTCTAGTATTGTCTGGCCCCTCGCGGTGAGGGATAAATCCTACTTGGTCTAAGTTTATGAGGTTCGGGAGGAATTTAGAGATACGTGTAGCAAATAGTTTAGCATAAATTTTAATGTCTAAATTAATCAAGGAGATTGGCCTGTAATTGGAGCATAAGGATGGGTCTTTTTGGGGTTTAGGAATAGTAATCACCGTTGCTTCCAAAAATTCCTGACTAAACCTACCCTGTTCTCTAGCGTGATTAAAAAATCTTAAGAGTAGTGGGGTTAGTTCGTTTATATATGTTTTGTAGAAGACTGCTGAGTAGCCATCTGGACCCGGAGTTTTAAAGGGTTTTAGATACTTTATTACATGTTTAATTTCCTTAGAGGTGAAGGGGGATAAGAGTATTTCTTGGTCGTCAGGTGACAAAGAGGGGAGATTTAAGCTGTGAAGGTAGGAGCGTATTTTGTCAACAGGAGTTAGTTTGTCGCTTGCATTTTTTTCTAGATTGTACAGGTTTGAGTAGAATTTCTCAAAACAAGTACCGATGTCTGAGGGTTTGCGGTGTGTCTGGTTCTCAAAGTGGATCTGGTGAATTCTTGAGGTACTCGCTCTGTTTTTGAGTTTATTTGCTAGTAGTGTATCTGCTTTGTTACTCTTATGGTAAGTAATCTGTTTCAGTTTAAATAAGTTAGCCTGAGTGCGTTTTAGCTCTAGTTGGTTAATATGGTTTTTGATCTGTATAATTTGAGCTGTGGTATCATCTGAGGGTGTACTCCTATTTAGGAGTTCTAGTCGGCGCAATTCAATATGAGACCTGGAAAGGGGAAGGCCAGATAGTTTTTTAAGATGAGCTTGTTTTTTAATTATGAGACCTCTAAAGGTGGCCTTTGCCGCCCCCCATAATGTGTCGTCTCTGACCTGATTATTGTCGTTAGTTTGGCAATAGAAGGTTATGTCTTTTCTCAAGGTTTCCTTAAATGCAGCATCCTGTAGGATGTCGTGCGGAAGGCGCCAAGAAGGTTTCACAGTATGTCGCTCCGCTGAGCGGAGAGTTACTGAGACTAGGTCATGATCAGACCATGGGCATAGGGAGATGTTAGAATGTTTGACTAGGTCAAGGGTTTCTGCTGAACAAAAAACATAATCGAGTCTGGAGTATGTTTTATGAGGGAATGAGAAGTGAGTGTAGTCTCTATCTCTAGTATGAAGTGAACGCCATACATCGAAGTAACAGAAGTGGGTAATTATTTGTCTGAACTTTTGGGAAAGTTGAGCGGGAGGGGCAGTGTGTTTTGTCCGGGCAGTTCTCTTTCTGTCTAGTGCTGGGTCCCAAGTCATGTTGAAGTCCCCTGCTAGTAAAACTCTGCCTATTTTTATCCGGTCAACTGTGTGTAGGATCCGTTTGAGGTATCTAGGCTGATGTGAGTTAGGTAGATAGACAGAAACTAAGGTATGATCAGTATGGTATAGCTTACATGTTAGAATGAGAAATCTAGATTGGGGGTCTTTTAGGACTTGGATTGGTTCATAAGCTATTCTTTTATGGATTAAAATTGCCGTACCTCTAGCTTTTTTCGAAAAAGAGGTATATTCGAGGACAGTGTAGTCTTTAGATATTGTGTAAGAAGGATTGTCTGACGACCAATGTGTTTCCTGAAGGAATGCTACGTCAGGGTTATGGAATTTGAGTGATCTAGCCAAAAGGCTACGCTTATGTGGGGAGTTCAGGCCTCGTACATTGTGGGTTAGTATTTTAAGGGGTGGCATAGAGAGGTATGGAGAGTAGGTCAGATCTTTTAATACTGAGAGTTAGTGTGAGTGGGGAGGACAGGGGGAGGGAAAAAGGCAACAGATAGTGTGAAGAAGAGTTAGCGAAAATAGTTCGCTATGGTGGAGCCCTAGTGTGGGCTGCCTATGATGGGGGGCGAGAAGCTAACAGAAACAGGGGTCTTTGGAATGGACCCTGCTCCGCAGTAATCATTGTAAATTAACTTGCTATTACATATGTGCAATACTTAAATTAAGACAACAACCTTAAACAACGATCTAACACATAACTTAAATGTACTATCTAATAGTAAACTTTTCCAACTTTAACTCAGTCTCAGTTATGATCTGTTGGAGACAGGTCAAACTTCCAGGTGAAATAAAGGCTAGGTAAGTTCCGTTAAAGGTTACCAGGCATGTTTTTACGGTGGGTTAGTTTTAGGTTTCTTGGCTCTCTGCTCTTTGATAGTCCATTCGGGAGCGAAGCTCTCAGCTTTGGGTGGGTTGGCTGTATCGGTGGAGGCTGTTCCTGGTGTAGACCCCATGTGGTCAGGAGAGCCATACCCTGAGGTATGGAGTTAATTGTGTGGCTCTGGTTGTTTCTGGTGACCACTAGGTTTGTAGGGTGGCCCCACCTGTATTTAATATTGGCCTTCCTGAGCGTCAGGGTAATTTGTTGAAAGGTTTTACGGTACTGTAGGGTATGAATTGAAAGATCAGGCAAGAGTTGAACATCCTTAAATTTTTCTGGCATAGGCGGTCTTTTGAAGGCTGCTTGCATAAGTTTGTCTTTATATATGTAGCTGTGAAAGCAGACTATTACATCTCTTGGTTTGTCGGCTGGAGTAAGTCGTGATCTTAAAGCTCTATGGGCTCTCTCCATTGCATCAGTGTGTCCATCTGGGGTGCCCACTAGTACTGCAAACAGTTCCCTTAGGTAGGGTTGGAGATGAGTATTTTCTACGGTTTCTGGGATACCCCGAAACCGGATATTATTTCTGCGAGATCTGTCTTCGATGTCTGCCATTTTAAATTCAAGTTGAGTCATCTGATCTGCTAGGGTTTCAGAGTAAGTGAGCAGGTTTGATTGGTCTACTGCTAGATCATCCTGTTTCCGCTCTAGTGCTTCAACTCTTTCTCCAATCTCTGAGATTTCCTTTTTCAGTTCCACAGAAGACCGTTGAATTTCCTGGGTAATAGAGCGCGTTTGACTGGCCAACATATGCTGTAGGGTAGCCTTAGTAATGTAATGATGTGATGGCGCTTCTGAGCGCACACTAGAATGAGATTCAGCATCGATCGACTCAGGGTCGCTCATCTCCTCGTTGGTGACAGGGTTAGAATCCTTTCCTGATTGAGTAAAGTGATCATAGACAGTCTTCTGAGTGGTAGTGGAGGGTTTCCCCTGACGCCTGGGCCCGTGGGGCATTGTGTTAAGACTGTTAGGTATGCCTGTAGGTTAAGGATTAACACCAACCTTCTCTTATAGAGCGCTCTGAAAACAATCTGAAAAGTATAAAGCACCGTACAGTAAAGTTTACTAGGTCTGATATGTATTGCTAGACTGCGGAGCAGGGGTCAATAACATTTTCTATATTTATTACATTTTGTTACAGCATCAAATAATAGATAATAATTGAACCCTTCGATTTCAACATATAAATGCAGGTATGTGAGTCACTGGCACCCCAGGGAGTGGTGGGATACGACTATACAGAAGGGAAAAAGGAGAGGGGAAGTGACCAGCCCAGACTGGCTGGACCGGAAAGGGAGAGGTGCCAGAGAGAATTAGCAGACAGTGTAACTCAGCGGGATATTGAGCAGGGGTGGATAAGATATCCTGCTATTAAGTCCTTAAATTGTTCACTATGCAGCAGTAGGTATGGGAATAAATGTATCTGTGAGAAAATATCAAAAAAGGGAGCCTACAGCTAACACATATTACAGTATAAAAGCATTCAGTTTGAATTATGATAAACGGTAGGTTTTGCTTTAGTGGTGGGACTTTTTAGCTTAATATGTTTACATGTAAGTTTAGTAAAACTTGTCCACACGGGTATGTGGCAAGGAGTGTGTATAAGATCTGATCAGGCCTGATAGCGCGGCCTATACTCCCCAATAATAGTAGGGATGAGGGTAGTGTAGCAGTGTTAGACTGAGTCAGTAATACAGTGGAACTGATTTGTTAGTATTGTGAGATGTAGTGCTAGCCGTATATGGGATATGCACCATAAAAATAAACCTGTAGAAAGAAAAAGCAGATTAAATCAATAACACTACACCCTGAACAGGAAGTTCAGGGACACCTGAGCTGACGCAGCAGCTGTGACACAAAGTTAATAGTCAGTTCTAGTAATGTCCATGCATCTGTTATATTATACAGTGGTGAGGAGTGTCCCCAGATGGGATATGTTGGGGCTATGGAAGCTTGATAACCTTGCTTTGTGATCAGACCACACTAAAATATTGACTGAAGTGGTTACGTGATATAGAGGCAACAATAAATTCTATGGCTGAGATGTGAATTTAGGCAGTTAAAGATGTCTCGCAAGAAGGGCAATAGTATCTCAGTCAATAGGCAGTGTGGGTCTCTTAGCACAGAACTGACATTTTAAACATACACAATGTGGAGGGGGTGCTTGTTACTTGCTGTTTTGATTGACCCTTGTGTATTGCTCTATGTAAGGCCAGCAAGCGAGGACAGTTACCAAGAAAGCAGCCTAACTGTGGCCTACTATGACCAAAGTCTCTTAGGTACAAACCCCTGTCCCAGCTTAGGGTGATATGGAGCCTGGGGGCCAAACCTTTATCTTCAGCGTGTAAGGTACTGATAGGGGGGGGATTATCAATTCCCCAAATATCCCACGTGGCTGTAAAGTAGACTGAAAGGGACTTACCCGACCTATACTGACATATATATGGGGACACTTCAGGTCTGCAACTTTTTCCCCTGCTAAACTTTCAGGAGTAGGCTGTATAGATGTGTGGCTTAAGTCACAGATGGAAAAGTCAGCAGCTCTGCCCCCTAGTCTCTCAGAATTTGTTAATGTACTCACTCAGGTTGTGGAGTATAGTGATGTCTGGAGGGCCTTCTTAGAGACCACGGCGTGAGCACTCTGCGTGAAGGGAGCAGCAGGGGATCGCAACAAGATTGTGTCCTGGGTATGCAGGAGTGATTGCGGGCCAAACCGCTTCAGGAGTTCCGGTTTGCACTGTCAGAGGAGGTGAACGGATCACTCTAAAGTAGCACCACTGCAGGAGGTCAGGTTTGTGTAGCCGACGGTGGTGAGCTGTTTACTCACGAAATAAGGGAAGGCTCAGGGAACCTGTGCGGCGCTGCTCAGACAGAGGTGTATGGCTAAGATGGCCGCCGTTCGCGGGCTTTTCAGGAGCTCTGTTGCGTTAGCCCTTATGTGGAGAGGCAGCTGTGCTGGGATCCTAAAGGTAACCGGATCGTCACCGGAGGGTCTTAGCAGGACAAGGAGGTTGGTAGCAGGTTAGGATGGGAGCAGGGTCAATCTACGGTAGTCCGTGGGAGCGTTGCCAGATGATGCTGATGTGATAAGATAGGGGGAGAAAGTTGTGAATGGGATCAGGCTAGTCAGGAACGGGTTAAATGTCAAAGTAATGGAGTATGGGGGTGTTAGGAGATATTGCTATTAATTGGGGGGTATTTTGGGGGTCTTTTAGATAGTTTTATATTTAATTTGGGCTAGGATAGCAGGAGAGCTCCAGCTCTGTGCGTCTCAACTGCTCCGTAGTTGGCTCCGCCCCCTCTAACGCTGGTTTTTACCGCCCTCTGGTATTTGGAGCCAGTCATTAAAGGGTCTGATTGGAACAGCCAATAGAATGCGAGCTCAATCTGATTGGCTGATTGAATCAGCCAATCGGATTGAACTTGATTCTGATTGGCAGATTCCATCAGCCAATCATAATTTTCCTACCTTAATTCCGATTGGCTGATAGAATCCTATCAGCCAATCGGAATTCGAGGGACGCCATCTTGGATGACGTCCCTTAAAGGAACTGTCATTCGTCAGGAAGTCGTCGGAAGAAGAAGATGGGTCCGCGCTGGAGGTCTTCAAGATGGAGCCGGTCGTCATCGGATGAAGATAGAAGATGCCGCTTGGAAGAAGATGGTTGCCGGTCCGGATCTACTCTTGTTCCCGGATAGGATGAAGACTTTGGAGCCTCTTCTGGACTTCTTCAGCCGTCGCTTGATAGAAGGCTTCAGCCGGATGATGGATGTCTAGCCCCCGCTTGGGCTTGAATGAAGATTTCGGAGCCTGGAACGATCGGTGATACCTGGCATGGTGAAGACAAGGTAGGAAGATCTTCAGGGGCTTAGTGTTAGGTTTATTTAAGGGGGGTTTGGGTTAGATTAGGGGTATGTGGGTGGTGGGTTGTAATGTTGGGGGGGTATTGTATGTTTTTTTTTTACAGGCAAAAGAGCAGAATTCTTTGGGGCATGCCCCGCAAAGGGCCCTTTTAAGGGCTGGTAAGGTAAAAGAGCTTTGAACTTTTGTAATTTAGAATAGGGTAGGGCTTTTTTTTTATCTTGGGGGTCTTTGTTATTTTATTAGGGGGCTTAGAGTAGGTGTAATTAGTTTAAAATTGTTGTAATTTTTTTCTAATGTTTGTAAATATTTTTTTATTTTTTGTACTTTAGTTAGTTTATTTAATTGTATTTATTTGTAGGAATTGTATTTAATTTATTTATTGATAGTGTAGTGTTAGGTTTAATTGTAGATAATTGTAGGTAGTTTATTTAATTTATTTATTGCTAGTGTAGTGTTAGGTTTAATTGTAACTTAGGTTAGGATTTATTTTACAGGTAATTTTGTAATTATTTTAACTAGGTAGCTATTAAATAGTTCTTGACTATTTAATAGCTATTGTACCTGGTTAAAATAAATGCAAATTTGCCTGTAAAATAAATATTAATCCTAAAATAGCTACAATATAATTATAATTTATATTGTAGCTATATTAGGGTTTATTTTACAGGTAAGTATTTAGATTTAAATAGGAATCATTTATTTAATAAGAGTTAATTTATTTCGTTAGATAAAAATTATATTTAACTTAGGGGGGTGTTAGTGTTAGGGTTAGACTTAGCTTTAGGGGTTAATACATTTATTATAGTAGCGGTGAGCTCCCATCGGCAGATTAGGGGTTAGTTATTGTAGGTAGCTGGCGGCGACGTTGTGGGGGGCAGATTAAGGGTTAATAAATATAATATAGGGGTCGGCGGTGATAGGGGCAGCAGATTAGGGGTACATAACTATAATGTATGTTGCGGCGGTGTAGGGAGCGGCAGATTAGGGGTTAATAATAATATGCAGGTGTCAGCAATAGCGGGGGCGGCAGATTAGGGGTTAATAAGTGTAAGGTTAGGGATGTTTAGACTCGGGGTACATGTTAGAGTGTTAGGTGCAGACGTAGGAAGTGTTTCCCCATAGAAAACAATGGGGCTGCGTTAAGAGCTGAACGCTGCTTTTTTGCAGGTGTTAGGTTTTTTTTCAGCTCAAACTGCCCCATTGTTTTCTATGGGGATATCGTGCACGAGCACGTTTTTGAAGCTGGCCGCGTCCATAAGCACCGCTGGTATCTAGAGTTGCAGTGGCGTTAAATTATGCTCTATGCTCCCTTTTTGGAGCCTAACGCACTGAAAACCCAGCCATTCTGTGAACTCTAAATACCAGCGGTATTTAAAAGGTGCGGGAGAAAAAAAGCACGCGTAGCTAACGCACCCCTTTGGCCGCCAAACTCTAAATCTAGCCGTTAGATTGCTGGCACGTCTATAGGTACACATTGGCTTTTGTGGGATAATGGAATTGAATTGTTCATCCAGTTGTAGGATGTGCCAGTGTCTTGATAGTATATTAGACACCTGTTGGCTTTGACTACAATATGTAGAGATGAATCTTAAGGGATTAGAGTTTTCCTCTATTTTTTGGGGTCTTAAAAGTTCCTCTCTATTTTTATATAGTGCTTTCTGATAGGCTCTCTTAAGAGACTTTCTAGAATAACCCCTCAAAAGCAATCTATCCCTTAATTCATTTGCGGCCTTTTGGAAAGATTCTAATGATGAAGAATTTCTGCGGATCCTGTGTTCAGTGTCTGGGTATAGTGCAGCGGGTTATTCACAAGTGTGTGTGTGGAGCACTTTGGTTATGTCTTAGGGTGTTATCCCTATTGTAATTTCTAACATTTTTTAATAGTGGATTAATAAATAATAAGTTTTAACTTAATCATTGCTTCAGCAATTAGTTGAATTGTATCAACATACTTACTTTCAATTATAGGAATGAGTGCTAATTAACCCCTTCTTGTCCAGTTTCCCCCTTATCCTGTTCAGAGTATCTATAATAAGGGTTAGCACCAGGGAATATTATATCCCTTTTTCCTATATTATCACTTTCACAGTGCCAGACTACTCCTTTTTCTTATATATGAATTTAAACGGAAAAGACTATTCTAGTGCAATGGCGATTTCTCCCTACTAATATCAGCGGAAGAAAAATGTCTGTAGCGCCTCACTTGTAATCTTGCCCACAATGAGAAATAGCTGAGAGATGCCACACAACTGCACTATCCAAAAGATGAAGTGAAAGGGATTAAAGATGGCAGAGCTTAACTTAGTCAACCTATCCTAGGTTAAAAGTGGATTGGACAAGTCTGTATGGCATTTAATGCCTGACTTGCTGTCCTTCACATCAATCATTTAGTAATACTCTGTCAAGATTGGACAGAGGAAATTGTACACATAAATGGCCCAACCCCCTGTACATTACTGCAAACCAATGATCTGATTAATTAAAGGATTTCAGCTACTTCCCCCTTTCCACATTTTTTTTTCATGGCAAATGTAATAAATGAAACAAACCGAGTGAAACTAACAAACATGCAGAATTTGGTAGACATCAATTTTGGTCTCTGGCTCATTTATCTAGTCAGGGATTCTGAAGAATGACCAAATGGCCCAAAATTTGGACAAATACACAGGTCTAACTTATATTTATAAAATATATTTCAACCAATAAAAGTCAATTCCATCTATGGACCAGATTACAAGTGGAGAGTTAATTAACGATTCCGCTTGAGCGTTAATTGAGCTAGAAGTAAACTTTTTGAGCGCGTCGGATTGCGCTCATATAATGAATTGAAAGTAAAAAGTTATCGCACTCGCACTAACCTGACTGATGCAAAAGCTGAATAACCTATTCCCCCATAGAAGGGAATGGAGAAAAAAAGTGGGAAAAACCCCAACTCGCACGCAAACCGATCGCATATTCTTACGTGTGTGTCAGGACTTCTATCTGATTCTACACTTCTGCCACATTTTCAACTGTGCCTTTAAGGATTTACTCTATCACTTAACTCCACCCTATTTATACCAGACCTAGGCACTATCTACTTTGCTTAGTATTGATGCATTACAGCCTCTATATACCTAGCCTCAAGCACTCTGTGAACGCTGTTCTCTATCTAGTGCTGTTCTCTTGCATTCCAGACCTACGAACCTGCCTAATCCTCCTTGCCGCCTGCCACCGAGTCTGTTTCCTGCATTTCACCATCTCGCTTACCCAAGTGCCTCCTCCGCTGTGTATCCAGACTGCACACCTCTCTCCTGTCAGCTCCGACCGCAGCTCCTCTCTCACTGTAGCGCAGTTACACACAAGCCGGGCGCCCTCTCTTCCGGAGCGGTGACGTCATCCGCCTGCTGCTCACTCCTCAGGATACCAGCACTGCATGCAAACCGGCTCTGCTCATTCACGCCGAATGTAAGTTTCAACTACCTTACCATGTTATGCTGCATTGACTTTTATCTATCTACCATATCCAAGCAAAACCTTAGGTTTAAGTACGTTATTTAACAACGCTAACCTGCTCTACTCGCATAGCTTGATATCTGTCAGCTCTGACACTTTTGTTACCCATCTATGTACCTATAGCCTAACCTGGCAACCAGCTTGTGTTCTTCTCAGTTAGCTTATTCAGGCCTGTACTAACATTTGTTCATTTTTGTCACTTTATTGGATCCATATGCACTTTTACTGTTTTTCTTTACTATACTTAAACTTGCATACTCTGCATATAGGGATTAACTGGCATTATTTCTCCCTCCTGAATTTATTTAGTGCTAAGTTTCAGCACAGGTGGCAGGCATAGGGTTAAGTAGCCCAATATCCTCTAACAGTAATTTACAGCTTGGTGATACACGTTTACTGCTGCTTTCCCTTGTAGCTCTATGCAGTATTCAGTATCTTTCTGCTACACTTAATACCTTTAAGTTGATCTCTGCAAATTGTGGTCCTAAATCCTGATTGGCTCTTGTCTGTGATTTTAGATACCAGACTAGGACCGTGACAGAATACTAAGCCCTTTTGAATCATGGACCCAGCAGAGATCAACGCAAATATGCAAGCATTAAAACAAAGGCTTGATTTAGTTACAGATGGCCTAAACACTCTAAAATTAGAGAATGACACCCTCAAAGCTTATATTAGGGATGTAGTGGACAAAAGAGTTCCTGTTGTTGAACCCCAGGTTAGTCCTCCCGAAAAGTTTTATGGAGACAGGTCACTCTACAGGGAATTTAAAAATGCGTGTCTGTTGTTGTTTGCACTCAAACCACATACCTACCCCAATGATAGGGTCAGAGTTCTCACCACTATATCCTACTTAAGGGGAGAACCCCGTAACTGGGCAAACTCATTTTTTGAGAATAATGACGAAGTTTTGAATTCTTTAGAAAACTTTTTTGTAGCTATGGGTCAACTGTATGAAGACCCATATAAACAGCTTACAGCTGAAAATGCAATGCGCAGTCTTAGACAAAGAAAAAGGGTTGTAGAGGACTACATTACAGAGTTCAAAAAATGGGCAAAAGATTCCCAATGGAACAACTTGTCCCTCAGGAACCAGTTTAGGTTAGGGCTCTCTGATGGGATTAAGGATGAGCTATCACGTTCAGATCTGCCCCCTACCCTAGAAGAGCTCATGTCCCTGACCATTACCATAGATAGACGCCTTAGAGAAAGGAATCAGGAAAGATCCTCACTTGACCCATACCAAAAAAAACCTGTAACTACTTCTTATATCTCTACCTCATCAAAAGCTTCTATTGAACCCATGGATATCGGTTTTGTAAAAGGCCCACTAACCCCTCAGGAAAAGCTCAGAAGACGGTCTAACAACCTGTGTCTCTACTGCGCATCTGATGACCATACAGTGAAAGATTGTCCATCCCTTCTGAAGCAAAACAAGGGTAAGACTTTCCATCATTCTTACTGCTGTACTACACAGGATACCAATGCCTTGTACCTAAAACTACCCCTTCTTTTACAGTGGGATCAGCTACGTCTTCCCGCATCCGCGATAATTGATTCCGGTGCTACCGCTTCCTATAGAGACAAAGGCTTCACTGAAGTTAATAAAATACCCTTAATGCAAAAAAGGTCTCCTGTCTTTCTGAGAGGTATAGATGGCAAGACTATAAGTACAGGCCCAGTAAAATACCATACTATCCCTCTACTTGTAACAACACATGACCACCACAGAGAATACATCTCATTCGACGTTATCACTTCACCTCTTTCTCCCATTATCCTTGGTGTTCAATGGTTACACACTCATAACCCACACATTAACTGGTTTACTACCTCAGTCTTATTTAATTCTGCTTATTGTGTTAAAATCTGTTTTCCAACCACTATTTTACACACTTCTGAACTACCCCAAGACTTCTCCCTACCAGAGGTTTATCAAGACTTTGCAGACATATTTAGTAAAAAAGAGGCAGACAGTTTACCTCCTCATAGGAAGTACGATTGCCCCATCGAAATCCAACCGGGTTCTGAGATCCCTTGTGGGCACATATTTCCCCTTTCTAATCCAGAACTCACACACTTAAAAAATTATCTTGACGAAAACCTTAAGAAGGGTTTTATCCGACCCTCAACCTCCCCTGCAGCGGCAGGTATATTTTTGTTAAAAATAAAGACGGGTCCCTCAGACCAATAGTTGATTACCGTCAACTAAATAAGATCACCGTCAAGAATAGCTACCCATTGCCTCTAATCCCTGCACTTATAGAGAAACTAGAGGGAGCTAAATACTTTACAAAACTCGACCTTAGGGGTGGCTACAACCTCGTCCGAATTAGAGCTGGGGACGAATGGCTGACGGCGTTTCGGACTCGTTACGGCTTGTTCGAGTACGTCGTCATGCCATTCGGGTTATGCAATGCCCCCGCAACTTTCCAGCACCTCATCAATGATTTGTTCAGAGATATCCTAGATATTTTTATTGTTGTATACCTGGACGACATTTTGATCTATTCCAAAACCTTTGAAGAACATGTGTCTCATGTTAGACAAGTTCTGTCTAGGCTCAGAACTAATTTTTTGTATGCCAAAGGTGAGAAGTGTATATTCAATTCTCAGTCAATTTCATTTCTAGGTTATGAAATTTCCCCCTCAGGTATACGCATGGAGAACAACAAAATAAATGCTGTTCTAAATTGGCCTACTCCAAAAACACGACGTCAGGTACAGTCCTTCATGGGATTTGCTAACTTCTACAGAAAGTTTATAAAAAACTTCTCTAAGTTAGCAATCCCATTGACCAGACTCACAAAAGCCAGTATACCTTTTAAATGGACAGAAGAGTCATAAAGAGCATTTGATCTGTTCAAACAGAAATTTACGAGTGCACCCATCTTGCATTTTCCAGACCCAAAACTCCAATATGTCCTTGAAGTTGACGCTTCCAATTTTGCAGTTGGAGCGGTATTATCCCTGAGACAGGACATCAAAAAGCCCCTCCATCCAGTTGCTTTCTTCTCACGGACCCTAAATCCTGCTGAACAAAATTATCCCATCGGGGATAAGGAACTGCTCGCTATAAAACTGTCATTGGAACATTGGCGTCATCTTCTAGAAGGCACTACCATCCCAACGTTAATTTATACTGATCATCGCAATCTTCAATACTTGAAGTCCACTAGAACTCTCTCTGCAAGATAGGTCAGATGGAACTTGTTCTTCTCTCGTTTCAATTTTCTAATAACTTATCGACCCTCTGGAAAAAAACACAAAGCAGATGCTCTCTCCCGCTTACCTCTGGACACTCCTTCCCAACTTCATCATCACTCCCTGCTTCCATCACAAAATTTCATCTGTTTCACTTATGATTCTATTCCTATTGTTCGTGAGGAACAACAAAGAGACCAATTTAAACCTCTACATCTTCTACAACTCAAACCAGATGGATGTTATTATCACAAAACCCAGTTATATATCCCTACCATTCTCCGACCATCCTTATTACATTCTGTCCATGATTCCTTGCTGGCTGGACACCCTGGAATTGCCAAAACACAAGAATTAGCTAAGAGAAACTATTAGTGGTCAGGCATGACCTCTGATGTTGTACAGCATGTGATGTTGTGTGCCACTTGTACCACTTCCAAAAGGAAGAAACAACCTCCATATGGCTTGCTATTGCCACTGCCTACTCCAAAAAGACCTTGGTCTGAAATAGCTCTCGATTTTCTAGTGGACTTACCACTATCCTCAAAATTTAACACCATTTTAGTTGTCGTGGATTTATTCTCCATGATGTGTCACTTCATCCCTTTTAAGAAATTACCTACCTCTCTAGAAACAGTTCACCTCTTGATCTCCAATGTTGTTAAACTGCACGGTTTACCCAAGACGATACTGAGCGACAGGGGCACACAATTTTCCAGTAGACTTTGGAACGAGTTCTGCAAATTATTCAAGATTGACAGACGATTGACTACTGCTTATCATCCCCAGTCCAATGGACAAACTGAAGGTTGTAACCAGTGGCTCGAACAATTCTTACGTTCTTTCTGTTCCACTCAACAGCATCTCTGGGCAGACCACCTACCCTTCGCAGAATTCTGCTATAACAACACGTTACATTCTACAACAAACCAAACTCCATTCTTCACTAACTACGGATTCCATCCCAGATTTCAGTTGCTTCCTACTCAGGACTCCTTATCCCCCACTATCTCTGAATTATCTGATACGATCTCTTCCAACTTCAGGATTGTTGAAATCTCTATTGAGAATGCTAAGAAGACGAATAAAAAGTATTATGATAGACGCAGGACCCCTCCTCCGCAGTACGCTGTAGGCGATTTGGTTTGGCTGTCTACCAAGAATCTAAGGATGAACACTCCATCGAAGAAACTCTCTCCCTTGTACATAGGACCATTCCCGATTGAAACCTTTGTTAATGTGAACGCCGTTCGGCTCACACTACCTGACACCCTAAAAGTCCATCCAACATTTCATGTCTCCTTGTTAAAGCCCTATCGAGATGTCAGGGACTCCTCATCACGTCTCTACCATCCCCCTGTTGTTATTGATCCTGAGCTGGAATATGAGGTACGGGAGATTCTCGATTCTCGTGTTTTTCGTGGTACCTTACAATATCTTGTAAGTTGGAAGGGCTTTTCACGAGATGATGACTCTTGGGAGCCAGCCACCAACATTTCTGCCCCTAGGCTGGTTACCCGTTTCCACCAGAGGAATCCTGATTCTCCTGGTCCTTGATCACCGGAGGTGCTCCTTGAAGGGGGGATCCTGTCAGGACTTCTATCTGATTCTACACTTCTGCCACGTTTTCAACTGTGCCTTTAAGGATTTACTCTATCACCTAACTCCACCCTATTTATACCAGACCTAGGCACTATCTACTTTGCTTAGTATTGATGCATTACAGCCTCTATGTACCTAGCCTCAAGCACTCTGTGAACGCTGTTCTCTATCTAGTGCTGTTCTCTTGCATTCCAGACCTACGAACCTGCCTAATCCTCCTTGCCGCCTGCCACCGAGTCTGTTTCCTGCATTTCACCATCTCGCTTACCCAAGTGCCTCCTCCGCTGTGTATCCAGACTGCACACCTCTCTCCTGTCAGCTCCGACCGCAGCTCCTCTCTCACTGTAGCGCAGTTACACACAAGCCGGGCGCCCTCTCTTCCGGAGCGGTGACGTCATCCGCCTGCTGCTCACTCCTCAGGATACCAGCACTGCATGCAAACCGGCTCTGCTCATTCACGCCGAATGTAAGTTTCAACTACCTTACCATGTTATGCTGCATTGACTTTTATCTATCTACCATATCCAAGCAAAACCTTAGGTTTAAGTACGTTATTTAACAACGCTAACCTACTCTACTCGCATAGCTTGATATCTGTCAGCTCTGACACTTTTGTTACCCATCTATGTACCTATAGCCTAACCTGGCAACCAGCTTGTGTTCTTCTCAGTTAGCTTATTCAGGCCTGTACTAACATTTGTTCATTTTTGTCACTTTATTGGATCCATATGCACTTTTACTGTTTTTTTTACTATACTTAAACTTGCATACTCTGCATATAGGGATTAACTGGCATTATTTCTCCCTCCTGCATTTATTTAGTGCTAAGTTTCAGCACAGGTGGCAGGCATAGGGTTAAGTAGCCCAATATCCTCTAACAGTAATTTACAGCTTGGTGATACACGTTTACTGCTGCTTTCCCTAGTAGCTCTATGCAGTATTCAGTATCTTTCTGCTACACTTAATACCTTTAAGTTGATCTCTGCAAATTGTGGTCCTAAATCCTGATTGGCTCTTGTCTGTGGTTTATATTTCACATTCCACTGTTCAGCACATAGCAGAATATGTTCCATTTATTAATAAATACATATTTCTACATATATCTGATTTATATATGGTACAATAAATATCTATACCTGTACTGTATATATACATGATTATATATATAGGTATAGATATTTACAGATATATAAATATAGGAATATCTATTTAAAAATACTTAGAACATATTCTAATCTGTGCAGAATATTGGAACGTGAAATATTTACAGTAAGTATACACTATAACACTTTATTAAAAATGAATAATGCATAAATATGTTTTTCCATGTTTTCATCTTCTTAACTCCAAAGGCTCCAATGCGCTTATATATATATATATGTTTATATATGTATATGTGTGTATTTATGTGTTTATATGTCTGTAAATACATATATACACATGTAAACATATATAGACATATATATATACAGTATCTCACAAAAGTGAGTACACCCCTTACATTTTTGTAAATATTTTATTATATCTTTTCATGTGACAACACTGAAGAAATTACACTTTGCTACAATGTAAAGTAGTGAGTGTACAACCTGTATAACAGTGTAAATTTGCTGTCCCCTTAAAATAACTCAGTACACAGCCATTAATGTCTAAACCGTTGGCCACAAAAGTGAGTACACCCCTAAGGGGAAATGTCCAAATTGGGCCCAATTAGCCATTTTCCCTCCCCGGTGTCATGTGACTTCTTAGTGTTACAAGGTCTCAGGTGTGAATGGGGAGCAGGTGTGTTAAATTTGGTGTTATCGCTCTCACACTCTCTTATACTGGTCACTGGAAGTTCAACATGGCACCTCATGGCAAAGAACTCTCTGAGGATCTGAAAAAATGAATTTTTGCTCTACATACAGATGGCCTATGCTATAAGAAAATTGCCAAGACCCTGAAACTGAGCTGCAGCATGGTGGGCAAGACCATACAGCGGTTTCGCAGGACAGGTTCCACTCAGAACAGGCCTCGCCATGGTCGACGAAAGAAGTTCAGTGCATGTGCTTAGCATCATATCCAGAGGTTGTTTTTGGGAAATAGACATATGAGTGCTGCCAGCATTGCTGCAGAGGTTGAAGGGATGTGGGGTCAGTCTGTCAGTGCTCAGACCATACCGCACACTGCATCAAATTGGTCTGCATGGCTGTCGTCGCAGAAGGAAGCCTCTTCTAAAGATGATTCACAAGAAAGCCTGCAAACAGTTTACTGAAGACAAGCAGACTAAGGACATGGATTACTGGAACCATGTCCTGTGGTCCGATGAGACCAAGATAAACTTAATGGGTTCAGATAGTTTCAAGCGTGTGTGGCGGCAACCAGGTGAGGAGTACAAAGACAAGTGTTTCTTTCCTACAGTCAAGCATGGTGGTGCGAGTGTCATGGTCTGGGCCTGCATGAGTGCTGCTGGCACTGGGGAGCTGCAGTTTATTGAGGGAACCATGAATGCCAACATGTACTGTGACATACTGAAGCAGAGCATGATCCCCTCCCTTCGGAGACTGGGCTACAGAGCAGTATTCCAACATAACAACCCCAAACACACCTCCAAGACGACCACTGCCTTGCTAAAGAAGCCGAGGGTAAAGGTTATAGACTGGCCAAACATGTCTCCAGACCTAAACCCTATTGAGCATCTGTGGGGCATCCTCAAACAGAAGGTGGGGGAGCGCAAGGTCTCTAACATCACTAGCTCTGTGATGTCTTCATGGAGGAGTGAAAGAGGACTCCAGTGGCAACCTGTAAAGCTCTGGTGAACTCCATGCCCAAGAGGGTTAAGGCAGTGCTGGAAAATAATGGTGACCACACAAAATATTGACACTTTGGGTCGAATTTGGACATTTCCACTTAGGGGTGTACTCACTTTTGTTGCCAATGGTTTAGACATTAATGGCTGTGTGTTGAGTTATTTTTAGGGGAAAGCAAATTTGCACTGTTATATAGGCTGTACACTCATTACTTCACATTGTAGCAAAGTGTCATTTCTTCAGTATTGTCACATGAAAAGATCTAAATAAATATTTACAAAAATGTGAGGGGTGTACTCACTTTTGTGAGATACTGTACATACAGTACATATCCACATAGTATTCTCAATGTTATATTTTTTATTTAAAAATGTATGTTTGGAATGTATGAGTGTAATACTTTATTTTAATATGTTTTAGATGAGTTTTTGTGAAGCTTATTTTTAACCCTTACACTGTACTTCAGGTCACTCTAATTCTAGTGCTTTTGCTTGAGAGCAACCCATAACTTTTAACTTATAATATAAGCACTATTTAGTGTGGGCACAATTAGTGTTCCCTTTAAGGCCAATTTTGTGAGTGGCCCAGCAGTGAAACAGTTAATTAGAGCAATTAGCAAATACTAGCGCTAGCATTAGCATGCCACTTGTAATATGATTCATAGTTAATAAAATATATTTACACACACATATACTGTATATAAGCAAGTGTACACAGTACATGTCTATATTTGTGTATTCATGTGTTTAGATGTGTAAATATTTATGTCCACATATACATACATACAGTACATATCTATATCTCTTTATATTCATATAGATATACAGCAATAAATATATATATATATATATATATATATTACAAAACAATATACAGATATATATGTAAAAAACAATTTTTTTTTATTTAAAGTAAAGAACATACACCTAGATTACGAGTTGTGCGTTCGTGTTTTAACGCTGAAAAAATGGCCATTCCAGCATTAAAACAGCACCGCAGCCATTACAAGTCTTGTCAATATAGGTGTACCGCAAGCCTTTTAGCCTGTACCACAACGTCAGTCCCGTATACGTAAAAATTACGTTTTTTCATAGGACTTCCATAGCACTGCCATTACAAGTTTTGCGTTCTGGATAAAAAGTTAGCGTTGCAGCCTATATCGACAAGATCCATTCCGCAATATAAAAGCAGTAGTTATCGGTTTTACTCTACAAAACTGTAACATAAAACTCATAACTAAAGTGTTACAAAGTGCACTAAACACCCATAAACTACCTATTAACCCCTAAACCGAGGCCATCCCGCATTGCAAATACTATATTAAACCCCGAATATGCCACTCCCAACATCGCCGCCACTAAAAATAATTATTAATCCCTATTCTGCCGCTCCCCTACATTGTCATCACTATAATAGTTATTAACCCCTAAACTGCCGCCCTCCCATATCGCAAACACTATTTAAATATTATTAACCCTAATCTGCCGTCCGCCAGATCTCCCCTTCCATTTTTCTAATTTTTCTATATAAGTAAAGGTACAGTATATAGGGATTAACACTGTTCATGTGATCTAATTAACCAAGAGAAAATCACCTGTTCTTTTTATTTATATTTTTAATCTATATATTCTATAGGCTGGTTCAAAAGTATACACAGTAATCTGTAAATATTTTAAAAGTTAGTTATTTGCTACAATGAAATAGAGGATAGCAACATTTATTTTTTCAGACAGAGTGTGAACCTAAATGCTTTAAGCACCGTCTAAAACCACAATTGTAAGTTTAACTAAAGTTATTAAGCCCTACACTTCCGCCACTATAATAAACCTATTAACCCCTAAACCGCAAGCCCCCACAACGAAAAATACTAAATTAAACTATTAACTCCTAAACCGAAAGCCCCCCACATTGCAATAAACTAAATTAAACTAGTAACCCCTAAACCTAAGGCCACCCTAACTTTATATTAAAATTACAATTTTCCTATCTTAAATTAAAATTTACCTGTCAAATTAAAAGAACTAAGTTTAAACTAACAACTAAACTAATATAATTATTACATAAAGATTAAACTAACTACCAATTAAATAAAACTAAACTACACATTTAAAAGATCCTAACACTACTGTAAAAATTACAAAGTATCCAATTACAAAAAATAGAACATTACCAAAAAACACACTAAATTACCAAAAATTATCTAAAATAAAAAAGAATTACACCTAATCTAATAGCCCTATAAAAAAGCCCATCCAAAATAAAAAAAAACCCTAGTCTACAATAAACTACCAATAGCCCTTAAAAGGGCCTTTTGTGGGGCATTGCCCCAAAGATATCAGATCTTTTCCCTGAAATAAAATACAAAGACCCCCAACAGTAAAACCCACCACCCAACCAACCCCCCAAAATAAAAAAAACCTAATCTACCCATTGCCCTGAAAAGGGCATTTGTACGGGCATTGCCCTTAAAACAGCATTTAGCTCTTTTGCTGCCCAAACCATAATCTAAAAAAAAAAAACAATAAAAAAAACCTAACACTAACCCCCGACGATCCACTTACAGTTTTTGAAGTCCCGCTTGAACGATCTTCATCCAGGTGGTGAGAAGTCTCCATCCAGGCGGCCTCTTCTATCTTCATCCAGACGACATCTTCTATCTTGATCCCGGCGGCACGGAGCGGGTCCAACCTGAAGACAAACAGCGTGGAGCATACTCTTCATATGGTCGCCGCTGTACACTGAATCTTTAATGCAAGGGAGCAAAAATGGTGTAAGGATCAGTGTAACTTTCACAAGTAAGTGTGAAACTAAGGTTTCAAGTGGATCTCAGCTACAGACTAGGTTGATGTACTTTGACTTTAAATGTTGGAATGTAACACAAACATTATCATAAACTTCTAGGAGGTTTTTTAGAAGCAGTGATTTTTTACTGTGTAGTTGTTAGTAGTAATGAGATTGCATATGACTTGCTTTATGTAAGCAGCTGCAATTATTGATTGCACAGATAGACTGCTGGAGGAGTGTTTAAAGAGGAGTGTTCCTTTAAATTCTCTGCATAATATAATGTTAGTTTCAGTCAGCAGTAAATATGAGAAGACAGAGAAATGCTACAATTACAATTAACAGGCAAACAGGCAGCAAAGAAACCTGTTGTAAAGCTCTGCAGCAGCAAACAGAAATGAAAGTGATGACGTCACAAAGGGGCGTGTTCCGGGCACAGAGCTTTGTTATCCTGTGCTGTTTCCAATGTTAGAACAAGTCAATATATACAGTAAAATTGTTAAAGTGATAAATACCTCCTAGACCAACCTTTGGCAGCTGTAAGAGAGTTGTAGGAAAAAGTAGTTGCTCTTTAACTAGTCCGAAACCGGAAGTGGATGCCTGTCAGCTCTCTGTGAAATGGAATTGTAGTGAAAAAGCTTACAGTTCTTAGAAGTATCAGAAGAGGCTGTTGACAGCTGTATTTATCCCATGAGAGGGAAGGAGGAAGAGCTGCAAGTTGGTAATGTTTCTCCCGGGAGTTTGTAATCACAATCAGAGAAGTAAATTATTTGCAATAATCTTAGGATCTAGCAGCTTTAGGTCTCCTAGACAAAAATTACTAAGCACCTAATGAGAGGTGCACAGGTGTTATGAAGGGAAGTTGGGAGGAGTTAGTGATGCAAGTGCAGGAATCCTGACATTACCCCCTCCCCACGGAAGCTGTACCACAGCTTAGGGTCCTGAACGGTCAGGGTGTTGACGATGGAAAATCGATAGAAGTTTTGGGGCATGTATGTTATATGCAGGTTCCCAAGTATCCTCCTCTGGTAGGTACCCTTTCCATCTAACAAGGTATTGAAGTTCTACATGAATGATTCGTCAGTCGAGTATGGAGTCAACCTCATATTCATCTGGATCAAGGATGTTACTTTTCGGGGTAAGAATTACTCTAGGATCTCTCATAAAAGAATAAGGTTTCAGGAGTGAGTAGGAAGAATCTTTAATGAAGATGGTAAATCCAAAGTTAAAGCATTAGGATTTATCACCCTTTTTACAGGAAATGGACCGATGAACAAACCACCAAGTTTCTTACTAGGTATCTGGAGTCTGAGGTTCTTTGTGGACAGCCACACTAGATCGCCTACAGAATATTGTGAAGGGTTGCGTCATTTGAGATCATAGTATTTCTTTTGAGTTTGTTGAGAAGAGAGAATATTATCTTTTAAATCCTTGAAGATGTGTTTTAGCTTAGCAAAATGGTCAACTGCTGTAGGGCAGGTGGTAGTGGTATTAGCCCCCTTTTCAGAAAATGGTACGGATGTGGGATGGTATCCATAGTTTGCTTGGAAAGGTGTCATCTTTATAGATGAATTGAATGAATCGTTAAAAGCAAATTCTGCCATTGGTAAATATTGTAACCACTCAGTTTGTTGATATGAACAATAGCAACAAATGTACTGTTCCAAAGACTGATTTAAACGTTCGGCCTGACCATTTGTTTGGGGATGGAAAGAGGTTGTGAACCTATGATCAATTTTAAGTTGATGACATAGTGCTTTCCAAAACCTGGAGGTAAATTGAGTACCTCGGTCCGTTGTTAGAGTTGAAGGGAGTCCGTGTAATCTCACGACATTGGCAAGAAAAAGCTTGGCAGTCTCAGAGGCAGTGGGTAGTTTGTTAAAGGGTATAAAATGTGCCATCTTGGTTAAAATATCAATCACTACCAAGATGGTGTTCATCTTTGAAGAAGGTGGGAGATCAACAATGAAATCCAATGAAAGATGCAGCCAGGGTTGTTCTGGAACAGGCAGAGGAATTAAGAGTCCATAGGGAGGTCTTTTGTCAGGTTTAGAAGTTGCACAAAGAGTACATGTTAGCACATAGTCCTGTACACTTTTCCTCATTGATGGCCACCAATAATGCCTGGAAAAATGTTCTAAAGTTCTTAACACCCCCGGATGTCCTGAGAGGGGAGAATCATGATGAGTCTTCAATAGCAGGAGTCATCCAGGTAAACAACTAAGCAAACATCAAGGAGATCTCTGAAGACATCATTTATAAAATATTGGAAGGTCGCTGGGGCATTACACAACCCAAAAGGCATGACTAGGTATTCATAAAGACCATACCTAGTTCTAAACACTGTCAGCCACTCATCGCCTTCTCTTATGCGAACCAGATTGTAGGCGCCCCTCAAATCCAACTTAGTGAAAATTTTTGCCCCTGTAAGCCGTTCTATGAGTTCTGGGATTAAAGGGAGTGGATAACGGTTCTTTATGGTTCTTTTATTTAGTTCACAGTAGTCTATGATTGGGCATAAAGAGTCGTCTTTGTTTTTTACAAAAAATATCCCTGCTCCTGCTGATGCGGTGGACGGCCTGATGAATCCTTTACGGATATTTTCTTCTAAATAGGCTTTGAGGTGGTCAAGTTCTGGCTGACTCAGAGGGTAGAGATGTCCATAGGGTATGGTAGATCTTGGTTTTAGGTCAATAGGGCAATCATACACCCGATGAGGTGGTAGGCTTTCCCTGTTTCAGGCTGTGCATAGAGGCTTCAGCAGTCAACTGGACATTGGTATCCATATACAGTTCATCCATTGTGTTCAGGAACACATCCAAAGATCCTAGTATAGGATCATCATTCTCGAAAAAGGAATCTGCCCACACCCTGGGTTCAGCTGGTAGAAATGAAATAATGGTTAGGACTTTTTAATTCTCTCTGTACAATAAGTTTTTGGTTTTAAATGAAAGAGTAACAAACAAGCATTTTTAAATTGACAATATGATATTCTCTCTCCTAAGAAAGGCTCTGGTATAGAGACTATAGGTTCAGGGGTGGAATCTGGAAACTGTGGTTTCTGGGAGATTGAATCCCTAATAACTCTCCTTAGGGATTGGTTCTCTATTTCAAGCTCTCCTAAGCCTTCACCCAGTTGATCCACTCTCTGGGATAAATTGTAGACTAACTGTGGCAGGTCTGTTGGATCCATAGCTATGGCTTAGTAATTATGTAAGAATCCGTGTAACTTTCACAAGTAAGTGTGAAACTTAGGTTTCAAGTGGATCTCAGCTACAGCCTAGGTTGATGTACTGTGACTTTAAATGTTGGAATGTAACACAGATTATCATAAATTTCTAGGAGGTTTTCTAGAAGCAGTGATTTTTTACTGTGTAGTTGTTAGTAGTAATGAGATTGCATATAACTTGCTTTATGCAAGCAGCTGCAGTTGAACACGCAAAGTTGTGCTGTTATTGATTGCACAGATAGACTGCTGGAGGAGTGTTTAAAGAGGAGTGTTCATTTAAATTCTCTGTATAATAGAATGTTAGTTTCAGTCAGCAGTAAATATCAGAAGACAGAGAAATGTTACAATTACAATTAACAGGCAAACAGGCAGCAAAGTAACCTGTTGTAAAGCTCTGCAGCAGCAAACAGAAATGAAAGTGATGATGTCACAAAGGGGCGTGTTCCGGGCACAGAGCTTTGTTATCCTGTGCTGTTTCCAATGTTAGAACAAGTCAATACATACAGTAAAATTGTTAAAGTGATAAATACCTCCTAGACCAAGCCTGTGGCAGCTGTAAGAGAGTTGTAGGAAAAAGTAGTTGCTCTTTAACTAGTCCGCAACCAGAAGTGGATGCCTGTCAGCTCTCTGTGAAATGGAATTGCAGTGAAGAAGCTTACCGTTCTTAGAAGTATCAGAAGAGGCTGTTGGTAGCTGGATTTATCCCATGAGAGGGAAGGATGAAGAGCTGCAAGTTGGTAATGTTTCTCCCAGGAGTCTGTAGTCACAATCAGAGAAGTAAATTATTTGCAAGGAGTTTAGGATCTAGCAGCTTTAGGTCTCCTAGACAAAAATTACTACGCACCTAATGAGAGGTGCACAGGTGTTATGAAGGGAAGTTGGGAGGAGTTAGTGATACAAGTGCAGGAATCCTGACAAATGGCATCCCTTGCATTCCTATTGGCTGAAATTTTTTAATCAGCCAATAGGAATTAGAGCTGCTAAAACCCTTTTGCTTCTCGCTGCCTGGATGAGGACTTTGCCGCCTGGATAAAGATCATTCAAGCGGGACTTCAAAAACTGTAAGTGGATCGTCGGGGGTTAGTGTTAGCTTTTTTAAAGGGTTTTTGGGGTGTTTTTTTAAGATTAGAGTTTGGGCAGCAAAAGAGCTAAATGCCCTTTTAAGGGCAATGCCCATACAAATGCCATTTTCAGGGCAATTGGTAGATTAGGCTTATTAGATAGTTTTTTTTATTTTGTGGGTTTGGGGGACTATTGGTAGTTTATTCTAGATTAGGTTTTTTTTTATTTTGGGGTGTTTTTTATTAAATGGGTATTAGAATACGAATAATTTTTATTATTTTTGATAATTTGTTATTTTGTGTAATGTATTTTTTTCGTTTTGGGTGGGTTTTTATTTTTAGATTAGGGCTTGGGCAGTAAAAGAGCTAAATTCCCTTTTAAGGGCAATGTCCATACAAATGCTGTTTTCAGGGCAATGGGTAGATTAGGTTTTTCTTTATTTTGTGGGTTTGGGGGGTGGGGGTTGTATACTGTTAGGGGGTGTTTGTTTTGTAGCAAAAGAGCTGTTAACTTTAGGGCAATGCCCTACAAAAGGCCCTTTTAAGGGCCCCCAAAAGGCCCTTTTAAGGGTTGTTGGTAGTTTATTATAGAATAGGGTTTTTTTATTTTGGTTTTTTTTTTTTTTTTTTTTTAAAGGGTACTAGAAAAGGAATCATTTTTATTGTTTTGTATAATTTCGTTTGTTATTTTTTGTAATGGTAGGTTTTTTATTTTTGTAATTTTAGTGTTTTTTTATTTTTTGTAATGTTAGGTTTTAGTGTAAGGCAGCTTAGGTTTTATTTGACAGGTAAGTATGTATTTACTTTTAAAAAGGTATTATTTAGTTAATAATTATAACTTTAGTTTAGCTATTTTAATTATGTTAAAGTTAGGGGGTGTTAGGGTTAGGTTTAGGGTTACGGTTAAGGATAGGTTTAGGGGTTAATATAGTTTAATTTAGGTTGTTGCGATGTGGGGGGCTGGCGGTTTAGGGGTTAATAGGTTTATTTAGTGGTAGTGATGTGGGTGGCCAGAGGTTTAGGGGTTAATACCTTTATTTAGTTGCGGCGATGCCGGGGAGAGGTGGAATAGGGGTTAATAACTTTAATATAGTGGCAGCGATATCGGGAGCAGCAGATTAGGGGTTAATAACTTTATTTAGTTGGCGGCGATATCGGGAGTGGCTGATTAGGAGTTAATAACTGTAGGTAGGTGGTGTCAATGTCGGGGCAGCATATTAGGGGTGTTTAGACTCGGGGTTTATGTTAGGGTGTTAGGTTTAAACGTTAGGTTTTTTTCCCCATAGACATCAATGGGGCTGCATTACTGAGCTTTTCATTCCGCGATCGCAGGTGTTAGGCTTTTTTCTGACCCACTCTCCCAATTGATGTCTATGGGGAAATTGTGCACAAGCACGTCAAAATAGCACTTGAATTGTGTGCGGTATGGAGCTCAATGCAGCCATATCGCACACACAAGCCGGCTGTTTCAAAACTTGCAATGGCAGCACTATAGGGGGTTAAATTTTTGCTGCGTTCATTAATTTCCCTATAGCGCACATAACTCGTAATCTAGCTGATAGTTATTTGAAGTATTCCTAATGCACCTTCAGCTTTAGCGCAGTTGGTCTAGCGCACCTTCAGGTTAGCGTTTGAGCTAAAAAAAGAAAAGTCTTTTAACGTGCCCCATAGAAGTCTATGGAGAAAGAGAATTTGCTGACCTTCAGATGTAAGCACAACTAAATATTTGGCTCAAACAATAACTTTTTTACTTTCAATGAGTAATTCCAGCACAAACTTTGAGCACTATTGATTTACCTTGAGAAGTGTTAGTGCTCAATAGCGCTAACCTTTATACGCTACACTTGTAATCTAGCCCTATTAGTCTATCTATCTACCTGTCTGTCTATCGGGTAGGTTGAAATTGAGATTTAAAATGCAAAATGTAAAGCAGTTATTAAAACAGCAAATACAATAAACTATGTGAAATTAGTGGTGAACGCCAAAATTTATATGTATCTATATTAATATGCCAACAAGGAGTTATAAAAGGTAAATTTATCAAATTATTAACTCAAACCATTTTACTATACTGAGATCATGCAACATGTTACAGGAAATAGATAGATAGATAGATAGATAGATAGATAGATAGATAGACAGACATGTTTAGTGTATACTTTGGGGCATAGCCCGTTATAAAAATGGGGCCTATGTTGGTATTTATCTTGTTACATCATTACATTTTTTCATGGACATAAGCTCCCGGTATCATTAACCAAGCAATGCCTCAGCATGAAGTCCAAATAATAGTCATGCAAGCAATATTTATTCTCCTGAATCAGTAAAGTTCCTGATTCTGTTTAGGGGATATGATTTGGGAACTACATGAATAGGAGAAAAAAGTGGTGATATGCTTCAGAAAGAATGATTTTTACATGTAACAGTCTCTTAACAGAAATGAATAGAACAAACACAGTAAGGACATATCAAACACTCATCTTGTGTTCATGACAGGATTGCTCCACTATTGGAATGGGAAAGAATTAAAACTTCTTGGTTCTAAATAGTCCTGCGATCATTGAACTGTTTCCCGGTTTTAGAAATCTACATATAACTGTAAAAGTGCTATCTGCTTACAATAAAAGTCAGTCTTCTTTGTCAATTTAGAAGTAAAGAATTTTACAGTTCTATAATTATTATGAAAAATTTCCTACTACCTTGCGGCCAAAGTTAAAGTACAAACCAACCTACAATCACTAATTACTCCAGGGATAAAAGAGAACCGCTTCAATTAGGAAATCTAGTTGGAAAGTCTTAGATGAAGAAACTAGTATAAACAACATAAAAATCAAAGAATTTATTGATTATTTCATCTTCCTTTATGTTTAATATCTCATATACCAAGCAATGCATAGCCAAAAAAAAAAATCAATATTCCCATAATGACAGGAATTTAACATTAATTCTGATGCTATGGCTAACATTTTTAAGTGCCACATACTAAGTATTCTAGTAGTACAAAAATCAATTCTTATTAAACTAGCTAAGTCTTAATTGCACTCAACAAAAATCTGCACTACATAACACTTCTAACATGTTAAAATATTGATTACAGTGAAATCAATTACAAAACCTTAAATGAGTTAAACAATTCCACAAAATATTGATACATTTATGCAACTGGCTCACATCAGGACACATTTTTCCTCAAAATCAATTAAAAGTACCCTTACCAATAGGGTAATATATACTGTATACATTTTCACAAACATTAAGGGGCTAATTTATTAAGGGCCGAATGATTCTGAATGTCTCTTTTTCCATGTGAGCCTTCAGGCTTGCTGGAAACAGGCGTTAAGAAGCATTGTTTACCTTCTCTGAGGCTGCGCACATCAATCCGCCCGATCTCATACTATTGGGTTGATTGACACCCCCTGCTAGTGGCCGATTGGCTGCAAATCTGCAGGGGGTGGCATTGCACAAGCAGTTCACCAGAACTGCTTGTGCAATGTTAAATGCCGACAGCGATGTTGGGCGGACATGATCCGCTACAGAGGATCATGTAAGTCCGACTGTTAATAAATCGGCCCCTAATAATTCTTTATAAAAGTTGACTAATAAAGGAAAAATTAAATAGAGTAAAATTGCATAATCAACAAGGGCATAATAAAACAATGTAATAGCACTTGCTCTAAATTTTAAATGATCAGTAAATAATTTGAAAGTTTCAAAATGAACTTCAATTTGCCAGCCCCCTCTGCTATGTGACAGTCATCATCCCATCAGAGACACATATAAGTGTACACTAAGGGATAGATTTCGCAAAGGTCGAGCGGACATGATTCGATGTAGAGATTCATGTCCACTCGGGCTCGCTAAATGCAGACAACATATGCTGTCAGCATTTAACACTGCACAAGCATTTCTGGTGAAATGCTTGTGCAATGCTGCCCCCCTTCTCACTGGTGGCAAATCGGACGCTAGCAGGGGCCATCAATCAGATCGGGATGATATCTTACGACCGCTGCTAATTAACTTCCGTTTCAGGCGGACCTGAAACCATGGGGCTCCAAAGCAGCATCCACTTCTTAATAAATGGAGCCCTATGAACTGTTGCACAAGTTCAGTAATAGCTAGTGCCTCAGAAAGTGGGAATATAAAAAGACAATGCACTATTTTATTATGGAAGTAAATTGGATAGTATCTTAAAACTGCACGCTCTATCTGAATTATAAAAGTTTAATTTTGATTTTAGTGTCCAATTATACAAAACCAAGGCTAGTTCATTATAAATTCTCTAAAAATGGGGCTTAGAATGGAAGTCCAAGTGAGTTGGTGAGCTGCCTCCCAAAGAAAGTGGTAAAGATCTCTGCAATAGAGAGGCTGGTATGGGAGATAGAATGTAACAGGGAGCACTTATAAACAACATTTTTATGTCAATACAAATCAAATTGCACTGTTATCAGAGTAGTTTACCATGTGAGTGCTTCTAGTTACAGATAAATATATGATTATATCAATGCAAGGAGTGTATGACATATTTTGAGACAAACTCACCAGCTTTTATTTGGCAAGAAACCTGCAATGAGAAATTTTTAAAGAATGCAAGGAGAACTGTGAGAAAACTTCAGACATGGCCAAGGAACGCTTCTGTTTAACTTTATATTCGGAAACTGAATTGTCCATTGAATACAATTTTTATTGTACATTAGATACAAATTATTCATATTTACTTAAACGGACAGTCAACACTAAAATTGTTATTGTTTAAAAATATAGATAATGCCTTTACCCATTCCCCAGCTTTGCACAACCAACATTGATATATTAATATACTTTATAACATTTAAACCTCTAAATGTCTGCCTGTTTTTAAGCCACTACAGACAGCCTCTTAATCACATGATTTTTATATTTACTTTTCACAACAGGGGAGTGCAAGTTCATGTGGGCCATATAGATAACATTGTGTTCACGCCCGTTGAGTTATTTAAGAGTCAACACAACACAGTGCTAAATGCAAGTCAATAGATAATAATTAAAAATTCATGTGATCAGGGGACTGTCAGAAGATGATTAGATACAAGGTAATTACAGAGGTAAAAAGTATATTAATATAACTGTGTTGGTTATGCAAAATTAGGGGATGGGTAATAAAGGGATTATATATCTTTTAAAACAATAAAAATTCTGTTGTAGACTGTCCCTTTAAAATATAATATTTGCTGCCTAATTTAAATTTGCATAAATTGCTTGTTTAATTGTGCACTATACTGTAATATATGTGTCTGTCCTTCACATACAGAATGTTATATTATGCCCCTTAGAGAGATACATCATTATTTAGAGAACATTTGCCTTTAGACAATCACATGCAGGATCTTCTGGCTCTTACATTTCTTTTTAGAGAAGCCAACATGAGGGATTTAAACAATCAGGTCCACAGTCTTAATTCATCTCTGTAGGGGCATGAACAGCTTATTTAAAAAAAACAAAAAAACAATGTTTTTTTATTTGCAAATATTTACATAGTCTGGATTCCAATCAGTCTGAATTCACCAGTGAAAACTTTATATATAAGCTTAGGTGTTTTATTTTTTCTTTTGATAGCAATAATGGGAGTCATTGAAAAGCAAAACAATTGCTTTAAAAAAGAAAGAGCCATGACACTGCTAAAAAGCACACTAAATAAACAAAATAAACTACATTTAGAATAATAGAATGGTCAAAACATTGATAAAATTAAACAGTATGACTTTAAATTGTATGATTGTCTTGGGGTGCCTTGAGTGTCCCCTGCAATCTGTGAGTGTCATGTGAAATATCTGCGTCCCAGGAATTCCTCTGCATGCATTAAAATCCTTATTCAAATTGTGCCAGCCCTTAGGATGGAAATTAATCTCTCAAAGGGCATCATCAGAGCCATCAAGAAGCAACTGACAGATTTTTATATTGGTTCCAAGTCATCCTAAAACCATACAAAGCAAGGAGAGTTGGAATAGGTTATCCTTTATGTTTCCACTATTTTCATATCATCTTGGGACTGAAGCAGAGCCCTTTGACAAAGTATTTGTCAGGATGCGGTCCTTATGGGTCTCTTATTTTCCAATGCAGGCTCTACCCAAGGATGGATCATACTGTCAATGGCATTCCTTTCTATCAAACATGCATCCATTTTTTATCTAATTCCTAAAGCATGGCAATCTTACATTTTAAAAGACATCAAATTAATGTATTAAAAAGTGGATAAAATGTGTTTCAACAGGTCCAAGGTAATACATTTGAATTAAATTGTTTTTTTAAAAAAATGCAATTGGAATGCCAATGTCCAATTGTCCTCAGGCAAGGTAAAGTAAGTGTTTTCTTAGCACTAATGTACTTGAAAAGTACAAGAAAAAGAGGTTAGTGTAGGGCTTTGGAATAATTTGGAATGGGTATACATTTTAAACCCCACAAAAAAGTGTGATGCACTGGTATGTCTAAATAATTAGAATGCTGAACAAGGTCTCCCTTTAGTAAATGCAGTTTCATTCCTCTGTTATGGAAAAGTAAGTAAATAGGTTTCCATTTATCAAAACTTCAACTAGCAATCTGCTTGCTTCAAAATACACACATAATCTAGCTTGCTGATTTTTTAAGTAATGGGGCCGATTTACCAATGTTTGGCGGACATGATACTTTTTAAGTACTTACTCTACGTACTATCTTTATTTTTGCCATGACTCAACTACAATTCCACTGAGGTTTGTTACCGGGCCTACTGCACTTTGGTTGGCTACATCGCTACACATCGTGATACGTAGGATGTATTAGAACTCCTGATTAGTGATCGATTCCCACGTGGTCTGGTCAGCATGGTAGTCTGTCGGGCGACTTTGTGAGGTCCTGGCCTGCATTGTTAGGCACCATCCAAGTGCCGCTCCTTATGTGAGTACCCACCTGTTCTGTGTTGTCTTCGTTCTATTTGTCTCACCTGTACAGACAATATTGTTTTATGAGGCACCTCTCCATCTGTCCCTACAGGTTTCTTTCAGCTGTCTATCATCTCAAGAGTGCTGCCTTTATGTACTGTTCATCTTGGTGATTCTGGTCTCGTTTGGTCTGCGCACCTCCCATAGAGGCACCGTGCCCTATATATCTTTACATTACAAGTGGTGCGCTATTGTTAGCACAAGGGGCGCAAACACGATCACAAGATAGCAGTGTTTTTTGGCAAACAATTCCACATTACAAGTGGCGTCATGTTTAAATTACCACAAATCTGTTAGGGTGAACTTGCTGTAATTTACACTGTCCATATTTTCTATGGATGGTGTTAAACATCAATCTGCGCTTGCATTACAAGTTGCGATTACTCGAACATGATTGCTTTTTTATGTTCAAACTTTTTATGTGACTTGAAAGTTCACATAAAGAGTTTGGCTACAGGAAAAAAATTGAACTAAACTACACTATAAGCCTCTAAACCACAACAGCCCCATCGCAAACTACCCTGCTACACTATTAACACTGAAACCACCACTCTCCCATCTCAAAGTACCCCCTAACCTAGTAACAGCTAACCCCTCCAACACCCCTAGCCTAACACCCCCTAAGTTAACAAAAATAAAAAATCTTATCATTACAAAAAATAAAAAACCCTACCATTGCAATTTTGTTTTTTTTTAAAAAACACATTACCAAAAATACAAAATTGAAAGTAAAGGATTTGGCTGGAGGAAAAAGTTGCACTAAACTACACTATCAACCCCTAAACCTACCTCGCTTTACTATTAGCCCCTAAACTGCCACAGCCCCCCATTGCAAAGTACCCCCCAACCCATTACCCCTAAGCACCACACACCCCATCATAAAGTATCCTCTAACCTTTTAACCCCTTAACTGCCACAACCCCATCACAAAATAAATCCTGCCCTAAAAACCCCCCATAAACTAGCACTAAAACCTACTTTAAAAAGTGCCCTGAAATGGGACATTGCCCTAAAAGGATAAAGCTCTTTTTGCATTAAAAAAACCCTTTACTTAAAAAAATCCTCAACTGAAAAAAACATTGCCCTGAGAAGGACATTTTTTGGGGCATTGCCTTTAGAAGGCTGTTTGGTAAAGCAAAAAAAAAAAAAAAACATTGCCCTGAAAAGGGCATTCTGTAGGGCTTTGCCCTATAGCAATTCAGCTCTTTTGCAGAACAAAATCCTATTGTAAAAAATATCCTAAGTATTGTAAAAAATATCCTAAAAATATAAAAAACCCTTTCCAAAAAAAAATTGCCCTGAAAAGGTCATTTAGTAGGGCATTGCCCTAAAGCAATTCAGTTTTTTTGGCAGAACAAAATCCTATACTTTCTTCAGCCATGAAGACCCGTCGAGAGTGCTGCTATGGCTGACGATGCAAGACGGACCACCACCATGGATGAAGATAGAAGAGGAGCTTCGCCTTGGAGTAGTAGCTGCCCACCTAAGAGCCAGATTAAAGTTGGGTGAGTACCATATATGGGGTTTAGCAGAAGGCTTTTTTTTCGGTGGGTGATTTTTTTTTTAAGGATAGGATTTTGCAAAAGAGCTTGATCACTTTAGGGCAATGGTCTACAAAATGCCCTTTTCAGGTCAATGTTTATTAATGATAGGGTTTTTTTCTATTACATTTATTTTTCTGGGCAAAACATTTATGCAAAGAAAAAATTAGTGTATAATGTCCCTTTAATCATTTTAGGGCAATGCCATACCAAATACCCTTCTAAGAGTAATGCCCAACAAAGGGCTAGATTAAAGGGCCATAATACCCAAATGTTTAAACACTTGAAAGTGATGCAGCATAGCTGTAAAAAGCTGTCTAGAAAATATCACCTGAACATCTCTATGTAAAAAAGAAAGATATTTAACCTCAAAAGTTCCTCAGTAGCCACCTCCCATTGTAAAGGATTTCTAAGCAGCATTTTAGTGTGTCTGTCCTAGGACAGCAGAAGGGATGAGCATTGTGCACTCTCATATTATTTCACCAATCAGGTAAAGGAAGCTTACTATGAAATCTCATGAGAGTTAAGTCAAATCTCATGAGATCACAGTAAAAGCGTTCATTACCTCAGCACTGCTGATGCTGATTGGCTGCTGTTCATTTCTTCATTTTTTTTAATTTTTTTACCTGCAGCTGGGAGCAGCTGAGTATAACTTTTTACATAGAACTTACTCTGCTGAGCTGAGGAGATTGTGAGGTAAAATATCTTCCTTTTTTACATAGAGATGCTCAGGTGATATTTTCCTGTCAGCTTTTTACAGTTATACTGCATCAGTTTCAAGTGATTTAGCATATGAGTATTATGTCCCTTTAATTTAAAAGTGGAGAGCTAAATTATTGCAAGTGGCTGGTTATTGCTACCACAAGCTCACAGGAGCAATTAGCGATCAGAAAAATAATCAGATCTCTGGTTAATTTTCTAAAAGTGCCCCAAATGCCCTCAAAATAGAGGGCATTATAGTTTTGGGGCTTTAAAATTGGTGGGAGTGGGGTGCTAGAAAACAATGGTACTGAAAAGTGCCTTTACATTGCAGGGCCTATGGGAACTGTGTGTTCCTAGTAAATATATATATATGCTAATATACATAAAGGAGAAAGCAGCCGGCACCCTCTAAAGCTGGTAAAAACAAATATCTTTATTGGTCACATTTAAAACAGCCAGGTAGCGTCTGGCATGTTTCGGCTGGAATAGCCTTAATCATAGACGTACCTGTATGAAAACACATCTACTATTTAAAATCAATGCTGTGTATTCATTGGTTAAACAATTAACTTGGTGGCCAATAACATCATCACGCTCAAACTCTTGCTCTTTTAACCTTAAAACATAATTTAAACTCAAAATTGCTCATCAAACCCAGTAACACTTGTATGCAAAACAAACATATTATTCATAAACACTTATAGAAAATATTTCATGATATAAAATAAAACAAAACAAAACAAAATACTTTGCAAAAAATGTGTAAATATATACATATGAGCCAGATAAGATTCAATAGGCATAATTTTCTCAAGCTGTGCAATGTGTTACAAATAAATACATTTAATTGGATAATAGGCAACATTCTGTTCCAAAATATGAACAAAGAATAGCTATTCACGAATACTGCTCAACCCCACATTTAAAGTGCACGGCTGAACATGATGATATGCCTATTGACTGGCTAAGTAATTGCATTGTATAGGTGTTCAAAAAGTTTTAGCAATATGTGTAAAACTTAATATAACGTTACAACTGTGATGGTATGTGTGTTACTATTGCTAAAGGATCTATATAATATACAATACCACATGCATTCAGTGTGCACAAAAATGTGTGGTGTAACCAAAATTGGAGTTTGTAATATTCCATTTTGGAACAGAATGTTGGCTATTATCCAATTGAATTTATTTATTTATACCATATTGCACAGCTTGAGAAAACTATGCCTATTGAATCTTATCTGGCTTATATGTATATATTTACACATTTTTTGCAAAGTATTTTGTTTTGTTTTATTTTATATCATGAAATATTTTCTATAAGTGTTTATGAATAATATGTTTGTTTTGCATACAAGTGTTACTGGGTTTGATGAGCAATTTTGAGTTTAAATGATGTTTCTTCTGTTAAGTGTGATCAGTCCACGGGTCATCATTACTTCTGGGATATTAACTGCTCCCCTACAGGAAGTGCAAGAGGATTCACCCAGCAGAGCTGCATATAGCTCCTCCCCTCTACGTCACTCCCAGTCATTCTCTTGCACCCAGCAACTAGATAGGTCGTGTGAGAGGACTATGGTGATTATACTTAGTTTTATATCTTCAATCAAAAGTTTGTTATTTTAAAATAGCACCGGAGTGTGTTATTACCTCTCTGGCAGAGTTTGAGGAAGAATCTACCAGAGTTTTGCTATGATTTTAGCCGGAGTAGTTAAGATCATATTGCTGTTCTCGGCCATCTGAGGAGTGAGGTAAACTTCAGATCAGGGGACAGCGGGCAGATGAATCTGCATAGAGGTATGTAGCAGTTTTTATTTTCTGACAATGGAATTGATGAGAAAATCCTGCCATACCGATATAATGTCATGTATGTATACTTTACACTTCAGTATTCTGGGAGAATGGTACTTCACTAGAATTACACTGTAAGAAAGACATAAAGCTGTTTAATAACTAGAGATTATGTTTAACGTTTTTGCTGGAATGTAAAATCGTTTTCATTTGCTGAGGTACTGAGTGAATAAATGTTTGGGCACCATTTTTCCACTTGGCAGTTGCTTAAATCTGTTTTTTCTGTCAGTTTCTGTTCTCCCTCACTGCTGTGTGTGTGGGGGAGGGGCGCTTTTACTATGCATCAAATATTTCAGTCAGCAACTCATTGTATTCCTTGCATGATCTGGTTCATCTCTACAGAGCTCAGGGGTCTTCAAAACTTATTTTGAGGGAGGTAATTTCTCTCAGCAGAGCTGTGAGAATTATAGTTTGACTGAAATAAAAACTTTTATTCTGTAATTTGTTTCCTGCTTTCAGAAATTGTTATCTTTGCTAATGGGATTAAACCTTTGCTAAAGTTGTGTTGTTTACAAGGATTGAGGCTGTAACTGTTTCAATTTATTAATTTTTAACTGTCATAGATCTTCTGTGCTTCTTAAAGGCACAGTACGTTTTAATATTATTCTATTTGAATTGTATTTCCAAGTTGCAAGTTTATTTGCTAGTGTGTTAAACATGTCTGATTCAGAAGATGATACCTGTGTCATTTGTTGCAATGCCAAAGTGGAGCCCAATAGAAATTTATGTACTAACTGTATTGATGCTACTTTAAATAAAAATCAATCTGTACAAATTGAACAAATTTCACCAAACAACGAGGGGAGAGTTATGCCGACTAACTCGCCTCACGTGTCAGTACCTACATCTCCCGCTCAGAGGGAGGTGCGTGATATTGTAGCGCAGAGTACAGCTGGGCGGCCATTACAAATCACATTACAGGATATGGCTACTGTTATGACTGAAGTTTTGGCTAAATTACCAGAACTAAAAGGTAAGCGTGATCACTCTGGGGTGAGAACAGAGTGCGCTGATAATATTAGGGCCATGTCAGACACTGCGTCACAGGTGGCAGAACATGAGGACGGAGAACTTCATTCTGTGGGTGACGGTTCTGATCCAAACAGACTGGATTCAGATATTTCAAATTTTAAATTTAAACTGGAAAACCTCCGTGTATTACTAGGGGAGGTGTTAGCGGCTCTGAATGATTGTAACACAGTTGCAATACCAGAGAAAATGTGTAGGTTGGATAAATATTTTGCGGTACCGACGAGTACTGAGGTTTTTCCTATACCTAAGAGACTTACTGAAATTGTTACTAAGGAGTGGGATAGACCCGGTGTGCCGTTCTCACCCCCTCCGATATTTAGAAAAATGTTTCCAATAGACGCCACCACAAGGGACTTATGGCAAACGGTCCCTAAGGTGGAGGGAGCAGTTTCTACTTTAGCTAAGCGTACCACTATCCCGGTGGAGGATAGCTGTGCTTTTTCAGATCCAATGGATAAAAAGTTAGAGGGTTACCTTAAGAAAATGTTTGTTCAACAAGGTTTTATATTGCAACCCCTTGCATGCATTGCGCCGATCACGGCTGCAGCGGCATTCTGGATTGAGTCTCTGGAAGAGAACATTGGTTCAGCTACTCTGGACGACATTACGGACAGGCTTAGAGTCCTTAAACTAGCTAATTCATTCATTTCGGAGGCCGTAGTACATCTTACTAAACTTACGGCGAAGCTGTGGCTAAAATCCTGGTCAGCTGATGTTACTTCTAAGTCTAAATTGCTTAATATACCTTTCAAAGGGCAGACCTTATTCGGGCCCGGGTTGAAAGAGATTATCGCTGACATTACAGGAGGTAAAGGCCATGCCCTGCCTCAGGACAAAGCCAAAGCCAAGACTAGACAGTCTAGTTTTCGTTCCTTTCGTAATTTCAAAGCAGGAGCAGCATCAACTTCCTCTGCACCAAAACAGGAAGGAGCTGTTGCTCGCTACAGACAAGGCTGGAAACCTAACCAGTCCTGGAACAAGGGCAAGCAGACTAGGAAACCTGCTGCTGCCCCCAAAACAGCATGAATTGAGGGCCCCCGATCCGGGATCGGATCTAGTGGGGGGCAGACTTTCTCTCTTCGCCCAGGCTTGGGCAAGAGATGTTCAGGATCCCTGGGCGCTAGAGATAATATCTCAGGGATACCTTCTGGACTTCAAATACTCTCCTCCAAGAGAGAGATTTCATCTGTCAAGATTGTCAACAATCCAGACAAAGAAAGAGGCTTTTCTACGCTGCGTACAAGAGCTCTTGTTAATGGGAGTAATCCATCCAGTTCCACGATCGGAACAGGGACAGGGGTTTTACTCAAATCTGTTTGTGGTTCCCAAAAAAGAGGGAACTTTCAGACCAATCCTGGACTTAAAGATCCTAAACAAATTCCTAAGATTTCCATCGTTCAAGATGGAGACTATTCGGACAATTTTACCTATGATCCAAGAGGGTCAGTACATGACCACTGTAGATTTAAAAGATGCTTACCTGCACATACCGATTCACAAAGATCATTACCGGTACCTAAGGTTTGCCTTCCTAGACAGGCATTACCAGTTTGTGGCTCTTCCATTCGGATTGGCTACAGCGCCAAGAATCTTCACAAAGGTTCTGGGTGCTCTTCTGGCGGTACTAAGACCGCGGGGAATCTCGGTAGCTCCATACCTAGACGACATTCTGATACAAGCTTCAAGCTTTCAAACTGCCAAATCTCATACAGAGTTAGTGCTGGCATTTCTAAGGTCACATGGATGGAAGGTGAACGAAAAGAAAAGTTCACTCGTTCCACTCACAAGAGTTCCCTTCCTGGGGACTCTTATAGATTCTGTAGAAATGAAGATTTACCTGACAGAGGACAGGCTATCAAGACTTCAAAGTGCTTGCCGCACTCTTCATTCCATTCAACACCCGTCAGTGGCTCAATATATGGAGGTAATCGGCTTAATGGTAGCGGCAATGGACATAGTACCCTTTGCACGCTTACACCTCAGACCACTGCAACTGTGCATGCTAGGTCAGTGGAATGGGGATTACTCAGACTTATCCCCTTCTCTGAATCTGGATCAAGAGACCAGAAATTCTCTTCTATGGTGGCTTTCTCGGCCACACCTGTCCAGGGGGATGCCATTCAGCAGACCAGACTGGACAATTGTAACAACAGACGCCAGCCTTCTAGGTTGGGGTGCCGTCTGGAATTCCCTGAAGGCTCAGGGACTATGGAGTCAGGAGGAGAGTCTCCTGCCAATAAACATTCTGGAATTGAGAGCAGTTCTCAATGCCCTCCTGGCTTGGCCCCAGTTGACAACTCGGGGGTTCATCAGGTTTCAGTCGGACAACATCACGACTGTAGCTTACATCAACCATCAGGGAGGGACAAGAAGCTCCCTAGCTATGATGGAAGTATCAAAGATAATTCGCTGGGCAGAGTCTCACTCTTGCCACCTGTCAGCAATCCACATCCCGGGAGTGGAGAACTGGGAGGCGGATTTCTTAAGTCGTCAGACTTTTCATCCGGGGGAGTGGGAACTTCATCCGGAGGTCTTTGCCCAAATACTTCGACGTTGGGGCAAACCAGAGATAGATCTCATGGCGTCTCGACAGAACGCCAAGCTTCCTCGTTACGGGTCCAGATCCAGGGATCCAGGAGCAGTCCTGATAGATGCTCTGACAGCACCTTGGGACTTCAGGATGGCTTACGTGTTTCCACCCTTCCCGTTGCTTCCTCGATTGATAGCCAGAATCAAACAAGAGAGAGCATCAGTGATTCTAATAGCACCTGCGTGGCCACGCAGGACTTGGTATGCAGACCTGGTGGACATGTCATCCTGTCCGCCTTGGTCTCTACCTCTGAAACAGGACCTTCTGATACAGGGTCCCTTCAAACATCAAAATCTAACTTCTCTGAAGCTGACTGCTTGGAAATTGAACGCTTAATTTTATCAAGACGTGGGTTTTCTGAGTCAGTTATTGATACCTTAATACAGGCTAGGAAACCTGTTACCAGAAAGATTTACCATAAGATATGGCGTAAATACCTATATTGGTGTGAATCCAAAGGTTACTCTTGGAGTAAGGTTAGGATTCCTAGGATATTGTCTTTTCTACAAGAAGGTTTAGAAAAGGGTTTATCTGCTAGTTCATTAAAGGGACAGATCTCAGCTCTGTCCATTCTGTTACACAAACGTCTGTCAGAAGTTCCTGACGTCCAGGCTTTTTGTCAGGCTTTGGCCAGGATTAAGCCTGTGTTTAAAACTGTTGCTCCACCATGGAGTTTAAACCTTGTTCTTAATGTTTTACAGGGCGTTCCGTTTGAACCCCTTCATTCCATTGATATAAAGTTGTTATCTTGGAAAGTTCTATTTTTAATGGCTATTTCCTCGGCTCGAAGAGTCTCTGAATTATCAGCCTTACATTGTGATTCTCCTTATTTGATTTTTCATTCGGATAAGGTAGTCCTGCGTACTAAACCTGGGTTCTTACCTAAGGTAGTTACTAACAGGAATATCAATCAAGAGATTGTTGTTCCTTCTTTATGCCCAAATCCTTCTTCAAAGAAGGAACGTCTACTGCACAACCTGGATGTAGTCCGGGCTCTAAAATTTTACTTGCAGGCAACTAAGGAATTCCGACAAACGTCTTCTCTGTTTGTCATTTACTCTGGGCAGAGGAGAGGTCAAAAAGCTTCCGCTACCTCTCTTTCTTTTTGGCTTCGTAGCATAATTCGTTTAGCTTATGAGACTGCTGGACAGCAGCCCCCTGAAAGAATTACAGCTCATTCTACTAGAGCTGTGGCTTCCACTTGGGCCTTCAAGAATGAGGCCTCTGTTGAACAGATTTGCAAGGCTGCAACTTGGTCTTCGCTTCATACTTTTTCCAAATTTTACAAATTTGACACCTTTGCTTCATCGGAGGCTATTTTTGGGAGAAAGGTTCTTCAGGCAGTGGTTCCTTCTGTATAAAGAGTCTGCCTATCCCTCCCGTCATCCGTGTACTTTTGCTTTGGTATTGGTATCCCAGAAGTAATGATGACCCGTGGACTGATCACACTTAACAGAAGAAAACATAATTTATGCTTACCTGATAAATTCCTTTCTTCTGTAGTGTGATCAGTCCACGGCCCGCCCTGTTTTTAAGGCAGGTAAATATTTTTTAATTTATACTCCAGTCACCACTTCACCCTTGGCTTTTCCTTTCTCGTTGGTCCTTGGTCGAATGACTGGGAGTGACGTAGAGGGGAGGAGCTATATGCAGCTCTGCTGGGTGAATCCTCTTGCACTTCCTGTAGGGGAGCAGTTAATATCCCAGAAGTAATGATGACCCGTGGACTGATCACACTACAGAAGAAAGGAATTTATCAGGTAAGCATAAATTATGTTTTTAAGGGTTAAATGGAGGAGCAAGAGTTTGAGCTTAATAATGTTATTGGCCACCAAGTTAATTGTTTAACCAATGAATACACAGCATTGATTTTAAATAGTAGACTTTTCATACAGGTACGTCTATGATTAGGGTTATTCCAGCCGAAACATGTCAGACGCTATCTGGCCGTTTTAAATTTGACCAATAAAAATACTTGTTTTTACCAGCTTTAGAGGGTGCCGGCTGCTTTCTTCTTTATACTATTGACTCTCTTTGTGCCTGGCACCTCTCGTTTTTGAACGGACTGGATCTACTGACAAGCACTGTTGGAGCACCGAGGCCACGTGGGGTACCTTGTCCTATTGGAGGTTGGCAGTAGCAATTCAGGAAATAGTATGAGGAGCGAATGGTATTGAGGCGACTAGGAAAAGAAGCTTCATCGGTTAACAGAGGGCAGATCTTTAGAATACAATACTCAACCAATCCAGGAGGAGGGGTGAGGACCCGGAATTGAGGCTCAGCTAAATCTGTTTGATCAGCGTTGAGCTGTTCGCCGGGTAGGTAAGCTATTGTATTTACTTCCATTGTGTCCCAGGAGATCAGACCTAAACTGGAATATCTGAGTAAGTTCCTTACACTGACAGGTGTTCTACAGCTGATTCAATAACTAACTTTGTCCCACTTCATCAAGCTTATCCACATATCGCCTCTGTGGCGTTTACTTGACTTTTGCCTCTTGCCTCATTCGCTCTTGCCTAACCTGACTGCAACTTTACCTGCCCCTACCCATATGATATAAGGACTTTGAATAAAGTCAGTTCTTAGTTACCTTGCCAAGCTGATGTTCTTTTCTTTTTTTTTTTTTATATACATACATATTTATGTGTTAATATGTGTAAATACACATATAAATTACAATCAATTATTAATGTTTATTATAGTTAGTAGAAACCAGTTTTCCTTATATATTTGTTAGCAAATTTATAACAATGCTGGCAAAATATTCCAAGCTGCAACTGCGCCGACATTGGCGACGTAAAGTAAAGGAATTCCTTTACATATATAGCACACAATCTAATAAATATACCTATGTACCCATAAACCAACATAACCCGCCACCACTATCTAACCCTACACTACTTAACCACTATAAATAACAACACTACCAAAAATTAAAAAACACAGTTATGCCTATTGTAAAACTAATGCCCCTTTTAAAAAACAAAAACAAAAAAAAATCCGGAAACTAGCACTAAGGGGCCTAATTATTAAGCCGTGAAAGCAGCCGTTTACGCGCAAGCCTTCAGGCTTGCCGGAAAAAAAAGTTAAGCAGCGGCCTTAAGACCACTACTCCTAAACTCATCCACCACCTCTGAAGTGGCGAATAGCAATCATCCCGATCAGAAACGATCAGGATGATTGACACCCCCTGCTAGCGGCCGATTGGCCGCAAATCTGCAGGGGGCAGCATTGCACAAGCATTTCACAAGGAATGCTTGTTCAATAATAAATGCAGACAGAATATTGATTGGTGACATCTATACCCAATTTGGAACTAACCGCTATAAGTGGTAACTACCTAAGAGTATCCCCGGATAAGTGATTGACACCTGTGGGGCGGCTCCTGTGGACAACCGGGTGTGACGTCAGACGCCGGTTTCACAAGGCAAAGACAAGCCGCGGAAGAAACACAGCTCACCGCACGGCCTGAGGATACCAGAAAAAAGAGGTACGTTACCACTAGAAGATAACAAATATATGTGGGACGCTTGTACATATAAAAAAACTTTTTACTCTCTGGACTTAGACGCACTAAACAAGTTTCTCATAGCACCGCAGTAAAGGAACTCCAGCTACTATATCTCTCCAAATGGAGAGGGACTTTCTTATATAAGAACACAACAGAGTTCATTCAATATTGTTTTTAGATACAAGGCTGCTACATTCTTTAACTTTTATTTTTAACATTGTATAGATTGTCATAAAATTAATACATTTCTTATATCAGACTGATTTTTAAGATTGCATAACTTTGCCAATTTGTGATATTGTTGGTTGGATCCCCAATATAATAGAGAGACGTCTCTAATAATTATTTTATATAAGTGTCTATATGGGAAATTTTAACCTTTATTAAAAATATTCAAAAATTTATCCAGTGTGTTTAGAGTAAATAATTTCTTACACCCAATGCACCACTAATATCAGCCATGCTTGTCCTGCAACCTTTGCAGTGGCGAGAGGTTACAGTGTGAGGCAGTTAGAGTAGGTTTAGGGAAAGTAAGGTCACACAGGCATTATTTGAAGTGTTCTAACACAGAAACCGTTTTTGGTTTCAGTGAGCGCACTCTCTGCACTGTGTAGAAACCTTTCAAATACACCCCCTGCCCTCAGAAAGTACTGGCAAGTGGCAATGTCAGCAACGTTTTGATGATGTAGCTCACCTCATTATCTCCTATGGGAGACACAAATCACTTGCCGGCAGTTTGCGGGTCCACCATTTTTATTCAAATACATTGACAAATAGACAGTTTCTCATTGTTTTATTGATGCTTTGAATATCAGGGCCTCTGTGAGAATTAGCGCTGCGGAATCTGTTGGCGCTCTACAAATAACCGATAATAATAATAATAATAATAATAATAATAATAATAATAAGGTACGAAGAAGTACTGCTCCCTATAAAAACAGCATTATAAAAAATAAATAAATTAGTATGTGGTACGTGAGATTAAAAGGCTGAGAAAAAGTCTAACACCTGCCAAAAGCGTAAAACTCAGTAACGCAGCCCCATTAATTCCTATGGGGAAATAAAATTTATGTTTACACCTAACACCCTAACATGAACCCAGAGTCTAAACACCCCTAATCTTACACTTAATACACTAATCTGCCACCCCCGACATAGCCGACACCTGCATTATACTTATTAACCCCTAATCTGACGCTCCGGACACCGCCGCCAACTACATTATACTTATGAACCCCTAATCTTCTGCCCCCAACATCACTGACCCCTACATTATATTTATTAACCCCTAATCTGCCACCCCCAATGTCGCCGCAACCTACCTACACTTATTAACCCCTAATCTTCCCCAACGTCGCTGCCACTATAATAAACATATTAACCCCTAAACCGCTGCACTCCCACCTCACAAACATTAGTTAAATATTATTAACCCCTAATCTGCTGTCCCTAACATCGCCGCCACCTACCTACATTTATTAAAGGGACAGTCTACACCAGAATTTTTATTGTTTTAAAAGATAGATAATCCATTTATTACCCATTCCCCAGTTTTGCATAACCAACACAGTTATAATAATATACTTTTAATCTCTGTGATTATCTTGTATCTAAGTCTCTGCAAACTACCCCTTTATTTCAGTTCTTTTGACAGACTTGCAGTTTAGCCAATCAGTGCCTGCTCCCAGATAACTTCACGTGTACCAGCACATTGTTATCTATATGAAATACGTGAACTAACACCCTCTAGTGGTGAAAAACTGTTACAATGCATTCTGAAAAGAGGTGGCCTTCAAGGTCTAAGAAATTAGCATATGAACCTCCTAGGTTAAGCTTTCAACTAAGAATACCAAGAGAACAAAGCAAAATTGGTGATAAAAGTAAATTGGAAAATTGTTTAAAATTACATGCCCTATCTTTGGCCTAGACTGTCCCTTTAACCCCTAATCTGCCACCCCCAACGTCACCGCCACTATACTAAATGTATTAACCCCTAAACCTAAGTCTAACCCTAACACCCCCCTAACTTAAATATAATTTAAATAAATCTAAATAAAATAACTACAATTAAATAAATTATTCCTATTTAAAACTAAATACTTACCTATAAAATAAACCCTACGATAGCTACAATATAACTAATAGTTACATTGTAGCTAGCTTAGGGTTTATTTTTATTTTACAGGCAAGTTTGTATTTATTTTAACTAGGTAGAATTGTTACTAAATAGTTATTAACTATTTACTAACTACCTAGCTAATATAAACACAAATTTACCTGTAAAATAAAACCTAACCTAAGTTACAATAACACCTAACACTACACTATAATTAAATAAATGAACTAAATTAACAACAATTAAATAAATTAAATTAGCTAAAGTACAAAAAAAAACCCCACTAAATTACAGAAAATAATAAACAAATTACAGATCTTTAAACTAATTACACCTAATCTATTAGCTCTATCAAAATAAAAAAAAGCCCTCCCAAAATAAAAAAAAACCCTAGCCTAAACTAAACTATCAATAACCCACCCAATACACCCTTAAAAAAACCTAACACTAACCCCCTGAAGATCGATTACTGTTCTGAAGACTGGACATCCATCCTCAAGGAAGCGGCAGAAGTCTTCATCCAACCAGGCGGAAGTCCTTAATAAAGCCAGGAGAAGTCTTCATCCAAGCCGGGGAAGTGGTCCTCCAGATGGGCAGAAGTCTTCATCCAGACGGCATCTTCTACCTTCATCCATCCGACGAGGAGCGGGTCCATCTTCAAGACATCCGACGCAGAGCATCCTCTTCAAACAAAGTCTTCTTACTGAATGATGGTTTCTTTAAGTGACGTCAACCAAGATGGCATCCCTTAGATTCCGATTGGCTGATAGAATTCTATCAGCCAATCGGAATTAAGGTAGTAAAAATCCTATTGGCTGTTCCAATCAGCCAATAGAATGCAAGCTCAATCCTATTGGCTAATTTGCATCAGCCAATAGGATTTTTTCTACCTTAATTCCGATTGGCTGATAAAATTCTATCAGCCAATCGGAATCTAAGGGACGCCATCTTGGATGACGTCTGCCGCTGCCTTCAGGATGGATGTCCGTTCTTCAGAACAGTAAGTCGATCTTCAGGGGGTTAGTGTTAGGTTTTTTTTAAGGGTGTATTGGGTGGGTTTTATTTTTTAGATTAGGGTTTGGGCCGCAAAAGAGCTAACTGCCCTTTTAAGGGCAATGCCCATCCAAATGCCCTTTTCAGAGCAATGGGGAGCTTAGGTTTTTTTAGATAGTATTTTATTTGGGGGGTTGGCTGTGTGGGTGGTGGGTTTTACTGTTGGGGGGGTTGTTTGTATTTTTTTTTACAGTTAAAAGAGCTGATTACTTTGGGGCAATGCCCCGCAAAAGGCCCTTTTGAGGGCTATTGATAGTTTAGTTTAGGCTAGGGTTTTTTTTTATTTTGGGGGGGCTTTTTTATTTTGATAGGGCTATTAGATTAGGTGTAATTTAGTGTTTGTTTTTATTGTACTTTAGCTAATTTAATTTAATTTATTTAATTGTCGTTAGAAAAAAATTTGTTTCGGTTCGGATCGATTCAGATTTTTTCTAATTTCGGTTCGGATAGATTCGAATTCGGAAAAATTTGAATGAATTTGTTTCGTATTCGTTTTGGATTCTTTCGGATTCAAATAAATTCGTCTGGATTTGGTTCGATTCGGTTCGGTTTGGAAATTCGGATTTTCGGTATGTGTTAGGTGGGATGTGCTGTGTATTAGACTAGTATTATGTACTGTATATTAGGTGTAACCCATAGCAGAGTGATATAACCTAATATACTGTACAATACTAGTGTAATCCATGGCCATCGGAATTTACAGAATAAATCCAAACTAATTCGGATTTATTCGGTAGATTCGGTATTACCGTAATTCGGAAATTCGAATCGATCCGAATCTTTGAAGTTAACAAAGTTGTCCGAATTTGGATTCGGAATGAATAGAAACGCACATGTCTAATTGTCGTTAATATTGTTAATTTATTTAATTATTGTATTGTAACTTAGTTTAGGTTTTATTTTACAGGTACTTTTGTATTTATTTTAGCTAGGTAGTTATTAAATAGTTAATAACTATTTAATAACTATTGTACCTAGTTAAAATAAATACAAACTTGCCTGTAAAATAAAAATAAACCCTAAGCTAGCTACAATGTAACTATTAGTTATATTGTAGCTAGCTTAGGGTTTATTTTATAGGTAAGTATTTAGTTTTAAATAGGAATTATTTAGGTAATAATATTAATTTTTATTTAGATTTATTCTAATTATATTTAAGTTAAGGGGTGTTAGGGTTAGGGTTAGACTTAGGTTTAGGGGTTAATACATTTAGTATAAAGGTGGCGGCGTTGGGAGCAGCAGATTAGGTGCTTATAAATGTAGGTAGGTGGCGGCGATGTTAGGGATGGCAGATTAGGGGTAATAATATTTAACTAGTGTTTGCGAGGCGGGGGTGCGGCGGTTTAGGGGTTAATATGTTTCTTATAGTTGCGACGATGTCCGGAGCGGCAGATTAGGGGTTTAAAATGTTATTTTAGTGTTTGCAATTTGGGAAGGCCTCGGTTTAGGGGTTAATAGGTAGTGTATGGGTGTTAGTGTACTTTTTAGCACTTTAGTTATGAGTTTTATGTTACGGCTTTCTACCATAAAACTCTTAACTGCTGACTTTTAAATGCGTTAGGACTCTTGACTGGGTAGTGTGTACCGCTCACTTTTTGGCCTCCCAGGACAGACTTGTAATACCGGCGCTATGGAAGTTCCATAGAAAAAAAGACTTTACGAAGTTTTCGTAAGTCATTTTGCGGTAAGGCCAAAAAAGTGTGCGGTGCCCCTAAACCTGCAAGACTCATAATAACAGCGGTAGGGAAAAAGCAGCATTAGGACCTATTAACGCTGCTTTTTCAGCCTAACACACAACTCGTAATCTACCCGAAAGATTTTAAATTTTGATTTGCAGGCAATGTAAACATCCAAAAAAAAAAAATCATATAAGATTGTGTGCATGACATTTCAACATTTGAAATCTTGAACTTTAATACTTTTACAAATTGTACGTTCAAGAGGTACTTTTTATCATGAAATTGCCTAACAGAAACCTAACTTAAATTGCATTAACATGTCAGTGAAGTGCTATAACCTACACACAATACACAGACCTAATGCCTTTTGTATTTAGCTCTAACTGTATAATTACATTTCATGAACACTATTGTCTCAAGTATATGTGGATTAGAAAACAGACTTGCAATACACAATTCACAATAGCCACGCAAATTCAAGGCACTTCTTTCTAAATTAGTATTGTTCATTGTGAGTAAGTTGCTGCCATAGATTAGCAAAGACGTTTTGTACATTCAAATACTTGAAAATTTAATTATTGTTTTTAAGATAAATTGAAGTACATTAATTTTACAACATTAACCCAATAAAGACATTTTAAACAGAAAAAAAATACTATATTATAGACTTAATAATAGACGGCCAGATTGCGAGTTTTGCGTTATGAGCGGCTCGGTAATAACTTGCAAGTTATTTCCACCACTCAGCTTTAATAGCGTTGTTATTACAGGTTTTCCAAAAACCTGCGTTAGCGGCCAATATGGTTGCGTTGAGCACCATACCGCACACAAATGCCAGCACTGCTTTGAGCTGGGTTTACGTGCTTGTGCACAATTTCCCCATAGACATCAATGGGGAGAGCCTGCTAAAAAAAAAAACCTAACACCTGCAATAAAGGAGCACAAAGCTCCGTAACGCAGCCTCATTGATTCCGATGGGGAAACAAAAGTTATGTTTACACCTAACATCCTAACATAAACACCCCTAATCTGTCACCCCCGACATCGTCGACACCTACATTACACTTAATAACCCCTAATCTGCTGCCCCCGACATCGCCGCCACCTAACTACACTTATTAACCCTTAATCTGCTGCCCCAATGTCGTCACTACCTACATTACACTTATTAACCCCTAATCTGCCACCCCCAATGTCGCCGCAACCTACATATATTTATTAACCCCTAATATGCCGCCCCCAACATCTCCGCCACCACTATACTAAAGTTATTAACCCCTAAACCTCGGCCTCCCGCATCACTAACACTAAATAAATATATTAACCCCTAATCCTAAATCTAACCCTAAACCTAATTTTAATATAATTAAAATAAGTCTAAATAAAACTTGCTATCATTACCTAACTAATTCCTATTTAAAACTAAATACTTACCTATGAAATAAACCCTAAGCTAGTTACAATATAACTAATAGTTACATTGTAGCAATCTTAGGTTTTATTGTTATTTTGCAGCTAAGTTTGTATTTATTTTAACTAGGTAGACTAGTTAGTAAATAGTTATTAACTATTTACTAACTACCTAGTTAAAATAAATATAAATTTACCTGTAAAATAAAACCTAACCTGTCTTACACTAACACCTAAAATTACACTACAATTAAATAAATTACATTAATTAAATACAATTAACTAAATAACAAAAAAATAAACACTAAATTACACACAATAAAAAAGAAATGATCAAATATTTAAACTTATTGCACCTATTCTAATAGCACTATCAAAATAAAAAAAGCCCCCCCAAAATAAAAAACCCTAGCTTAAACTAATCTGCCAATAGCCCTTAAAAGGGCCTTTTGCCGGGCATTGCCCCAAAGAAATCAGCTCTTTTACCTGTAAAAAAAAATACTAACAACCCCCCAACAGTAAAACCCACCACACACACAACTAACTTCAGGGTTTAGTATTAGTTTTTTTTAAGGGTTTATTGGGTGGGTTTTATTTTTAATTTAGGGGGTTGGGCAAAGAAAAAGAGCTAGTAAATACCCTTTTAAGGGCAATGCCCATCCAAATGCCCTATTCAGGGCAATGGGGAGCTTAGGTTTTATTGATAGGATTTTATTTGGTGGGTTTGGTTGTGTGGGTGGTGGGTTTTACTGTTGGGGGGTTGTTTGTATTTTTTTTTTTTTACAAGTAAAAGAGCTGATTTATTTGGGACAATGCCCCACAAAAGGCCCTTTTAAGGGCTATTGGCAGTTTAGTTTAGGCTAGGGTTTTTTATTTTGGGGGGGCTTTTTTTATTTTGATAGGGCTATTAGATTAGGTGTAATTAGTCAAATATTTGACAATTTCTTTTTCATTTTGTGTAATTAATGGGTTTTTTTGTTTTTGTAATTTAGTTAACTATTAGTTATATTGTAGCTATCTTAGGGTTTACTTTACAGGTAAGTATTTAGTTTTAAATAGGAATTATTTAGTTAATGATAGTAATTTTTATTTAGATTTATTTTAATTATATTAAAGTTAGGGGTGTTAGGGTTAGACTTAGGGTTAAGTTTAGGGGTTAATAACTTTAGTATAGTGGCAGCGGTGATGTTGGGGCAGCAGATAAGGGGTTAATAATATTTAACTAGTGTTTGTGATGCGGGTGGCGGCGGTTTAGGGGTTAATATGTTTATTATAGTGGCGGCGAAGCCCGGAGCGGCAGATTAGGGGTTTATCATTTTATTATAGTGTTTGCTAAGCAGGAGGGCCTCTGTTTAGGGGTTAATAGGTAGTTTATGAGAGTTATGAGTTTTATGCTACAGCTTTGTAGCGCAAAACCTATAACTACTGACTTTAGATGGCGGTATGAATCTTGTCGGTATAGACTGTACCGCTCACTTTTTGGCCTCCCAGTACCGGCGCTATGGAAGTCCCATTAAAAAAGGACTTTTTGAAAGGTGCGGTAGTTACATTGAGTTACGGCCAAAAAAACGGTAGTGAAAAAGCAGCATTATGAGCCATAGCGCAAAACTTGTAATCTAGCCGAGAGATCTTTGCTCATCTTTTACACATTAACGTTCACTAGAATCATATCTTTTTTATAGTACATACAAAAACATTTAAAAAGAGAGGTAATTTGCTACATATCGGGAATAAAATGTATGTATACATTCTCACCGGTTAAATACTCACTGTCACCAGGAGCATTTACTGCTTGAACTTCCTCAGGTCCCAACCTCTCTAAGGTAAGACGCTCATACGCATTTAGCTTGGTGACATATCTTTAGCTGCACCTGTACTGTAAGCTGACTTTTTCCATTATCCAACTTCCCCTTCACTATCCTCTTGATGTCTTAAAAACACTTTAGGAAACAGTCCATGTTTAGATACTTCCTGGTTCATTTTGTCCCACAGCTCCTTTTTGCATACACCAGAGGTTTGGCTTGCCCATTTCTCAATTATGGGCCAGATTACGTCTTTTGCCCTAATAGTTACGCGTAAGCGATATCGGGTTTATCACGGCTGTTTGCGTGTGTTGTATGTAGTGCTGGTATTACAAGTTAAAAGTAAACGCGATCGATTGAGTTCAATTGAGGTTAATGTGCGTCAGGCTAGAGCATAGACCTCTGGTTAACTGTTTCACAAAACAAAAAAGTGTTACAAAACACATCAAACATACATTTAAAAGTACAGTTACACTCATAATAACACTATCTAAAAAAAATGTTTTTTTTTTTTTTTTAAAGGAAGAGCTCTTTGTCAGAGAGGTAAAATAAAATAAACATACAAAACAAAACAAACAAACAAACAAACAAAAAAATAAAAAATAAAATTTCTCACTCTTCTTACCCCCGTCTCTCCACATATGGATTTTCAAAATATCGTTAGATCTGAAAATTAATAAAGTGGGCTACCCAGCTTTCAGCTCTGTACCCATGTGGGAGATAAATTTGCCCCAGGTTTTAGTAAACAGATTGACATCTCTTTCTCTGTTTATTTTGAAGTTATAAGCATCTATTATTGTTGGTTAGCTAAAGTATTTTTAATTTGGCCAATAGAATCAATTTTATGATTGATCCCATTTTTAAAAATGAATTTTCTAATATTCAATATTGTTGTCAGTTTAAAATATCTCTCATTTCTCCATAAATTGTCAATAACTAAAAGAAGAAATTTAGTCAGATCAATTTTAAGTTTAGTTACCTGGGTTTTCTGCCAAAATTGTTTCAGTCTAGGGCAGTCAACAACCAATATTCCTAAATCTAGATTACTAAGTGAGCATTTTACACAAATATTTTGAATCTCTTTCCTAGATTTAGCTACCTTTTTTGGGATTAAATAATCGTGAATTAATCTAAGATGAGATTTCCTCCTATAGGTAGAATCAGTAAAACGGTGAACCATAGATAGGCTTTTCAAAATCTTAATGGGCAAATCAGAAACTTTTAACAACTTTCCCCACTTGCTACATAAATAATTACTTAGTTTATCTGCCTCTTCTGCCTGAATTATTTTATATATTATTGAATTTGACCATTTCTTAAGGTGGAGAGCATCTAATAAGGGATGGTTATGCCAAATCAAAGGACATTTCCGAACTAGTAAAGAACATAATCTTTCAAATGTAATAAAATGTATGTTTTTTTTTTTTTTTTACCATAGGGCATTTTATTTGGAAGTATTTAAATGGATATAGCTTTCTAGTCGAAAATTTGGCAAAGCCAGACTTCCTTTAAGATATAGTAAGTACCAATTGGAGAGTTTTCTCCTAGGTGTTTTCCCCGACCATAAAAAGTATCTTAAGTCACGTAATAACAATGAAAGATCTGGATTTCTAATTAACAAAGGAAACTTTCTCAAAAAGTAGAGTATCTGAGGAAGTATAAACATCATGAATAGACTTATTTTGCCTGACAGAAAAACACGGAGTCCTACCCAGCACCTCAAACTATCTCTGCTTTCTTTTAGGATTGGAAAGATGTTATCTCCATACCACTTCGCAAGATCTGTAGCTATTGACAAACCTAAATAGGAAAGTTATTTCGTTTCATTAAAAGGATATGTTTGTTGATCCTCTAGTTTCTTAAGCCATACGATTTTAGATTTAGACAAATTTGTCTTATAGTCTGAGATTTCACTGCACTATTCCAAAAGGTTAATAATTTGAGTTACATAAAAGGTTGGGTCAGAGATGAAAATTAATAAATCATCTGCAAACAAAAGAGTTTTAATTGAAGATTTCCCCAGGATTATACCTTTGATTTATTCTCTTAATCTAACTGCCAAAGGTTCTAAGACTAAGTCAAACAATAAGAGGGACAAGGGGCATCCCTGACGGATGCCTCTTGTAAGTGAGAAGGAATTAGATAAAAATAAAAGATACCTTTTATTTTTAGTTCTGGCAGACTTTCTGCCAGTACTTAAAATGGCGGGGACAATTGTGGGGTGGGGGAGGGAATAGAGATGTTTGGGAGGGATCAGGGGTGTGATGTGTCAGGTGGGAGGCTGATCTCTACACTAAAGCTAAAATTAACCCTGCAAGCTCCCTACAAGCTACCTAATTAACCTCTTCACTGCTAGACATAATACACTTCTGATGCACAGCGGCATTTAGCGGCCTTCTAATTACCAAAAAGCAACGCCAAAGCCATATATGTCTGCTATTTATGAACAAAGGGGATCGTACAAGCTGTTTGTAAATAATTTCAGTGAGAAACCTAAAGTTTGTGAAAAAGTTTGTGAAAAAGGGAATTATTTTTTTATTTGATCGCATTTGGCGGTGAAATGGTGGCATGAAATATACCAAAATGGGCCTAGATCAATACTTTGGGTTGTCTACTACACTACACTAAAGCTAAAATTAACCTTACAGGCTCCCTACAAGATCCCTAATTAACCTCTTCACTGCTGGGCATAATACACGTGTGGTGCGCAGTGGCATTTAGCGGCCTTCTAATTACCAAAAAGCAACACCAAAGCCATATATGTCTGCTATTTCTGAACAAAGGGGATCCCAGAGAAGCATTTACAACCATTTATGCCATAACTGCACAAGTTGTTTGTAAATAATTTCAGTGAGAAACCTTATCACCTAGATTACAAGTTTTGCGTTAACAGGGCTGCGGTGCTAATGAGCAGTTTATGCTCACCGCTCACTTACAGACAGCGCTGGTTAGCCGCAAAAAAGTGAGCGAAGAGCAAAATTTAGCTCCACATCTCACCTCAAAACCAGCGCTGCTTACGTTAGTGGTGAGCAGGTAAAACGTGTTTGTGCATGATTTCCACATAGGAATCAATGGGGGAGAGCTGGCTGAAAAAAAGTCTAACACCTGCCAAAGAGCAGAGTAAAGTTCCTAACACAGCCCCATTGATTCCTATGGGGAAAATACATTTATGTCTACACCTAACACCCTAACATGAACCCCGAGTATAAACACCCCTAATCTTACACTTATTAACCCCTAATCTACTGCACCTGACATCGCCGACACCTGCATTATATTAACCCCTAATCTGCCGCTCTGGACACCGCCACCCACATTATAGTTATGAACCCCTAATCTGCTGCCCCCAACATCGCCGAACCCTACATTATATTTATTAACCCCTAATCTGCCGCCCCCAATGTTGCCGCAACCTAACTACATTTATTAACCCCTAATCTGCCACCCACAAAGTCGCCACCAATATAATAAAGTTATTAACCCCTAAACCTAAGTCTAACCCTAACCCTAACAACCCCTAACTTAAATATAATTTAAAGAAATCTAAATAAAATTACTACAATTCACTAAATTATTCCTATTTAAAACTAAATACTTACCTATAAAATAAACCCTAAGATAGCTACAATATAACTAATAGTTACAATGTAGCTATCTTAGGGTTTATTTTTATTTTACAGGCAACTTTGTATTTATTTTAACTAGGTACAATAGTTATTAAATAGTTATTAACTATTTAATAACTTCCTAGTTAAAATAAAGACAAATTTACATGTAAAATAAAACTTAACCTACGTTACAATTACACCTAACACTACACAATAATTAAATTAATTCCCTAAATTAACTACAATTAATTACAATTAAATAAAATTATCTAAAGTACGGAAACCCCCCCCCCCCACTAAATTACAGAAAATAATAAAATAATTACAAGATTTTTAAACTAATTACACCTAATCTAATCCCCCTAACAAAATAAAAAAGCCCCCAAAACAAAAAAGCCCTACCCTACACTAAATTACAAATAGCCCTTAAAAGGGCCTTTTGCGGGGCATTGCCCCAAAGTAATCAGCTCTTTTACCTGTAAAAAAAATAATACATGCCCGTCTGGAGGACCACTTCTGTCCAGTTGGGTGAAGACGTCTCACGGTAGGGTGATCTTCAAGGGGTTAGTGTTAGGTTTCTTTAAGGGGGATTGGGTGGTTTTTAGAGTAAGGTTGGTTGTGTGGGTGGTGGGTTTTAATGTTGGGGGGAATTGTATTTTTTTTTACAGGTAAAAGAGCTGAGTACTTTGAGGCAATGCTCCGCAAAAGGCTCTTTTAAGGGCTATTTATAATTTATTGTAGGGTAGGGCTTTTTTTAAAAAAAAAATTTTTTATTTTGCTAGGGGGATTAGAGTAGGTGTAATTAGTTTAAAAATCTTGTAATTATTTTATTATTTTCTGTAATTTAGTGTTTTTTTTCGTACTTTATTTTTTATGTAATTAATTAATTGTATTTTGTTTAGGTAATTAATTTAATTATAGTATAGTGTTAGGTGTAATTATAAGTTATCTTAGGTTTTATTTTACAGGTCAAATTGTCTTTATTTATTATTAATAACTATTTAATAACTATTGTACCTAGTTAAAATAAATAAACTTGCCTGTAAAATAAAAATAAACCCTAAGATAGCTACAATGTAACTATTAGTTATATTGTAGCTAGTTTAGTTTTTTTATAGGTAAATATTTAGTTTTATATAGGAATAATTTAGTGAATTTTGTTTAGATTTATTGTAATTATATTTAAAGGGACAGTCTGCACCAGAATTTTTATTGTTTTAAAAGATAGATAATCTTTTTATTACCCATTTCCCAGTTTTGCATAACAAACACAGTTATAATAATATACTTTTAACCTCTGTGATTATCTTGTATCTAAGCCTCTGCAAACTGACCCTTTTTTCAGTTCTTTTGACAGACTTGCAGTCTAGCCAATCAGTTCCTGCTCCCAGATTACTTCACGTGCACGAGCACAGTGTTATCTATATGAAATATGTGAACTAACACCCTCTAGTGGTGAAAAACTGTTAAAATGCAATCTGAAAGAGGTGGGCTTCAAGGTCTAAAAAATTAGCATATGAACCTCCTAGGTTAAGCTTTCAACTAAGAATACCAAGAGAACAAAGCAAAATTGGTGATAAAAGTAAATTGGAAAATTGTTTAAAATTACATGCTCTATCTGAATCATGAAAGTTTATTTTGGCCTAGACTGTCCCTTTAAGTTAGGGGGGTTAGGGTTAGACAGGTTTATGGGTTAATAACTTTATTATAGTGGTAGCGACGTTGGGGCAGCAGATTAGGGGTTAATAAATGTAGGTAGGTGGCGGCGATGTTAGGGCCGGCAGATTAGGGGTTAATAATATTTAAATAGTGTTTGTGATGCGGAGTGCGGCAGTTTAGGAGTTAATATGTTTATTATAGTGGCGACGATGTCCGGTTCGGCAGATTAGGGGTTAAAATATGTATTTTAGTGTTTGCGATGTGGGGGGGCCTCGGTTTAGGGGTTAATAGGTAGTTTATGGGTGTTAATGTACTTTTCAGCACTTTAGTTAAGAGTTTTATGCTAAGGCGTTGTAGTGTAAAACTCTTAACTACTGACTTTAAAATATAGTACCAGGCTTGACAGGAGAGGGTCTACTGCTCACTTTTTGGAAGACTCGTAATACCGGCACTATGCAAGTCCCATTGAAAAAAGAGGATACGCAAATGACGTAAGTGGATTTGCGGTATTTCCGAGTCTGGCCAAAAAAGTGAGCGGTACACCTGTACCTGCAAGACTTGTAATACCAGCGGTCATTAAAATGCAGCGTTGGGACCGGCCAACGCTGCTTTTTAACCCTAATGCAAGACTCCTAATCTAGGCGAAAGTTTGTGAAAAAATTTGTGAAAAAGTTAACAATTTTTTTTATTTGATCGCATTTGGCAGTGAAGTGGTGGCATGAAATATACCAAAATTGGCCTAGATTAATACTTTGGGATGTCTTCTAAAAAAAAATATATACATGTCAAGGGATATTCAGGTATTCCTGACAGATATCAGGGTTCCAATGTAACTAGCGCTAATTTAAAAAAAAAGTGGTTTGGAAATAGCAAAGTGCTACTTGTATTTATTGCCCTATAACTTGCAAAAAAAGCAAAGAACGTGTAAACATTAGGTATTTCTAAACTCAGGCAAAATTTAGAAACTATTTAGCATGGGTGTTTTTTGGTGGTTGTAGATGTGTAACAGATTTTGGGGGTCAAAGTTAGAAAAAGTGTGTTTTTTTCCATTTTTATAGTAAATTATAAGATATGATGAAAATAATGGTATCTTTAGAAAGTCAATTTAATGGCAAAAAAATGGTATATATTATGTGTGGGTACAGTAAATGAGTAAGAGGAAAATTACAGCTAAACACAAACACCGCAAAAATGTAAAAATAGCCTTGGTTGCAAATGGACAGAAAATGGAAATTGCTGTGGTCCTTAAGGGGTTAAATTAAATTTTGTATAAAATATTCCTATTTGTCTATCCTCTTGGTCTATTTTTTTCTATCTAGAAAAGAATTAGGAGTGACATTAAAGTCACCAGTCATAATTATCTTATGATTGGGGAATTTTATTAGGATTTTAAGTATGGTATTACAGAACTTTTTGTTAGGTCCATAAACATTGCATAACAAATAGTCAGTATTCTGGATAGCTAGGCTAATAATTAAATATCTACCTTCCTTATCTTGAAGAGTTTGATTAATTCTATATGTAAGATGTGTGTTAAAAAGTACCATTACCCCTCTTGCTGATTTTTTTATATGAAGAATAATTCAAGCAAGCTTTCCGTTTAATTAGGGAATGGATACCTCCCACATTCCATGTCAAAAGCTTAACCATTAATTACTGGTCTATCATAAAGTGATGGGTGAGAGAGAAAAAAATAATAATCCAACAAACCTTTAGTGATTTGTAAACCAGTGCTATTTGGATTAAATATAGTATAATTGAAGCTGTATCCGGTAAGTAACCAAATACAGATCTTGTCTAAAAAGGATTCACTAATTATTTGAATTACAAAGACCAATACTCTGTGGAAAGTATTATACATCCTTATACCATTAACCCAAGAATTCAAATACTTAAAAGAATAACAATAGGTTATATTCAGTGTATATCCACAACACATGGACTTTGTGTAAAAACATTTCAGTGATTCCTTACAGACTTTAACTAAAAAAAGTGCAATGTTTCCATACATTTTGGAACAATAATCTGTGCAAAGTGTTAAATATCAATTTTACCAATAAATCAAATAGATTTAGTATTAACAGAAAAATAATACCTTTAGTGATTAGTAAAACAGTGCTATTTGAATTAAATTTAATGTAACTTAAGCTGCATTCGTTAAGTAACCAAAGACAAATCTTATCTAAAAAAGATAAAATAATTCTTTGAATTGCAAAGACCAATCACAGTATCAAATCTTTTGTATATCTCCTCTATTTTAGGGATAACCAAGGCTCAGATTTGTAAAGCAATGGCATTGGTATCCATAGGCTCTGTGCATTTTCTTCTATAATTTATCAGAATTTTAATTTTTTGGGGACATTTTGGATTGATTTAAAAATGTATCCATAGGATGGCTTGACACAGACTAGCTACAAAGGCTAGGGGATGGTGCCCCCATATCACATCCAGATCAGATATCAACAAAGAGGGGAAAAGCAACTTTGTTACAAAAGTCCAGCAAACATTTCTGCATATAACAAAAAAGGTTCTTATATTCATACTTGACAATCTCTTTTTCAAAGATTTAGGAGTTGCTTTTCATTCATCCACTATGATATGTTAATATTACTCAGCTACCAAGCCTCCCCTCTTCCAAATCTTTAGCATCAATCTAGGGGGTAAAGACCTCACTTACACCTAGATTACAAGTTTTGCGCTATAGAAGGTGCGAAATAAATGCAACAAAAGTTGCGTTATTTCACCCGCTATAGCGCTGCCATTAGGAGTTTTTAATAAGCCCCCTTGTGCATGCGATATGGTGGCAATGAGCTTCATACTGCACAAAATCCAAGCACTGCTTTGACTTGCTCGTGCACGCTTTCCCCATAGACATCAATGGGGAGAAAGTGTTAGAAAAAAAAATAACACCTGCAATAGCGGAATGAAAATTTCCGTATGTCTATGCTGAATTTTTTTTTTACGTTTTAACTTAACACCCTAACATAAACTCCACTTCTAAAACACCCCTAATCTGCTGCCCCCAAAATCGCTGACACCTAACTAAACTTATTAACCCCTAATATGCCGCCCTGACATCATCACCACCGAAATAAAGTTATTAACCCATAATCTGCCACTCCCAATATTGCCGACACTATAATAAATTTATTAACCCCTATTCCTCCGCACCCAAACATCGCCCACACTATAATAAAGATATTAACCCCTATTCCGCCACTACCCGATGTCGCCGCCACTAAATAAAGTTATTAACCCCTAAACCTCTGGCCTCCCAAATCACTACCACTAAATAAACCTATTAACCGCTAAACCACCAACCCCCCACATCACAAAACACTAAATTAAAGTTTTAACCCCTAACCCTAACAGCCCCCTAACTTTAAATTAAAATTACAAGATCCCTATCTCAAAATAAATAAAAACTTACCTGTGAAATTAAAGAAAACTAAGTTTAAACTATATATTAAACTAACATCACTATTATACAAAAATTAAAATAATTATCAATTAAATAAATTAAATTACAAATGAAAAAACAAAACCGTACTAAAAAAAATTAAATCTACAATTACAAAAAATAAAAAATACTAAATTACAAAAAATAAAAAAATACTAAAGTACAAAAAATAACAAACACTAAATTACGAAAAATAACAAACTAAATAATCCAAAATAAAAACAATTACACCTAATCTAATAGCCCTATCAAAATAAAAAGCCCCCCAACTTAAAAAAACCCTAGCCTACAATAAACTACCAATAGCCCTTAAAAGGGCCTTTTGTAGGACATTGCGATAAAGAAATCAGCTCTTTTCCCTGTAAAAAAATACAAAGACCCCCAACAGTAAAACCCACCACCCAACCAACCCCCCAAAATAAAAAAACCTAACTCTAAAAAAAACCTAAGCTACCCATTGCCCTGAAAAGGGCATTTGTATGGGCATTGCCCTTAAAAGGGCATTTAGCTATTTTTCATTGCCCTTAAAAGGGCATTTAGCTTTTAAGAAAGCCCAACTTAAATAAAAACCTAACACTGATTTGAATAGCCAATAGAATTTCAGTAGCTCTCAAGGCTCCCTTGCATTTAAGATTCAGTATACAGCAGTGACCGCATGAAGAGATGCTCTGTGCCGGATGTCTTCAGGATGGAGCCGGTCCGCGCCGCTGGGATGAAGATAGAAGATGCCACCTGGATGAAGATAGAAGACGCCGCCTGGATGGATGAAGACCTCGCCGCCTAGATGAAGACTTCTCGCCACCTGGATGTCCGGATTTCAAAAACTGTAAGTGGGTTGTCGGGGGTTAGAGTTAGATTTTTGGGTGGGGTTTTTTTTAGATTAGCGTTTTGGGCTTTCTTAAAAGAGCTAAATGACCTTGTAAAGGCTGTTGGGGGGTCTTTGTTTTTTTACAGGGAAAAGAGCTGATTTCTTTAGGGCAATGCCCTACAAATGGCCCTTTTAAGGGATATTGGTAGTTTATTGTAGGCTAGGGGCTTTTTATTTTTATAGGGCTATTAGATTAGGTGTAATTGTTTTTATTTTGGATAATTTTTTGGATAATTTTGTTTTGTATTTTTCGTAATTTAGTGTTTGTTATTTTTGTACTTTAGTATTTTTTTATTTTTTGTAATTGTAGATTTAACTTTATTTAGTAGGGTTAGGTTTTTTTAATGTGTAATTTAATTTATTTAATTTGTAGTTATTTTAATTTTAGTATAATAGTAAATTATAGTTTAAATTTAGGTTTTATTAATTTCCCCAGTAAGTTTTAATTTATTTTAAGATAGGGATATTGTAATTTTAATTTAAAGTTAGGGGGTTGTTAAGTTTAGGGGTTAATAGTTTAAATCAGTTTTTGGCAATGTGGGAGACTGGTGGTTTAGGGGTTAATATCTTTATTATAGTGTGGGCGATGTTGGGGTGCGGGGGAATAGCAGTTAATAACTTTAGTATAGTGGCGACGATGTCGGGGTGCGGCGGAATAGAGGTTAATAAATTTTATTAGTTGCTGCGATGTCAGGAGCGGCAGATTTGGGTTAATATAGTGTTTGCAATGTGGGAGGGCCTCTGTTTAAGGGTAAATAGGTAGTTTATGGGTGTTAGTGTACTTTGCAACAGTTTAGTTATGAGTCTTGTGTAACGGTTGTGTTGCGTAAAACTCATAACTACTGGTCTCAGATTGCGGAACAGATTGTGTCGGTAATGCAAACTTGTAATGGCAGCGCTATGGAAATCCTATGCAGAAACATATTTTTTTTTATTATGGGATTGACGTTGCATTACAGGCTAAAAAGCTTGCGGTACAGCTATACCGACAAGACTCGTAATGGCTGTGTTGCTGTTTTAATGCCGAAATGGCCATTTTTTCAGCGTTAAAAAAATGAATGCAAAACTCTGAATCTAGATGTTAGTGTTAGTGAGAAAAAACAAGTGGCCAAAACACCTCCAGCTCCAACTCTCTGCGACTGCCTCTCCACCGGCCTTGAAGTAACGCAGGGGCTAGGCGTCTTTATGGTGGCATATGATATGGGTCGCACAGGACCTCTGCACCTTCCTTTCGCATGTGCAGATTAAGTCCCCAAATACTTCCTCACCCCAAGTTGTCCGACTCCTGACTCCCTGGAGACCAGCTGCCAAGGAGTCCCTTAGCAATGCTACAGTTAGTATGGAGGCCATGTCTCAGCTCCACCGCTCCTTCCCCTGTCGTAACGGTCAATTCGCTCTCATGCGCTACATGTTGACGTCATGCTCACTGCTCTCCAAATCTCTATCCTTTGAGAAGACTCAACTTGTTATACTGTCTATGCACTGTAAATATGTCACATTTCAATGTTCTGCAAATAGCTGAATATGTTTTATGTATTTCTAAATATATATTCCTATATATATCTGTATATAGCTACACCTATATATAATTGTGTGTATATATATATATATATATATATATATATATATGTCAAAGAAATTAGGCAGACACTCAGAAATCAATTTGAATCAAAATTTCTTTACTATAGGCAGCAGCACATACAGAGCAACGTTTCGGGGTAAGTTACCCCCTCCTCAGGCTCAAACTATATATATATATATATATATATATATATATACACAATCTCACAAAAGTGAGTACACCCCTCACATTTTTGTAAATATTTTATTATATCTTCTAATGTGACAACACTGAAGAAATTACACTTTGCTACAATGTAAAGTAGTGAGTGTACAGCCTGTATAACAGTGTAAATTTGCTGTCCCCTCAAAATAACTCAACAAACAGCCATTAATATCTAAACCGTTGGCAACAAAAGTGAGTGGAAATGTCGAAATAGGGCCCAATTAGCCATTTTCTCTCCCCGGTGTCATGTGACTCGTTCCTGTGACAAGGTCTCAGGTGTGAATGGGGAGCAGGTGTTTTAAATTTGGTGTTGTTGCTCTCACAGTCTCTCATACTGATCACTGGAAGTTCAACATGGCACCTCATGGCAAAGAACTCTCTGAGAATCTGTAAAAAAGAATTGTTGTTCTACATAAAGATGGTCTAGGCTATAAGAAGATTGCCAATACCCTGAAACTGAGCTGCAGCACAGTGGGCACAGGACTGGTTTCACTCAGAACAGGCTTCACCATGGTCGACCAAAGAAGTTTAGTGCACATGCTCAGCTTCATATCCAGAGGTTGTCTTTGGGAAATATACGTATAAGTGCTGCCAGCATTGCTGCAGAGATTGAAGGGGTGGGGTTCAGCCTGGCAGTGCTCAGACCATACGCTGCACACTGCATCAAATTGGTCTGCATGGCTGTCATCCCAGAAGGAAGTCTCTTCTAAAGATGATGCACAAGAAAGCTCGCAAACAATTTGCTGAAGACAAACAGACTAAGGACATGGATTACTGGAACTATGTCCTGTGGTCCGATGAGACCAAGATAAACTTATTTGGTTTAGATGGTGTCAAGAGTGTGTGGCAGCAACCAGGTGAGGAGTACAACAAGTGTGTACTGCCTACAGTCAAGCATGGTGGTTGGAGTGTCATGTCTGGGCCTACATGAGTGCTGCCAGCACTGGAGAACTACAGTTCATTGAGGGAACCATGAATGCCAACATGTACTGTGACATACTGAAGCAGAGCATGATCCCCTCCCTTCAGAGACTGGACCACAGGGCATTATCCAAACATGATAATGACCCCAAACATACCACCAAGATGACCACTGCCTTGTTAAAGAAGCTGAGGGTAAAGGTGATGGACTGGCCAAGCATGTCTCCAGACCTAAATCCTATTGAGCTTCTGTGGGGCATCCACAAACAGAAGGTGGGGGAGGGTGGGGTCTCTAACATCCATCAACTCCATGATGTTATCATGGAGGAATGGAAGATGACTCCAGTGGCAACCTGTGAAGATCTGGTGAACTCCATGCCCAAGAGAGTTAAGGCAGTGCTGGAAAATAATGGTGGTCACTCAAAATATTGACAATTTGCACCCAATTTGGACATTTCCACTTAGGGGTGCACTTACTTTTGTTGCCAATGGTTTAGACATTAATGGCTGTGTGTTGAGTTATTTTGAGGGAACAGCAAAGTTACACTGTTATACAGGCTGTACACTCACTACTTTACATTGTAGAAATGTGTAATTTCTTTAGTGTTGCACATGAAAAGATATCAAAAAATATTTACAAATATGTGAGGAGTGTACTCACTTTTATGAGGAACTGTATATATATATATATATATATATCTATATATATATATATATATATATATGTATAAATATAAATATATATATATATATATATATATAAATATTAGCAAAAAAACATTAAATATATGATGTAGAAATATGTATTTACAAATAAATAGAACATATTTTGCTATGTGAAAGACATTGGATTGTGAAATATTAATATTTTCATGTTGTGTTAGCGCACTTAAGAAAAAGATCAGGTTTGTGTGCGAGCAAGGTGTTTTCCCACTTTTTTTGCTCCATAAATATCAATAAAAAATTCTAATGTGCCTATCTATATACACAATGTACTGCATGCTGGTACAACATTCCTAAAAGAATGTTTCCTTCACAAAAAAACATATTTTATGGCACAGACAGATTGATACATTTTCTTATCTACATCTAGACTGGCATCTAATTTAACTATGATTTATCACATCTGAATTCACGGAAATACATCCAGCTTTCTTTTAAATTTGTGTATCTGACTGTAATTTAGGGCACTTGAAGTGACGTGGACATTTTTACTAAGGTTCACTTCTATTTTTTTAAATTTAAAGGGACATGATACCAAAATGTTGAAGCACTTGAAAGGGATGCAGCGTATCTGTAAAAAGCTGACTAGAAAATATCACCTAAACTTCTCTATGTAGAAAAGGAAGATATTTGACTTCAAAATGTCCTCAGTAGTCACATGTCATTGTAAAGGGACCTTAATAGCCAATCAGGTTGCTAGCCCTGGGACTTGCAAAGGAGTGTGCATCTGACATTTTTTAGCCTAGTCATGTTATATTCACCTTAAGTTTAAAGGGATACTGAACCCACATTTTTTATTTTATGATTCAAATATACCTCCCATGGAGGTGTTACATCTTTCCATGGGATCCCTACGTAAAAAGTTGTGCTCATTTTTTTTGTGATGTTGTTCGTGTCTAGATTTTATTTCATAGTGTCCATTTAAGTTTTGTTGTGCATGATATCTATGCTGTGTATAATTTCTATTTGCATTGTTAGTGTAATAGTGATTAGTGGAAATTCTATTCCTATTTTCTCTTCCATTTTGTTGTTGTGTTTTTTCTATTTTTTTCTTTTTGATCATAATGTGTTCCCCCTTCCATTGTGTGTAGATTTTTTTTGTACATACTGAGTTCCTGCTAAAAACGATACTTATTATTTGCAGATTTTTGGTACTGCCATGGGCACCAGGTTTGCACCAAATTATGCCAATATATATATGGATTTCTTTGAAACCAATCACATATGGCATAGTGCAGGGTTTGGTGCAGACCTGGTGTCCTGGCATAGATACATTGATGATGTAATTTGTATATGGAAAGGGGGTGAAACAAATTTAACTCATTTTGTAAATAGGTGAAACGATAATGACCAGTTTGTTTTGCTAACTCCTGAATATAGCAAACATGAAATTAATTTTCTCGATCTAACCCTTTATACTAATGATAATGTGGGCCATAGCAAAGCATATTTTAAAAAATGTGATACAAATACTTATATAAAACAAAATAGTTGTCATCATCCAAATTGGTTGAAAGCATTACCTAAAAGTCAATTTTTAAGGATCCGTAGAAATTGTAGTAAGATAGATGAATATGATCAGCAATTAAAAATACTTAAAGAAAGATTCATACAAAAGGGATATAATAGCACACTACTAGAACAGAAGAGAGAAGAAGTAAGAGATAAAAAGAGACCAAAATTTTTGAAAAACAATAAAAAGGACAATAATGTCAACAACTTTCCAAAATCTGCAACAACATTTAATATAGAACATAAAACAATAAAAAAATAATTATTGAAAGACACTGGCACATAAAAGAGCATGAATTTCTAGGACCTGTGATCCCCCAAAAATCCATTGTTATCTATAGAAAAGGACAACATTTCAAACAAAATTAGCACCTTCAATGATTAAAGGTATAGCCCCTAAGAAACCCCTACAAATTAACGATTAACAGGTTTTTTCACATGTGGAAAATGTAAAGGTTGCAATTATAGAAGAAGAACACACAAAACTTTTGATTTCACAGTTACAGGAAAAAGTTATGAAATAAAAGATTTCATCACATGCAAAAGTAAAAATGTTATATATCTATTGCAGTGTGGCTGCAAATGTCAATATTTGGGACAAACAACTAGGTTTCTAAAAACTAGAATTTTAGAACACTTAAAAAAAATAGAAAAAAATCATGATGATCATGGGGTACATTGAAATAGTTGTTTCCAAGAAAGAATCTTTTAATTGGATTGGAAAAGAAAGAGTTAGATTACATTGGAGAGGAGGTAATTTAGCTCAACAATTAAATTAAAATAGATACATATGCTAAAAACATATGCCCATTGGGTTCTGAACAAGGACACAAAAATTGCTGCTTTTGTGTAAGAAATAAACATAAATTAGAAAAAGCCATATTTTTGTAAGAAATCTTTAAAGAAGATATATTTAAAGAACTAAGATAATTGATGGGTATATATGTGTGTATGTATATGTGTGTGTATGTATATATATGTGTATGTATATATGTGTGTATATATATATATATATATATATATATATATATGTATATATATATATTATATATATTATGTTATATGGGTAATTTGAATCTCACATATTAAGCATATTGAGGGTAGCCTTAAATCTTGTATCAAATGTTTATAATGCAGCATTCCACAAGTTTCTTTGTATAAGTTGTAACATATGGTTCTAATATAACATCCTCTCTTTAAATGGTTATATGGGCATATTCTGTTATGTGCTATAACAACATTCTTATTTCCTGTGGGCCCCTTATGCAGATGTGAAGTTAACTACGTTTTTTATATATTTCCTGTGACCTCATGTATGACGTATACATCACTATAAATTCTTTGTGTGTTCTTCAATAAAGGGGGACTCTTGTGAAAACACTCAGTTGCATGTGTGTGTGATTTCAGTGGTCACCCCAGGGCCCTGAAGAAAACGTGTGCTGCACCCTTATCAGCCAGAGCAGAGCTAAGGAACAAAAGAAGTAACCCTACAAAACTGGTGTCAGACACGTGGGATGAAACAGGGAACTCTCGGAAGGTAAGCTGAACAAAGAGTCCTTTTTATTCTGACCTTTTTTCTTTTACCACGAGACCCCTTAAGTTTCATTTTACATAGGAATAGTTGGGGAATATATATGTGAATCTTTGGTAGATTCTAAAAGAGGAATAGTAGATTTCTTTGGTAGAAATCAGGTTAAATATATATATGAATCTTTGGTAGATTAAAAAAAAAATAAAAAGGGAATAATAGATTTCTTTGGTAGAAATCAGGTTATATTAAGTCTGGCTGAAGGGTTAAACCACACATTTTCTTGCTGCTTGCTTTTGAAATACGCTGTATGGCTAATATTGCTTTAAAGTTATAAGATAAATACTGCATTGTTTATATGAATTCTTATGCTGCTTGCTTTCTAAATATGCTGTATGGCAAAATACTGTTATTTGTATAAAGTGTTAAGGAAGTAAAATACTGCTTATTGTATAAAGTATTAAGAAAGTAAACTGTTGCTTATATGTATTGCTGTTTCTGAATGTTAGTTAAAACGCTATATTTTTTCTGGTGAAGGGTGACCTTTGACCTAGAGATAATTAATGCCAGAAACTACTGAAAGAAACTAGCATAGTGATATTTTTTTCTCCCTGTCTTGTTGTAAACTTAAGCATTAAGCACAATAACTGGTAACGGAGTACAACCATTCTAGTTAATGTGGTTTTTGCAAAAAGATTCAATAATTAATTGCTCTTAAATGTAAAGGTATTGTATTTTTTTATTTTTATTATTTTTTATTATTTTTTTTTTTTTTTGTATTGTATTATATTTTGTTGTAAAAGTTTTAAAAGATAAGTTAGGAGTTGAGAATGGGCAAATCCCAGTCTAAACAATTTCCATCACCTAGGCAAGGAGAAAAATGTAAAGATTATGTGGGAGAATATGGCAGATTGGACAGAAGCTATGAGAAGCTCTGATCCATTCCCCAGAGAGGGGGATAATGATAAATTTCATATGAATATGGTAAAAGGGTTGTGTCTAGGTGATGAAGAGGCATTTCCATGGTATAAATGTGATCCGAGATGGAATATGGATTATATGAAAAAGGGTGGGGAAAATTGGCTGACTGTTGCTCCATACTGGCAATATATTGATATAGATGGGAATAAAAAAAGGGTAAAAGTGAGAAGCAAAGACAGAAAGCATATTCAACCCCCCCCCTGCCCCATACAATGCCCCTCACCTACCTTTTCCATCATATAACAGACTATATCCTAGCCTCCCATCCCCTAGTGACATAGATCTAGAGACTATTGCTATTGCCTCTGCTCAGGTACCCCAGGAATGGACCTTGCCAGGACCTTCTGTAACTCCCCGATACCAGGTCACTAAACCCCCAATTATGCCCAAACCCCCGATTAAGGTTGAACCAGTAACACCTTCCTACCCCCCTACAATAACCCCACAATATAAAAGAGGGAACGAAGAAGTAGAGGAGGAGGAGGCAGCTGTACAAGAAGCTAGTATGCCATTTCTTACTGTTGGAGACCAATTAATTATTAAACCTTTGTCCCCGGGTGAATTAAGGGAAATTACCAAGGGAGCCCCAAACCCCCGTCAACATCCATCAGCTTGTATTATGTATTTAAAAAGAATGTTACAAGGACAAAACATGAAACAGACAGATATAAGAATTATCATTGATGCACTTCTAGACTATGACCCTGAATCAGGTTGGGAGTGGGGTAATGTAAAGAGTATTAGTAAATTGAGTCGAGATCCAACAATTAACTATGCCCTAAACACACGTGAAGGACTTGATGAAATGTGGACAGAATTAAGTATAGAAATGCATAGAATATGGAAGGATAAACAAAGTATGTCAATTGCACTAGCGTGCAAACAGAATACAAAGGAAACAGTAGTAGAATTTGTTAAGCGTTTTTATAAATGCTGGAAGGAAGAGGCTGGAATGGAATCAGGAGATGCAATGGGCTCTCTGAAGGTCCAGACTTGCATTAGTAATATGCAACCTCAGCTTTCTTTGTTGGTGAAACAACTTGTCTCTGATTGGCCGGAGTTGACTCCAGCAGAATTCTTGAAAAGAATTCATGAAAAAGAAGGGGCAGGTTGTTTTGACATCAGGAAATTAGAAGGAAAAAATGCTGCTTTTTATCAAAAGCAGAGTTTACAACATTGTGATCCATTCCAGGCCAGGGAAAGGGATAATACAGGGAGTAATAGAATGTATGTGAGAGGTAGAGGGAGAGCTAGAGGAAGAGCTAGAGGGAATTATACTTCAAACAGAACACATTGTTTTAACTGTGGGGAACAGGGACATTGGAAAAATGTATGCCCAAAACCCCCTAATAATTCTGGCCCCCCTTACAATCCCCGACAGTATAACAGACAGCCTTACATAGCCCCTACACCCATGGAGGCACCCAAACACAACATACAATGGCCATAGGGGTGCCTAGAAGGTAGAACTTCAATTTTTCCAGTGGTGTCAACAAGTTATCATGAGCAACCGTACTTAGTCCTAGAAGTAGAGGGAGAACCCCTACCATTTCTAGTAGACACAGGAGCTACATGTTCTGCCTTATGCTCAGATATGTATGATGGCATTACTGAAAAATCTGAACCTTCTTTAGGGATTAATGGAGTGCTGACTCAGACTCGCATCACACCGCCACTTGAAGTTAGGGTACCCTGTACTGGCCAACAACTTTTGCACCCATTTCGTATTATAACTGGGTGTCCCCTTAACCTTTTGGGTCGTGATCTTATGGGTCCCCTTGGTTTGAAAGTAGCTGCCACTAGACAGGGTGTGTTAGACGTGAGTCTAGGGTCCACTAACCTGTGTTTTTTTAATGACATATTGACAGATGTCCCATCCTCTGTATGGGCATCTTCAAAACTTGACGTTGGTTTAGTTCAGTGTACCCCATATAAAGCCAGATTAAAACCTAATACTACTCCAGTGTTTATTAAACAATATTCATTGTCTAGAGAAAAGAAAGAAGGGATAAGACCCATGATAGAGGAATTCCTTAAACAAAGAATCCTCCGTCCAATAGTTTCTCCCTATAATACCCCCATAAATCCGATCCCAAAGAAAGACAATGAATATAGGTTAGTACAAGACCTAAGGGCAATTAATGAAATAGTAATCCCAATTGCCCCAATAGTCCCAGATGTTACAACCTTACTCACAGCCATTCCACATGACGCCTGTATATTTACAGTCATTGATTTAGCTAATGCATTTTTTTTCAGTCCGATTGGACCCTGAGTCACAGCTACTTATGGCTTTTTATTATGATGGGCATCAGCTTACCTGGACACGCCTCCCTCAAGGCTATGTGGCCTCACCTGCGGTCTACTCGCTGGTGCTCCAACGTAACTTGCGGTCATGGACTCCCAGCCAAGGTTCCATCCTCCTTCAGTACGTCGATGACTTACTGTTGTGTAGTCCTAACCAGGAAGCTAATACAGTAGATACAATAAGTCTGTTAAAACACCTTGCTGCTGAAGTTCATAAAATAGCAAAACATAAGCTACAAGTAGGAGTGACAAAAGTGGATTACCTTGGTTTTGTGCTTTCCCAAGGCCACCGGTCCATTAGTCCCAAACGAATCCAAGCGATTCAACAGATCCCAAAGCCAGTTATTAGAAAGGACATGCTCACCTTTCTAGGTATGATTAATTATTGCAGACAATTGATTCCTGAGTGCTCCCATCATGATTCCATTCTAAGGCAAGCCGCAAAAGGGGATAGCCCTGAACATATACAATGGACCACAGACATGACTAAATCCTACATAGCTCTGAAGACTAGCATTATTAGTGCCCCTGCTTTAGGACTACCTGATTATTGTAAACCATTTCACTTGTATGCGAGGGACAATTGTAAAACCATGGCTGCTGTCTGTGCCCAAGAGCATGGTGGAGGCAATATGCGTCCCGTAGCTTTCCTTTCCAAAGTAGTTCCAATACCGGTACAAGGGATGCCGGCGTGTCTCCGAGCATTGGTGGCTTGTGCCATGGCTGTAGAGATGGTTGAAACAATCACATTAGGCCATCCAATAGTACTACACACTAGTCACCAAGTTTTACATCTTGTAAAAAATGTCACTACCCAACACATGACTTCTCAAAGACTTTCTGGTTATGAATGTATATTACTGAATAATACAAATCTGACTATTGAATATAGTAGTGTATCCTCAGGGCCAACTCAAATACTTAGTGCCTTACTTACAGGATCACCAGACTTTCCAACAGACCATGATTGTATAGAGGTAATACGCCACATTACCACACCAAGACCTGACCTGATGAATAAACCTTTTGACCATGCTGATAATGTGTTTGTTGATGGTTCTTGTTCCCGACCTAGTGATGGTATTTATAAGACAGGCTATGCCGTTGTGCAACTACCAGACATTGTTCTAGATGCAGGCCCCATTCCTTATCCTTCTGCACAAGCTGCAGAATTAATAGCACTTACAAAAGCATGTAAATTTGTTTGAAAATAAATCTGTTAACATGGGGTTGTGTATGATTTTGGTATGATATGGAAACAACGTGGTTTTGTTTCAGCAGATGGCAAGACCATCTCTGATACAGACCTGATTAATGACCTTTTAGAGGCCATACAACTCCCAAAGGACATAGCGATCATACATTGCCGTGCACATACATACAAGTCTGACCCTATTTCCTTGGGTAATGCACTTGCAGATAAAATTGCTAAAGAGGCTGCTTATGTTTCTCATACACCCGGATCCACCATCCGTATGTATGCTGTTTTAGCCCCACCTTCATGTCCTACAGACCATATGCTTCTTGAACTCCAGGGACATGCCACTCCTAGTGACATATCTTTCTGGACTACTAATGGGTTAACTTTAGATGAGAATGGTTTGTTTTCTAAAGAGGGGAAGGTGGGCATACCGGAAAGCAGTGCACCACTCTTTATAGCACAAGCCCATGGTGTTGGACACCTAGGTATAAAACCAACAACTAACTTGTTGAAGCAATCTTTCTACATTAGAGGTATAGGTGATCATTGCAAGGCATATATTAATAGATGTGTATATTGCTTACAGACCAATGCAACCATTCCCAATAAAGCCCAGCATGACCACTTACCCCCACCTACAGCCCCATTCACACATCTACAAATTGATTTTACACATATTCCAAAAACTGGCACTAAACAATTATATCTGCTTGTAATAGTTGACCAATTTTCTAAGTGGTCAGAAGCTTTTGTTACCCAGAGGGAAGATGCAAAAACAGTCGCTAAAATTTTAGCCACTGAAATAATTCCCAGATTTGGTTGTCCGCTTCAGATTAATTCTGATAACGGTCCAGCGTTCATTAGTAAAATCACACATGAGTTAGTAGAATGGTTACAGATTAATTGGAACTTTCACATTCCCTACCATCCTCAAAGCTCAGGGATTGTAGAAAGAATGAATCGCAATATCAAGGAAAAACTTTTAAAGGCAACAGTAGGTACATGGGTTAAATGGCAAAACTATTTACCTGCGATTTTAGCAGAAATCAGAATGACCCCAAATAGGACAACCAGGTTGTCTCCATTTGAGGTCCTAATGGGTAGACCATTCCCGACTCCATGGGTAAAAGGCCCACTTATCATTAAAAATGGTGATTTAGATTGTATTAAGGAACAATATGTAAAACAATTGATTGATAAATTGAATGGCATCTATGGTGATGTGTCTTCCCGTTTACCTCTTCCCTCACAGGAACCAACCCATCCTTTCAAGCCTGGAGAACTGGTCTGCATTCGCCAGCTGAATAAAGCAAAGAAAGGAGGTTTCCCGTTCAGCAAGCCAGTCACTGTGATTGCTGTAACCAGGACTGCCGTACTGACTGACGACAAGGACATCTGGATACACGCTTCACGAGTGAAACTCTGTCCAAAGAGAGGAGAAGCGGGTGACAAGCTATCGGTCACCCCTCACAAAGGAGAAGTGGGCGATAAGGTATCGATCACTCCTCACAAAGACCAGGATGATGATCTCAATCATGGATCCAAGACATTTCTGCAAGATCTTCCTTTTCCTAATGGGGATATTGATCTTTGTGTATATCCCAATAGTATTAATAACGGCATGTTATTACTCACCTGAAGATGCTGAACACTTTACACCTATTTGTGAACTATTTAAAACAAATAATAACTCTAATCTTTTAGTAAGACCAAAAAGGTTTGCACCATTACATAGGACACCCCGTGTAACTGTCAAATGTTATAATTTGTTTGCTTGGTATGGTGATGCTATACATAATTATAGCATAAACCTAGAAGATAGGGATCCAAAATGGTGTAATATCGAAGAAAAATGTGAAGTATTTATTTTGGAATCTGCATCAAAAAATCTATGTTACAATAACATTTCAAAAATATTAACATTAACCCCACACAATGATATACAACAATGTAGCATGCAAGTTACGTCTTATATCAACTATACAAGCTACCTCTTTTCAGATCTTCCCCCCCGTTTTATGGGAATGCCAAATAAATTTAGTTTCAGAATGAATTCACGTTCAAGTACACATGAACAAGATACAAAAATATTCGGTAACATACAATATTTTCTATCTTTTCTTTATCGTAACAATCTAACAATGCCTAACATAACGACAATACAGGATGGTGGAAATCAAACTACAGTGATTACATGGCCTCAGAATACATACCTTGTATTTATGAGTACACGGTTTAGAAAGGGTAGTTCCTCAGAAAGTGTGCATGGTGGTTTTATACAATTTTGTAATCCACACACAACACCCAGTATTACACAGTTACACACAATACCCCTTCCCCACACTTGTGTAAATACTACAACATTCTCCCATATGGTACACATTTCCCTGAATATTTCTACCCCAGATGTCTCCTTATGTCGCCCGTCACGCAGACGACGTGAGTGGTATGATACTTTGTTAGGAGGAACTGGTGTAACTTTAGGTGTTCTTAATGGTATTGATAGTGAAATTATACGTAACAAAATATCAACTGCTGGTGCAGATATTGGGTCAGCATTAGATTTGACAGGTCAATGGGCTCCTACTATATATGAACCTCAACAAAAGGGTTTACAACTTGAATCTAGTATGTATAAATATTTGAATAACATCACAATGGCCGTAAAGAATTTAGTTTCTGATAGTAGTAGTTGGAGCCTTTGTGGTTTACGTTATGTATATATGAGTCAACAACGTTTAGATTCAGAAAACATTCTTATGTTCCCTAAGAGTGATAAACTACGCACCTTGTTAGAATTAGATAACCCCAAGCATAATGTATGGTTGAATATTGACACTTCTAGTGTAAAGTGCGTTGAATGGGAACATAATGGTTATGTTTCAAAACACTATTGTCTAGTATCAATTATTGCCTACTCACCTGATGTTGTTAAATTAGCTTGTAATTTTTTTGCTTTACCTCATCCAGTTTTTAATCTCTTACATTCTAATTGGACGTGGTGAAAACCTACATTTATTGGTAAATATATAATCCCTGCTGAAAACATCACCACATCCCTTGAGCATTGTGATAGAACTGATCATGGTTTAGCTTGTAGACATGCCTCCCCAATCTTTGAACCCTGTTTATTAGCATCTGAGATTAATTCTTGTACGTGGCAGATATATCCAGAGAGTTTTTCTGTCATGCTAGAGACAGCACCTCAAACTGTGTGTATGTCTACAAGTGTGCCAGTTGACATTCCTATTATTGACAGTCAGCTACCATTTTCTGGCTGTGTGTTTAATGTTAGCTTTTTGACTTGGGATGATAATAGTTACTTTCTGCACCCTGTACTTACTTTTCATGAACATACTTTCTTTGCACCCCATGCCCTACCTATTTCTTCTTATCAGTTACCTGTTTCTACCATCCTTCAATTAATGGAAGGTCAAAAAGAAATGTTCACTCACCTACAAGGACATGCTAAAGCTATCTCTCATGGGGAAATACACACCCATTTTGTTAAAAACAAATTATTAACTGTTTCATCAAAAATACAACAAGATTTAAGCCATCATTGGTATGATTTTTTGACAGGATGGTCCCCCACTGGGACAAAAATGGTTAAATTTGCTTTTTATCCTCTGCTCATTATTGTATTTTGTTTACTATTATTAACATTGTTTAACTGTTACATGTCTTGTACTTTACGAAAGAAAATATCAGGTATGATACAAGATGCAGAAAAAGTTCAACTGCAAAATTTTATTAGAGGTAGACCCAGATAGTTTATATTTTAGGAACATTACAGGTTATGTGATCACGATGTGATCAAAGAGGGGAATGATGGGTATATATGTGAGTATGTATATATGTGTGTATGTATATATGTGTGTATGTATATATGTGTGTGTATATATATATTATATATATTATGTTATATGGGTAATTTGAATCTCACATATTAAGCATATTGAGGGTAGCCTTAAATCTTGTATCAAATGTTTATAATGCAGCATTCCACAAGTTTCTTTGTATAAGTTGTAACATATGGTTCTAATATAACATCCTCTCTTTAAATGGTTATATGGGCATATTCTGTTATGTGCTATAACAACATTCTTATTTCCTGTTGGCCCCTTATGCAGATGTGAAGTTAACTACGTTTTTTATATATTTCCTGTGACCTCATATATGACGTATACATCACTATAAATTCTTTGTGTGTTCTTCAATAAAGGGGGACTCTTGTGAAAACACTCAGTTGCATGTGTGTGTGATTTCAGTGGTCACCCCAGGGCCCTGAAGAAAACGTGTGCCGCACCCTTATCAGCCAGAGCAGAGCTAAGGAACAAAAGAAGTAACTCTACAATAATGTTTTCCATTCTTCTCATGTTAATAACCGTATCTGTCAGCCGCTCAGGAATCAATCCGGGATGTAACCCAACTGCTAGCGTGAATTGAAAGCACACGCTAGCACACTGAGAAATATCCAGGACGTGACCCACTCAGGAAGCAGATTAGAAGATAACAAAATGAATATTGTTCCAGAATGCAGGAAAGCCACAAAAGATAAAACGTCCCTTTAAGTAGTACAAAGAACAAAAAGGAAATGCTCTTCCTTGAAGCTTCTGGAAAAGGTCCTCTTTAGCAGGCTAGTAAAACAAAGGAAAAGTTCTCTTTTGCAGCTTGTAAAAGTATAATGTCCCTTTAAGCAGGTTTATAACAAACAGAAAGGCAAAGTTCTCTTTTGCAGCTTGTAAAAGTAAATGTCCCTTTTAAGCAGGTGTATAACAAACAGAAAGGCAAAGTTCTCTTTTGCAGCTTGTAAAAGTAAATGTCCCTTTTAAGCAGGTGTATAACAAACAGAAAGGCAAAGTTCTCTTTTGCAGCTTGTAAAAGTAAATGTCCCTTTTAAGCAGGTGTATAACAAACAGAAAGGCAAAGTTCTCTTTTGCAGCTTGTAAAAGTAAATGTCCCTTTTAAGCAGGTGTTGTTTAACAAAGAATAGGTTTAAAGGTAAAGGCCAAAGCAAGGTCAGGCAGGCAGAAGTCGGCATCCAAATATCAGCAAAAGGTATAGGCAAAAGACAGGGTCAGACAAGCAGAAGTCGGCATCAAAGTATCAGCAAAAGGGTAATAGCTACAGGCAAGGTCAGGCAGGCAGAAGTCAATGTCCAAATAGCAGCAAGTAGGGATTAGGCAAGAGGCTTGGTCAGGCAGGCAGAAGTCGGTACACAGAAGAACAAAACTGATATGGTACTCACAATTCAGGGATACAACAAACGGGCCCAGATTCAGATCTCCCGCCGAGATTTAAAGGGCAGAGCGTAACCGTCATCAGAGGGGTGTGAGAGAAAGCGTCATGTTGCTAAGCAACATGACGTCAGAGACACAGAGGAGTTCCGGGAGCCGCGGCGACACGGCGATGAACGGAAGCGCTCATGACAGCACCCCCTCCTCAAGGACCCCTCCGGGGGACAGGACCAGGTCTATCAGGATGTGTCTTGTGGAAGGACTTGACCAATATAGGAGCATTTACTTGATGAGCAGGTTCCCAAGAACGTTCCGTGACTGGATAACCCTTCCAATGAATGAGATAATACAATTTCTTGCCCCGCAATTTGGAATCTAGAATATGGCTGATCTCAAACTCAGGATGTCCATGCACCAATAACGGTGGAGGTTTAGAAAAAGGCTTAGAATACCTGTTAAACATCACAGGTTTTAAAAGAGAAACATGAAATACCGGATGGACTTTGAGAGACTTGGGTAAAGCTACCCGATAAGCAGTGGAACATACCTGACCCAGTATTCGGAAAGGACCCACATATCGTGGTCCCAATTTGTTAGAAGGTTGTTTCAGGCGAAGAAATCGAGAGGAAATCCAAACTTTATCACCAGGGCGATATTTGGGAGCCTTTTTCCGTCGAAGATCCGAAAAGAACTTGTAACGTCTAGAAGTTACAGAAAGAATACGATGTATCTTCTGCCAATGTCGAGTTAATCTTCGGGCTGTAAGATCAGAAGCAGGATTCACTGTGGAGGAAGTATGCAAAGGGAATGTCCTAGGCTGATATCCATAAGCTGCATGAAAAGGAGAAGTCTGAAGGGAGGAATTGTACCGGGCATTATGGGCCAATTCAGCCAAAGGAAGGTAAGAAGTCCAGTTTGAATGATAATGATCCACATAATGTCTAAGATATGTTTCAAGACACTGGTTTACTCTTTCAGTCTGACCATTCGATTGTGGGTGGTGAGAAGTAGAGAGAGATATAGTAGTACCAAAATGTTTACAAAGTGACCTCCAAAATCGAGAAACGAATTGTACCCCTCTATCAGAAACAATATCTAGAGGAAATCCATGGATTCTTACAATATGTAGAATAAAAAGTTCAGAGAGTCTTTTGGCAGATGGTAATCCTGGCAAGGGTACAAAATGAGCCGTCTTAGTGAACCTGTCGACCACCACCCAGATAGTATTGTTCCCAGTGGACAAGGGAAGATCGGTAATAAAGTCCATGGATACATGAGTCCAAGGCTGGTGAGGTATAGGCAATGGTTGGAGTAATCCTGAAGGAAGTTGGCGTGGGGTTTTGTTCATGGCACATTGTGTGCATACTGAGACGTAATCCTTCACATCTTGAGAGAGTGTAGGCCACCAGACATGTTGTTTGAGGTTTCGAGTGGTAATACTGATGCCAGGATGTCCAGAAAGGGGACTATCATGAGCCCAAAATAAAATCTTGGAACGAAGGCGTTCAGGAACAAAGAGTAAACCATTGGGAGGTTTACAGGACAAAGGAAGATGCTCTTGAGCGGACTGTAATTCTTGTAACCAAGAAGTTGTTAACTGGGCAATGACTTCATGAGGTTGGAGAATGGTACCAGACTCAGGAACTGGGGTATCTTGAAATTGTCTGGAAAGTGCGTCTGCTTTAATATTTTTTGATCCAGGTATGTAAGACAAATTATAGTGAAACCGAGAGAAGAATAAGGACCAGCGTGCTTGCCTGGAATTTAGTCGTTTGGCTGTTTGGAGATACAGAAGGTTCTTATGATCAGTAAGTATAGTAAATGGCAAAGAAGTACCTTCCAGCCAATGTCTCCATTCATCCAATGCCATCTTGATGGCAAGCAACTCTTTATTCCCTACGTCATAGTTAAATTCGGAAGGAGTGAATTTTTTAGAGAAAAAAGCAACAGGATGAATCCTTCCAGTCTCTGGTATTCGTTGAGACAGAACCGCTCCAGCAGCAACAGAGGAAGCATCCACCTCCAGAATAAATTGAAACTCAGGATTTGGATGACGAAGGATAGGAGCTGAGGAAAAAGCTTCTTTGAGAGATTCAAAAGCTTCTATAGCCTCAGACGGCCATACTTTACAGTTTTGTCCTTTTCTTGTGAGAGAAGTAAGAGGAGAAGTAATAGTAGCAAAATTCTTGATGAACTTTCTGTAATAATTGGCGAAGCCTAGGAAACGTTGTAAAGCCTTCAAAGAATCAGGTCTAGGCCAATCCAAAATGGCAGAAAGTTTAGTAGGGTCCATTTCGAATCCAGATGCCGATATTACATAACCCAGAAAGGGTATGGATTTTTGATGGAAAGAACATTTCTCCAGTTTAGCAAACAGATGGAATTCTCTTAGACGTTGAAGTACTTTCTTGACGTGGTGCACATGATCTTGGTGGTTCTGAGAAAAAATTAAGATGTCGTCCAGATATATGATAACAAAAATATTCAAAAAATCACGAAAGATCTCATTTACAAAATGCTGGAAAACCGCCGGAGCATTGCATAGCCCGAAGGGCATGACCAAATATTCATAATGCCCAAATCGAGTGTTAAAGGCAGTCTTCCACTCATCTCCTTTGCGTATACGGATCAAGTTGTATGCACCACGTAGGTCGAGTTTGGTGAAAATGGTGGCTCCCTGAAGATAAGTAAAAAGTTCAGGAATAAGGGGCAGAGGATAACTGTTCTTGATGGTAATCTGATTCAATCCACGATAATCAATACAGGGTCTTAATCCGCCATCCTTTTTTCCCACAAAAAAGAAACCAGCCCCTACAGGGGAAGAGGAGGGTCGAATAAATCCTCTAGCCAGATTGTCTTTTATATATTCTTCCAGAGCCATGTTTTCTGGTTTAGAAAGTGGATATGTCTTGCCTCGAGGATAGGCAGCCCCAGGAAGGAGGTCAATGGGACAATCAAAAGGGCGATGAGGAGGAAGACGTTCTGCTTCTTTTTTGGAGAAGACATCCACAAAGTCATGGTAATGCATAGGTAAGGATTCCGGAGTTTCAACTGTGAGAGCAATAGTGAGTGGTAACTTAGTAATCTTTTGAAGACATTTAGTCTGGCATGTAGATCCCCAGGAAGTGAGTTCACCGAAAGTCCAAGAAAAAATGGGATTGTGAATCTGGAGCCAGGGTAATCCCAAGATAATGGGAAATTGCGGAGTGGAAATGACATCGAAACAAATTGTCTCAGAATGAAGTATTCCTACGGTGAGGATTAAGGGTTGAGTAGAAAACTGAATGTATCCAGAACCCAAAGGATCTCCACTGACCGTAGAGACTGAAATGGAATACTCCTTCTTTAGTAAGGGTATAGAATGAGTAGAAACAAATGTAGAGTCAATGAACACACCTCCAGCACCAGAATCAATTAGAGCTTGGGTATAGATCTTCTTATGTCCAATTAGAAGAGTTACTGGAACAAAGAGTTTCTTGTATAGGGAATGATCACTATTTTGGCTTAACTCAGTTCCCTGGACTAGAGTTAAGCCCTGGCTTTTACTGGCCTAGTAGGACAATCCCTTAATAAATGTCCTTTAAGGCCACAGTACAGACATAAGCCAAGAGTCCGTCTTCTTAAGCGTTCAGTCTCAGTTAATTTTATACTTCCTACTTCCATGGGTTCAGCCTGATCAGTAGTAGGAGAGGCTGGAGTGACTGGATTAGAAAAACGAGGAGCTAAACGAAAAGGAGTTCGAGTGGAAGTCCTCTGTGTTCTATCTTTTTCTTGTTGGCGTTCACGAAACCTGGCGTCGAGACTGATACAGAGATTTATTAAGGCTTCTAAGGACTCTGGAAGTTCACGATACACCAATTCATCCTTGAGACGCTCAGAAAGTCCTTTACGGAAAGCGGCTCTGAGTGCTCCCTGATTCCAAGTGGTTTCAGAGGCAAGGGTGCGGAACTCAATTGCATATTGAGAGACTGGTTGATTTCCTTGACGTAAATCCAGGAGAGTTGCTTCAGCAGCGGATGACCTTCCAGGTTTATCGAATACGTTTGAGAATGTAGATAGAAATGTATCAACATCCAACAGTATAGGATCATTCTTTTCTAGCAAAGGTGACACCCAAGCCAAGGCTTTTCCTTTCATTAAGGAAATAAGAAACGTGATTCTAGAAGAGGCAGTAGCAAAGAGAGTAGGGCTATTTCGGAAATGAAGACGGCATTGATTCAAAAAGCCTCTACATTCTTCAGGATTCCCATCATATTTATCCGGAAGAGGAATCCTGGGACTTAGTTGTACCTGAGACTGATTGTTAGGAATCGGAGGAGGTAATGCCTCAATCGGATTTGGATTGGGATTAGGATTGGGAGGTGCGGTAGCAACCAAATTTTGTAATAGAGCAGTAATTTGATCAAGTTTAGTGTCCAGAGACTGCAAGTGAGTGGCATGAGAACCCAAGAGCTGTCCCTGGTGAGCCACGGCCATAGATAATTCAGTGGGGTCCATTTTTATGGCCCGTTTGTAATGTCAGCCGCTCAGGAATCAATCCGGGATGTAACCCAACTGCTAGCGTGAATTGAAAGCACACGCTAGCACACTGAGAAATATCCAGGACGTGACCCACTCAGGAAGCAGATTAGAAGATAACAAAATGAATATTGTTCCAGAATGCAGGAAAGCCACAAAAGATAAAACGTCCCTTTAAGTAGTACAAAGAACAAAAAGGAAATGCTCTTCCTTGAAGCTTCTGGAAAAGGTCCTCTTTAGCAGGCTAGTAAAACAAAGGAAAAGTTCTCTTTTGCAGCTTGTAAAAGTATAATGTCCCTTTAAGCAGGTTTATAACAAACAGAAAGGCAAAGTTCTCTTTTGCAGCTTGTAAAAGTAAATGTCCCTTTTAAGCAGGTGTATAACAAACAGAAAGGCAAAGTTCTCTTTTGCAGCTTGTAAAAGTAAATGTCCCTTTTAAGCAGGTGTATAACAAACAGAAAGGCAAAGTTCTCTTTTGCAGCTTGTAAAAGTAAATGTCCCTTTTAAGCAGGTGTATAACAAACAGAAAGGCAAAGTTCTCTTTTGCAGCTTGTAAAAGTAAATGTCCCTTTTAAGCAGGTGTTGTTTAACAAAGAATAGGTTTAAAGGTAAAGGCCAAAGCAAGGTCAGGCAGGCAGAAGTCGGCATCCAAATATCAGCAAAAGGTATAGGCAAAAGACAGGGTCAGACAAGCAGAAGTCGGCATCAAAGTATCAGCAAAAGGGTAATAGCTACAGGCAAGGTCAGGCAGGCAGAAGTCAATGTCCAAATAGCAGCAAGTAGGGATTAGGCAAGAGGCTTGGTCAGGCAGGCAGAAGTCGGTACACAGAAGAACAAAACTGATATGGTACTCACAATTCAGGGATACAACAAACGGGCCCAGATTCAGATCTCCCGCCGAGATTTAAAGGGCAGAGCGTAACCGTCATCAGAGGGGTGTGAGAGAAAGCGTCATGTTGCTAAGCAACATGACGTCAGAGACACAGAGGAGTTCCGGGAGCCGCGGCGACACGGCGATGAACGGAAGCGCTCATGACAGTATCGAATTACATAAGCTATTTCTCTAAATAGCTATGATATAAATGAATCATATATGCCAAAATAAGTGATGTATCAAATGTATGCTAAGAATAAGCAATGTATACAATAGCTCTATTCAGATAATTATCATCATGAGGGATCGTACTTATTTGCTATCAAGTCTATAATTGACATATGTAGTTGATACTAGTAAAACCACACTGCAAAAATAAGGGACAGATTTAATAAGATGTATTTAATTATATGTATCCTTCTTTAAATTATTATTAGGAGAAACAACATGTATATAAAATCTTTCTATCTGCCATCTAGCTCATAACGGCATTTGTAGCCGATGCTAGGAACATAAGATTATATCTTGATGAATAATATATGCTAAAACAAGTGTTGTATTCAATAATATATATAATAATATATGCTAAAATATGTTAAGAACAAGCTATACATTTAATAACATCTATACAAAGATTGTCTCTATAACTTATCATTACTATGAAGAATTAACGCAAATCTCTTTTCATCTGTCACCTAGTTCATAGCGGCATTTGTAGCCGATGCTAGTAGAATAATACTGTTCTAACTGGGACGATTTTGATTGGATTTTGAACATCATGTGATTACGCTATCCTTGAATGGAACTGATAGGAGCTTATCAAAGAAGATACGGCTCAAAAGGGAACTACATGGCAAAGAAACTTCAATAAGCAACTATTTTTTATTATAAAACTTTGTATATGTATTGATTAATGGATACATTTTGGAAAATGCTAACTGTTTTCTGTTTTAGGTTTTATTTGTAGATTTATGTTTTTATCGAGTGTAAACCCGGCCACAACCAATGGGGTAATGGGTAGCGCTTTTAAATATGTATTTAAAGACCGCCTGTGCTGCGGAAAGGTATGCTTGGTTGTAAAGCACTTTTAAATTGTGAAAGCTCTTGAAAAAGACAGCTGGGACCGTTGAAACACATTGGGAATAATAAATATTGCTTTTATATAAGAAAGCTGGTGAAGTCCATTCTTTGCACACCTAGGAGCCAGATTTAAGCTGTGAGTATTTACAAACCATTATATGTTACAATAACATTTCAAATATATTAACATTAACCCCACACAATGATATACAACAATGTAGCATGCAAGTTACGTCTTATATCAACTATACAAGCTACCTCTTTTCAGATCTTCCCCCCCGTTTTATGGGAATGCCAAATAAATTTAGTTTCAGAATGAATTCACGTTCAAGTACACATGAACAAGATACAAAAATATTCGGTAACATACAATATTTTCTATCTTTTCTTTATCGTAACAATCTAACAATGCCTAACATAACGACAATACAGGATGGTGGAAATCAAACTACAGTGATTACATGGCCTCAGAATACATACCTTGTATTTATGAGTACACGGTTTAGAAAGGGTAGTTCCTCAGAAAGTGTGCATGGTGGTTTTATACAATTTTGTAATCCACACACAACACCCAGTATTACACAGTTACACACAATACCCCTTCCCCACACTTGTGTAAATACTAAAACATTCTCCCATATGGTACACATTTCCCTGAATATTTCTACCCCAGATGTCTCCTTATGTCGCCCGTCACGCAGACGACGTGAGTGGTATGATACTTTGTTAGGAGGAACTGGTGTAACTTTAGGTGTTCTTAATGGTATTGATAGTGAAATTATACGTAACAAAATATCAACTGCTGGTGCAGATATTGGGTCAGCATTAGATTTGACAGGTCAATGGGCTCCTACTATATATGAACCTCAACGAAAGGGTTTACAACTTGAATCTAGTATGTATAAATATTTGAATAACATCACAATGGCCGTAGAGAATTTAATTTCTGATAGTAGTAGTTGGAGCCTTTGTGGTTTACGTTATGTATATATGAGTCAACAACGTTTAGATTCAGAAAACATTCTTATGTTCCCTAAGAGTGATAAACTACGCACCTTGTTAGAATTAGATAACCCCAAGCATAATGTATGGTTGAATATTGACACTTCTAGTGTAAAGTGCGTTGAATGGGAACATAATGGTTATGTTTCAAAACACTATTGTCTAGTATCAATTATTGCCTACACACCTGATGTTGTTAAATTAGCTTGTAATTTTTTTGCTTTACCTCATCCAGTTTTTAATCTCTTACATTCTAATTGGACGTGGTGAAAACCTACATTTATTGGTAAATATATAATCCCTGCTGAAAACATCACCACATCCCTTGAGCATTGTGATAGAACTGATCATGGTTTAGCTTGTAGACATGCCTCCCCAATCTTTGAACCCTGTTTATTAGCATCTGAGATTAATTCTTGTACGTGGCAGATATATCCAGAGAGTTTTTCTGTCATGCTAGAGACAGCACCTCAAACTGTGTGTATGTCTACAAGTGTGCCAGTTGACATTCCTATTATTGACAGTCAGCTACCATTTTCTGGCTGTGTGTTTAATGTTAGCTTTTTGACTTGGGATGATAATAGTTACTTTCTGCACCCTGTACTTACTTTTCATGAACATACTTTCTTTGCACCCCATGCCCTACCTATTTCTTCTTATCAGTTACCTGTTTCTACCATCCTTCAATTAATGGAAGGTCAAAAAGAAATGTTCACTCACCTACAAGGACATGCTAAAGCTATCTCTCATGGGGAAATACACACCCATTTTGTTAAAAACAAATTATTAAAATACAACAAGATTTAAGCCATCATTGGTATGATTTTTTGACAGGATGGTCCCCCACTGGGACAAAAATGGTTAAATTTGCTTTTTATCCTCTGCTCATTATTGTATTTTGTTTACTATTATTAACATTGTTTAACTGTTACATGTCTTGTACTTTACGAAAGAAAATATCAGGTATGATACAAGATGCAGAAAAAGTTCAACTGCAAAATTTTATTAGAGGTAGACCCAGATAGTTTATATTTTAGGAACATTACAGGTTATGTGATCACGATGTGATCAAAGAGGGGAATGATGGGTATATATGTGAGTATGTATATATGTGTGTATGTATATATGTGTGTATGTATATATGTGTGTGTATATATATATTATATATATTATGTTATATGGGTAATTTGAATCTCACATATTAAGCATATTGAGGGTAGCCTTAAATCTTGTATCAAATGTTTATAATGCAGCATTCCACAAGTTTCTTTGTATAAGTTGTAACATATGGTTCTAATATAACATCCTCTCTTTAAATGGTTATATGGGCATATTCTGTTATGTGCTATAACAACATTCTTATTTCCTGTTGGCCCCTTATGCAGATGTGAAGTTAACTACGTTTTTTATATATTTCCTGTGACCTCATATATGACGTATACATCACTATAAATTCTTTGTGTGTTCTTCAATAAAGGGGGACTCTTGTGAAAACACTCAGTTGCATGTGTGTGTGATTTTAGTGGTCACCCCAGGGCCCTGAAGAAAACGTGTGCCGCACCCTTATCAGCCAGAGCAGAGCTAAGGAACAAAAGAAGTAACTCTACAATAATGTTTTCCATTCTTCTCATGTTAATAACCGTATCGAATTACATAAGCTATTTCTCTAAATAGCTATGATATAAATGAATCATATATGCCAAAATAAGTGATGTATCAAATGTATGCTAAGAATAAGCAATGTATACAATAGCTCTATTCAGATAATTATCATCATGAGGGATCGTACTTATTTGCTATCAAGTCTATAATTGACATATGTAGTTGATACTAGTAAAACCACACTGCAAAAATAAGGGACAGATTTAATAAGATGTATTTAATTATATGTATCCTTCTTTAAATTATTATTAGGAGAAACAACATATATATCAAATCTTTCTATCTGCCATCTAGCTCATAACGGCATTTGTAGCCGATGCTAGGAACATAAGATTATATCTTGATGAATAATATATGCTAAAACAAGTGTTGTATTCAATAATATATATAATAATATATGCTAAAATATGTTAAGAACAAGCTATACATTTAATAACATCTATACAAAGATTGTCTCTATAACTTATCATTACTATGAAGAATTAACGCAAATCTCTTTTCATCTGTCACCTAGTTCATAGCGGCATTTGTAGCCGATGCTAGTAGAATAATACTGTTCTAACTGGGACGATTTTGATTGGATTTTGAACATCATGTGATTACGCTATCCTTGAATGGAACTGATAGGAGCTTATCAAAGAAGATACGGCTCAAAAGGGAACTACATGGCAAAGAAACTTCAATAAGCAACTATTTTTTATTATAAAACTTTGTATATGTATTGATTAATGGATACATTTTGGAAAATGCTAACTGTTTTCTGTTTTAGGTTTTATTTGTAGATTTATGTTTTTATCGAGTGTAAACCCGGCCACAACCAATGGGGTAATGGGTAGCGCTTTTAAATATGTATTTAAAGACCGCCTGTGCTGCGGAAAGGTATGCTTGGTTGTAAAGCACTTTTAAATTGTGAAAGCTCTTGAAAAAGACAGCTGGGACCGTTGAAACACATTGGGAATAATAAATATTGCTTTTATATAAGAAAGCTGGTGAAGTCCATTCTTTGCACACCTAGGAGCCAGATTTAAGCTGTGAGTATTTACAAACCATTATACAGTGTTCTATAAAGATATCTCAGTGCAATCTTCTATCTGACTAGGAGTATCCTTCTCTATCTGAATCACAAAAGAAAAAAATTGGGTTTAGTGTCAGCAAAATTTAAGTAATCACAGTGTAACATTAACAATGATGAACTTTTGATGTTTTTTTTTCCAACATGCAACTGACAATAGCTACAGCATAACTGTTAATTAACATACTCCTTATCATCATACTAATACACGGGGTGTAATTTAAGATATTTAGTCCTTATATAAGTAAACTTTTATGTAACTAATATAATTTTAAACAACTTTTATCACCAATTTTGCTCTGTTCTCTTGGTATTCTTAGTTGAAAGCTAAACCTAGGTAGGCTCATGTGCTTATTTCTTAGACCTTGAAGGTCGCCTCTTATCTAAATGCATTTTGACAGTTTTTCGCCACTAGAGGGCATTAGTTCATGTGTACCATATAGATAACATTGAGCTCATGCACATGGAGTTACCCAGGAGTCAGCACTGATTGGCTAAAATGAAAGTCAGTCAAAAGAACTGAAATAAGGGGGCAGTTTGCAGAAGCTTAGATACAAGGTAATTACAGAGGTAAAAAGTGTATAATTATAACTGTGTTGGTTATGCAAAACTGGGGAATGTGTAATACAGGGATTATCTATCTTTTTTAACAACAAAAATTCTGGTGTTGACTGTTCCTTTAAGCACTAAATACAAATTATAAGCATAATATTGAAGTTATGCCCCACCTCCCTCTAGTTCTGGGCACTGCCATGTTGTAATCTGGCTTTCACATCATTCCAGTGCAGTCCTGTTCCCACATGTGCAATAAATCTTTTTCAGATACCTACAGTGTAACTTAGGTTCCATAATGGCGGCACCCATATTGAGAGGGCAGTGCATAGATATTTAATATCCCTTTAACAAGAAATGTATATCTTTCCCCAAGTGTCTCACAGCATCTGCTACTTTAGTGTGAGGGCCAATGATCTAAATGTCTCTAGGCTGGTTATTAAATAATGCTTGACAGTCCTTCTGTTTCTTTGGTGGAATGATCTAAAGCCACTTTTTACCCAAAGCAAGATGTCATGCTAAGGGGCATATACTGCATTTCTGTATGCGGGGAGAGGTGGCCATTACAAAAGTTCACAATAAAATTTGTATTTTGAAAATCATACAAAATGAATAATTGAACCATTCATAACAAAATATGCAAAAAAATGTATTGTTAGGTGCATCAAAAATCGTAACAAAATTCCTCACAAAAATCGTATTTATTAAAAATGTTACATTTGTATGTAAATCACTCAGGAATAAATAATATTAAATATGCACAGTGCAAATCATAATTTAAGTAAACTGGATGTGCAAAAATCCCTTATACGTATAAGTACAAAATACAAAGCATAATTGTTGTTTGGGCGTATATGAAATTGTCTCTCTAATCCTAGCGCACTACAGATGCCACAGTTTTTTCTTGTCAACTAAAAGGTGGCGAGTTTTTCTTAAAAAACTGAAAATACTTATAACCGTAATAGACAAACACATATATTACGAAAACTGTAAGATGATATACGCAGAAAGCAGCATAATGTCATTTATATTGGCTGCAGGATTTAATTTTTACACAACAAAAGGGTGAGCGCTAATAAATAGCTAATAATAACCTCAATGATATATGAGCATATAAATACAATTATAATTGCCAGCAATTTGGCAAATTAAAGGAAAGTTCAATTTCAGATTAAGAAGTGTATCTTTCTTCCCAACGATGGCAGCCTCCTCCTCACCAACAATGGTCCAGAGATGCTATATAAAAGACAAAACAAAGGGGCGCCTCATGTGTAGTATCATCAAATAAGCACAATGCCACAGAAAAAAAAGCCAAATGGGTACTCACAAGGCTCTGGAGCACACATATGTGCTTGCAGGGACAGGCTGCAGATTTTATCAGGTGTGACAGCTCACCCACAGAGAAGATATCAGTCATTAACTGTAGTGGAAAGATGAAACACAGGAAAAGCACCAAATTGTGCAGATCACAATGGATATGGTGTTTGACTTAGCACAACGGAAGATTGGGTACTCACATGTTAGATGAGCACACTTATGTGCTAGTAGGAGCAAGCTGGCATATTATGGTAAGGTGTGTCAGCTCACCACCAAGAGACTTTTCCTTAGGATGCAATATTCAAAAGTGGCAGACTTCTGTGTGTTAGGTTCCACTCCAAGCAGGTGCAGGCAGGTAAAATCACTCACAAGAGTATTTTTACAAATTAAAAAATACTATTTATTAAAAACAAATTAAAATACATGTACAAAGGAGTGAACTATGGGCATACAGTCAAGCCCCCTGTAAATACAACGCGTTTCTCGGCTCATACGCCAGATCCTCAGGCATATCAGGATTTAATTTTTAAAGTGCACCCCCTGCTCACTGCTCTGTGGAGTGAAGTCACCCTTTCCAGTAAGCTCCACTACTTTCAATAGAAGACATCTCTCCACTCACAGGGACTGCCCTATTTTACAATAGTTCCACCAGGGCAGCCGCTGCGAGGGTGTGAAAAAGCCTGTCTGAGCTTGCGAGGTTTAGATCATTGGGCCCTTAGGGTCCTCATGGCTTATGTCAATAGTCACACAGCTCATTCTTAAGGCACAATAGCCTAGATTACAAGAGGAGTGCTATTAATAGTGAATGGTGTTCTATAAATATTGTTGGACCACAAAATAATTAGTATGCAAATTAGTATTACAAGTCCATGGTAAAGAAGAATTACCAGAGAATTTTTAGTGTGGCCGACATTCCTTTTGCACGCCCTATACTTTTAATGAATATGGCAACCTTGCTAAACATTGCTAATATTGGGCTAGATTATGAGTGGCGTGCTAACTGTAGTGCACCAGCAAAAAGAGGTATTTTACTGCATTTTAAATGCATTGTAAGTAGCACGAGTATTTTGAGTTTAAAGTAAACGCGTTTGCTTGAGCACAGTTGAATTTAATGTGCGTCAGGAAAGTCTGACTTTAGAGCTCTGGTTAACTGTAAGCATTACTAGTATTTTAGCTTGCAATCTTAAAGAAACAATAAAGTCATTTTTTTTTGCAACGCTGCATACTAAAGCAGTGTCAAAATTTATTGATTTTTTTTTTTTTCTATGTTTTTTGTTTTTTTTTGGTGTTGAGGTGTATCCCAGTTCACCAACCGAGTAGCTGGAGTTTTCATTATCAGTAAATAAGTAATTCCTAATGGTGAACTGATCCCAAACATGAATTGTGTATTTTATTTTCAGTATTAGGGTAAAAACAATAACGATGTTTTCATGCAAAAATATTATTTGTATGGTTATTTTATGGGCATGATGGGTTGCTTTTTTAGTTCAACACCCCCTTTAAGATACAATCCACCCATTCTAATCAATCAAAAGTTATTAGGTCTTTGAATTCCAAACCCATTCAGATTATTGCAAAACTCGGCATTAATTGCATTTGTGCCACAAAAACTTCTCCTATACCTTACATGAGTATTCCTTTTATCAGAAAACACTTTTCTTGCAACTTTCCAAATTATTTATGTAGTTTTCAAATGATTTGCACTGCTGTTTTTAATGTTAAAATGACAAAACAAACAAACAAAAAAACACAATGCAATTGATCACAATCACATCTAATAATTTTCATCAGCTAACCATCATTAAGTAGACGAAAAAGGCAGAACTCCAGTAATCAGTAGTTAAAACAAAGTTCTTTATTAATCCAAGGATAAAAGCAAACTCACACACAGTGATATCATGGTAGGAGGAGGCGGGGTCCTGACATGTTTTGTGCCGTGCGGCACTTAATCATAGGCATGAAACATGTCAGGACCCCACCTCCTCCTACCATGATATCACTGTGTGGGAGTTTGCTTTTATCCTTGGATTAATAAAGAACTTTGTTTTAACTACGGATACCTGGAGTGCTGCCTTTTTCTTCTTCTTTTGATACCTTGAGCCTGCTCGGCTCTTTCTAGGCTTGCACCTTTCAAACAGTGCATTTCCAGTACACATGCCGTTATTGACGGTTGTGTTTGTTTGCCCACTTTGAAGATCTCTGCTAGGATCGGCTCCGTGTCTCACGACCTTCTGCTGGAGCGGCGTCACTATTTTCCACTTCTAACCATCATTAAGGTCTATGGGGATTTCTGTAGATAAATCATTTCTAAACGATTGTAATTGACCCCCATGTCATTACAAGATTATTCTACATTTTACAATAAATTAACATTCTAAATTAGTGTGATTTTCTTAATGCATTAAAAGGAACTTTAAACACTCATGCACCACTCTATAATTATGAGTGCTGCCATTTTGAAACCTAAGTTACATTACAGGTATGTGAAAGAGAGCTTCTGCACATGAGCAAACACATAAACACTGTATTGATGTGAAAAGTAATTTTATTATGTGACAATTGGCATGGTTTTTTTTTGGTTTTTTTAAATGGCATTTTCTATCTGAATTATGAATGTTTCACTTGGCCTTAATCATCAAAACAATTGAAATATTGGGGGGGGGTGTTAATGGCATGTTCTATCTGAATCATAAAACGATTCCTTTTGCCTCGAATCATCAATACTGAATTAACTTAGCTGTTAAGTTTTCTTTTTACTTGGATTTGTATAGTTTGCTTTCATTAAGTTCCATGAAAATCTTTATAAATGATTTGAAAAGCATGTGATACCCCTGTTTTTTTATAGCTGTTCAAGAGTTTCATTATAGTCTGTTGCTGAAATATTAGTGAGAATGAATTTGTATAGCACGGGTGGCAAGAGACACGTATAGAAACTGCTTTATAGTCAGAGGCTACCGATTTCACCTTGTCCAAAAGAAACACCAACATTTCTTATTTTTGTCTTCAGTTTTAATATAAAGAATATGTAAAAGTTCAATATAATTATTCTTATGAACACATTATTAAACTAAAACACCCAGGGTTGATACAAACTTGGGTTTTTACTCATATTCAGTATGTTATGTTAAAAGATAAAGAAATAGATATTCAAGCCTGCAAACGTGGGTAACGACACGATTTGTATGATTAAAGATTTTATTCACAATATAGCATAACGTTAAGATGCCACACAGCATAAATTTAGTTTTGTGTCTTTCATTTTAAGGAATATTTTAAACATATAGTAATAATACTTAAAAAATACAAAAATGTCCCATTATTATTATTATTATTATTATTATTATTATTTGTATCATTAATTGTAATGCACCAAAAGCTTCCACAGTTCTATACAAGAGGTACAATAAATAAAGACAAGACAGAGAAAGCAGACTTGAACAGAAGGATTATAGGGGATTGCTCTCTAGAGAATTTACGATTTAACAATATCACCAATGACTCAGTAGGAAATGCACTAATGTAAGTAATTTTGTATATTTTAAACTAACTTTATTAGTACAAAGTGTCCTCCTTTACATTATTCATATATATACAGATTGATTTATTGAAAGATTATTACTATTTTTTGATAGAATTTCTAAGCTATCTCTCACTCTCTATCTCCTGAAGTCAACAACAGTATTGATTTTTGTCGCTAAAATGTAATATTATCTTACAAATGCCATTATACACATATACATATATAAATAATACAATATTGTGTGCAAGTGTGTTAAAGACTCATTTGGTCTGAGAAACAAGTAGTACTTTAATAAATCAGTTGATAGAAGGATCAGAATGTGTACTTAACTGATAGCAAATACCTTGAGATTTTAATATAAAATGTTTAGCTATGCATAATGAAACAACTTTACAATGTACTTTATTTATTTTGCCCCTTTTCATGTAATTTAGCTCTGAAAAATGTGGATTTTCTAATTATCAGAACTTGAAATGCAACTTTTTTCACTTCTAAGGGTTACATTATTGTGGCTAATTTCATATGACTGGATTACAAATCGAGCGCTGACTGCAGCTCACATGCAATATGCTTTTTCTTTTGGCTCCCGTGAGCATCTTCAGCCTCACTAGCCTCACCAGTCCATATGTTATTAAATCGTTTTTAATAACATAAGGACTTGTGAGGCAAGTGAGGCTGAAGACGCTCAAGGGAGTCTAAAGAAAAAACATATTGCACGCGTGCTGCATTCAGCGAGCGACTTGTAATCTCCGGGATGATAAGCTTTCTTAAACTGAGGAGAGAAATAAGAATACTGTGCATGCACATGTCAGGTGCATGCTCCCTTGCAACTCCTGGGACTAACATCCTGATTGGCTACTTAAAGCCACTTTACAATGGGATTGGCTACTGAGGAAATTTTGAGGTAATAAACTGTATCTCCTATTTTTGTCGTGGAGATAGATGTTCAGGTGATAATTTCTAGTAATCATTTACAGCTATGATGCATCACTTTCAAGTGCTTCAACATTTGCGTATCATCGCCCTTTAACATAGAGCCATCCAAGCTGCTGTTTGTTCAATTCCACTTGTATGACTAAACTAGAAGTTACCTTTTCAATTGTGATTACCAAGGAACAATCTGTTTGCTCCCACACACAAAACAATAGCTCCATATCAGGGCAGTAGCGAAAAAAAATTAGAGCAAGATTAAAAGTGTGAATATTATTTTTAGTGCATGTCTTTCATTGCATGATAGGAATCTTTAGCAATCATTTGAAAATTGTATTAACTACAATGCTGAATAATAGTAATATAAACCACAGAAAAGCTAAAGCGTATTTGACAATGCCCTATACTCAATTTCTGTTGTTAACACACATGGGAAATTATTTTGTAGTTTGTAACAACATTCATATTTTTATATCTCCCTTTTAATATGTAATTTCCTGATAAATAATGTATGTATGTTTGTTTGTGTGTATGGGTGTTCATATGGGTACAATTTGCTTCCTCAAATATTTGTGATAGAAAGTACAAAGACTGCAAATTAATGTTTGAGTTAGAACCTTCACAAAGCTTAGCCACTGTCTTTTTTATAATAATTCAAGAAGACAGACCCTAAGGAAAACTACTAAGCACTGTAGGCTTTGTTCTATTAATATACAGTAACAATGTAAATTCTTAGTTGCTTACTGTGGAAAACATAATGTGATGTGACAAACAAAAACAACATAGACTGCTTGCTGCAAGGTGTGAGACACTATAATCTCACTGTGTAGCTTGTTGCTCTATTAACTATTGGATAACATCACTGTCTAAATTATGTACAGGGTATTGTTTTTATCCAATAATTTGTTGCTAGAGATATGTTTTTGTCATAATGTGTGAAACATACATACACACCCAAAGTATATGTATATATATATTAGACATATAAAATTTGTTTCTGACAAATTTAGTTTTCAGCCGAATTTTCGCCGATTCGGATGAATCTGAATTTCCGAATCGGCACCATAACGAAAATTCTGAAAATGAATAAATCTGTTTCCAAATTTTCGGATCCATTCTTTATTCATATTCAGAATTTTTCAATGTTCTAATCTAAACCGCCGTTCCCCGACAATTCCAACACTAACTAAAACACTAAATAAAGCTATTAACCCCATAACCGCTGTTCCCCCACATCGCCAACACTAACTAAACCTATTAACCTCTAAACCGCAGTTCCCGGACATCGGCGACCCTAACTAAACCTGTTAACCCCTAAACTGCAGTTCCCCGACATTGCCGACACTAACTAAAACACTAAATAAAGCTAGCAACCCCTAAACCGCAGTTCCCCGACATCACTGACACTAACTAAACCTGTTAGCCCCTAAACTGGCGACACTAACTAAACCTATGAACCCATAAACCGCAGTTCCCCGACATCGCTGACGCTAACTAAAACACAAACAAAAGCTATTAACACCTAAACCGCCCCCCACATTGCCAACACTATCTAAACCTATTAACTTCTAAACCGCCACCCCCCACATCACAACTACCTAAATTAAACTATATTAACCTATAAACTTAACACCCCCTAACTTTAACATAATTAAAATACACCTAAATTAAAGTTACAATTAACTAACCTATTAAAAATAAATACAAACTTACGCCTAGATTTAGAGTTCTGCAGCCAAAGGGGTGCGTTAGCTACCGATCAGCCAATTCCGATCAGCCGATCAGCCAATAGAATGCAAGCTCAATCTGATTGGCTGATTGGATCAGCCAATCGTATTGAACTTGAATCTGATTGACTGATTCAATCAGCCAATCAGATTTTTCCTACCTTAATTCCGATTGGCTGATAGAACCCTATCAGCCAATCGGAATTCGAGGGACGCCATCTTGGATGACGTCATTTAAAGGAACCTTCATTCGGACTTAGGACGTCGTTGGAAGAGGATGGATCCACGTCGGCTGCTTCAAGATGGTCCCGCTCCGCGTCGGATGGAAGAAGATAGAAGATGCCGCTTGGATGAAGATATTTGCCGGTCCGGATCTCCTGTTCTTTCCGAATAGGATGAAGACTTTGGAGACTTTGGAGCCTCTTCTGGACTTCTTCTTGCCGGATAGGAGAAAGACTTTGGACCCTCTTCTGGACGGATCGGTGATACCCGGTGTGGTGAAGACAAGGTAGGAAGATCTTCAGGGGCTTAGTGTTAGGTTTTTTAAGGGGGGTTTGGGTTAGATTAGGGGTATGTGGGTGGTGGGTTGTAATGTTGGGGGGGTATTGTATGTTTATTTAAATGCAAAAGAGCTGTTTTCTTTGGGGCATGCCCTGCAAAAGGCCCTTTTAAGAGCTGGTAAGGTAAAAGAGCTTTACAATTTTTATTTTAGAATAGGGTAGGGCATTTTTTTATTTTGGGGGGCTTTGTTATTTTTTTAGGGGGCTTAGAGTAGGTGTAATTAGTTTAACATTCTTGTAATCTTTTTTATTGTTTGTAATTTAGTGTTTGTTATTTTTTGTAATTTAGTGTTTGTTTTTTTTGTAATTTAGTTTAGTTGATTTTATTGTAGATAATTGTAGATAGTTTATTTAATTAATTTATTCATAGTGTAGTGTTAGGTTTAATTGTAACTTAGGTTAGGATTTATTTTACAGGTAATTTTGTACTTATTTTAACTAGGTAGCTATTAAATAGTTATTAACTATTTAATAGCTATTGTACCTGGTTAAAATAAATACAAAGTTGCCTGTAAAATAAATATTAATCCTAAAATAGCTACAATATAATTATTAGTTATATTGTAGCTATATTAGGGTTTATTTTACAGGTAAGTATTTAGATTTAAATAGGAATAATTTATTTAATAAGATTTATTTTATTTCGTTAGATTTAAATTATATTTAACGTAGGGGGGTGTTAGGGTTAGGGTTAGACTTAGCTTTAGGGGTTAATACATTTATTAGAGTAGCGGTGAGGTCCGGTCGGCAGATTAGGGGTTAATAATTGTAGGTAGGTAGCGGCGACATTGGGGGGGGCAGATTAGGGGGTAATAAATATTATGTAGGGGTCGGCGATGTTAGGGGCAGCATATTAGGGGTACATAGGAATAATGTAGGTTGCGGCGGTGTGCGTTCGGCAGATTAGGGGTTAAAAAAATTTAATAGAGTGGCGGCAATGTGGGGGGGGCCTCGGTTTAGGGGTACATAGGTAGTTTATGGGTGTTAGTGTACTTTAGAGCACAGTAGTTAAGAGCTTTATGAACCGGCGTTAGCCCAGAAAGCTCTTAACTCCTGACTTTTTTCTGCGGCTGGAGTCTTGTCGTTAGATTTCTAATGCTCACTTCAGCCAAGACTCTAAATACTGGCGTTAGAAAGATCCCATTGAAAAGATAGGATACGCAAATGGCGTAAGGGGATCTGCGGTATGGAAAAGTTGCGGCTGGAAAGTGAGCGTTAGACCCTTACCTGACTGACACTAAATACCAGCGGGAAGCCAAAACCAGCGTTAGGACCCCCTAACACTGGTTTTGACGGCTAACGCAGAACTCTAAATCTAGTCGTTACTTTTGAAATAAAAATAAAACCTTAGCTAGTTACAATATTACTATTTACTAACTACCTAGTTAAAATAAATACACTTACCTGTGAAATAAAAATAAAACCTTAGCTTAAACAAAAAAAACTAACATTATTAAAAATAAAAAAAATAACATTACAAAAAATTAAAACTACAATTACAAAAAATAAAAAATAAATTTACAAAAAATAAAAAAAAACTCTCATTACAAAAAATAACAAATGAAATGATCCAAAATAATAAAAATTATTCCTATTCTAATACCCGGTTAAAAAACAAACAAACAAACAAAAAAAAAAAAAAAACAACCTAATCTATAATAAACTACCAATGGCCATTAAAAGGGCCCTTTGTAGGGCATTGCCCTAAAGTTAACAGCTCTTCTGAAAAAAATTAAAACAAACACCCCCTAACATTACAAACCCCCACACCCCCAAACTCACAAAATTAAAAAAAAAAACCTAATCTGCCCATTGTCCCGAAAATGGCATTTGTATGGGCATTGCCCTTAAAAGGGCATTCAGCTCTTTTACAAGCCCGTTAAAACCCTAATCTAAAAAATAACAAAAAAAAATAACACTAACCCCAAAATCGGTACTCACAGTTGCTGAAGTCTGGCAAAAGATCTTCATTCCAGTGGCTAAGCATCTTCATCCAGGCGGCTCCATCTTCATCTATCGCGGGACCGGCATCTTCTATCTTCTTCATCCCTTTGTTAGGGGGTATTTCATCCCATTTTGTTAGGGGGTATTTGTTTTATTTTTTTTGCAAAAGAGCTGTTAAATTTAGGGCAATGCCCTACAAAAGGCCCTTTTAAGGGCCATTGGTAGTTTATTATAGACTAGTACTAAAGCCCGTGTACACGGGCCATTTTTTGCAGTACAGCGGTCCCACCCCTTGCACTCTCCCCCCTCTCTTTTGCTCTCTCTTCCCCCCTCTCTTTTGTTTTCTCTCCCCCCTCTCCTTTGCTCTCTCTCTCCCCTCTTTTGCTCTCTATCTCCCCTCTTTGGCTCTCTCCCTCCTTTCTTTTGCTCTCTCTCCCCCCTCTTTTGTTCTCTCACCCCTCTTTGGCTCTCTCCCCCCTCTTTGGCTCTCCTCCCCCCCTCTTTGGCTCTCCTCCCCCCCCTCTTTGGCTCTCCCCCCCCCCCTCTTTGGCTCTCTCCCCCCCTCTTTGGCTCTCTCCCCTCTTTTGCTCTCTCTCCTCTTTGGCTCCCTCTCTCCCCCCTCTTTGGCTCTCCCCCCCCTTTGGCTCTCCCCCCCCTTTGGCTCTCTCCCCCCCCTTTGGCTCTCCCCCCCCTTTGGCTCCCCCCCCTTTGGCTCTCTCCCCCCCCCTTTGGCTCTCCCCCCCCTTTGGCTCACTCCCCCCCTTTGGTTCTCTCCCCCCCCTTCTTTGGCTCTCCCCCCCTCTTTGGCTCTCCCCCCCTCTTTGGCTCTGCCCCCCCTCTTTGGCTCTCTCTCCCCCCTCTTTGTCTCTCTCCCCTCTTTTGCTCTCCTCTTTGGCTCTCTTTCCTCTTTGGCTCTCTCTCTCCCCCCTCTTTGGCTCTCCCCCCCCTTTAGCTCTCCCCCCCCCTTTGGCTCTCTCCCCCCCCTCTTTGGCTCTCTCCCCCCCTCTTTGGCTCTCTCCCCCCCCCTCTTTGGCTCTCCCCCCCTCTTTGGCTCTCTCTCCCCCCTCTTTGGCTCTCTCTCCCCCCTCTTTGTCTCTCTCTCCCCCATCTTTGGCTCTCTCTCCCTTTTGGCTCTTTTTCCTCTTTGGCTCTCTCTCTCCCCCCCTCTTTGGCTCTCCCCCCCTTCTCTTTGGCTCTCCCCCCCCTTCTCTTTGGCTCTCCTCCCCTTCTCTTTGGCTCCCCCCCCTTCTCTTTGGCTCTGCCCCCCCCTTCTCTTTGGCTCTCCCCCCCTTCTCTTTGGCTCCCCCCTTCTCTTTGGCTCCCCCCCTTCTCTTTGGCTCTCCCCCCCCTTCCCCCCCCTTCTCTTTGGCTCTCCCCCCCTCCTCTTTGGCTATCCCCCCCCTTCTCTTTGGCTCTCCCCCCTTCTCTTTGGCTCTCCCCCCTTCTCTTTGGCTCTCCCCCCCTTCTCTTTGGCTCTCCCCCCCTTCTCTTTGGCTCCCCCCCTTCTCTTTGGCTCTCCCCCCCCTTCTCTTTGGCTCTCCCCCCTTCTCTTTGGCTCCCCCCCTTCTCTTTGGCTCCCCCCCCTTCTCTTTGGCTCCCACCCCTTCTCTTTGGCTCTCCCCCCCCTTCTCTTGTGCTCCCCCCTTGGCTCTCTCCCCCCCTCTTTGGCCCTTCTCCCCCCCCTCTCCTGCTCCCTCTCTGGCTCTGTCTTCACATCGCGGGACCCCGCCCGGCCACGCCCCATAGCGGCGACACCCGTCCGGCCACGGCCCTCGCGACGCCCGACCACGCCCCTCGCGACGCCCGGTCACGCCCCTCGCGACGCTCCCGTCGGCCACAAACAGCTGTGAGGTCTTCTGACGCAGCAGACCTCACAGCTGTTGAGTAGCTTACCTTGCGCTCCCCAGACCTCACAGCTGTTTGTTTACCTCGCGCTCCCTATCTCAAGGCCAAGGACAAGGCCAGGTGTTTGTCTCTACTGCGCATGACGGCTTCAGACAAACACTTGGCCTTTTATAATATTGGATTAGGGTTTTTTATTTTGTGTTGTTTTTTTTTAAATGGGGTATTAGAAAAGGAATAATTTTTATTATTTTGGATAATTTCGTTTGTTATTTTTTGTAATGGTAGTTTTTTTATTTTTTGTCATTTTAGTCTTTATTGTTTTTTGTATTTGTAGTTTTAATTTTTTTGCAATGTTTTAGGCATTTTTAAAAAGCTTTTTAATGTTTAAGTAATGTTAGATTTTTTTAGTTTAAGCTTAGGTTTTATTTTTATTTCACAGGTAAGTTTGTATTTATTTTTAAATAGGTCGTTAGTTAATAATTGTAACTTTAATTTAGGTGTATTAGGTATAGGGGTTAATATAGTTTAATTTAGGTAGTTGCGATGTGGGGGAGCGGTGGTTTAGAGGTTAATAGGTTTAGTTAGTGTTGACGATGTGGGGGCGACGTTTTAGGGATTAATAGTTTTAGTTAGTGTTAGCGATGTGGGGGGCAGCGTTTTAGGGGTTAATAGGTTTAGTTAGTGTCGGTGATGTGGGGGCAGCGCTTTAGGGATTCATATCAGTTTAGTTAGTGTTGGCTAGATGGGGTGGTGTTTTAGGGGTTAATAGGTTTAGTTAGTGTTGGCAACGTGGGGGGCGGGGTTTTAGGGGTTAATAGGTTTAGTTAGTGTTAGCGATGTGGGGTTTTGGCGCTTTAGAGGTTAATAGGATTAGTTAGTGTTGACGATGTGGGGGCGACGTTTTAGGGATTAATAGTTTTAGTTAGTGTTAGCGATGTGGGGGGCAGCGTTTTAGGGGTTAATAGGTTTAGTTAGTGTCGGCGATGTGGGGGCAGCACTTTAGGGGTTAATATCAGTTTAGTTAGTGTTGGCTAGATGGGGGTGGTGTTTTAGGGGTTAATAGGTTTAGTTAGTGTTGGCAACGTGGGGGGCGAGATTTTAGGGGTTTATAGGTTTAATTAGTGTTGGCGATGTGGGGGACAGCGTTTTAGGGGTTAATAGCTTTATTTAGTGTCGGCAATGTGGGTGACAGCGGTTTTTTAGATAATTTTGTTTTGGGAATCAGCATATTATGTTAAGTTAAATCTTTTTTCGGATCCATTCTTTATTTCGGATCCATTCTTTATTCATATTCTATTCTAAACTTCAGAATAGAATAATGAATATGAATAACGAATGGATCCAAAATAACGATTTATCTTAACATAACTAATTGCCGAAACAATTTTTTTTTTTAACCTAACGAAACAAAATGATTTATTTAACTAGTGAAAATGAAACAAAAATGTTTGTGTTGCACATGTCTAATATACAGTATATATAGATCTTCTATTATCTTTATTTAAAGTGAGAAGAATTATGTTGACCATTTTTATTGAGAATATAATTTCCATAACAAATTTGAGAGAAACTAAAACAATTACCTATCCTATTAAATATAAATGACAGATACATACAGAACCAATACAGAACCCTTGTTTACAAAATGTTATATAGCCTTAATATTCATTTGGTTGTTCCCTCTTTTGGCATGTATTAAATAAAGTCTTAATAATAGGTTACAGACCAGTATTAGAGCAGTGGTATCTGTCTGAACATCTACGTGGTATTCAAATGATTAGACACCTTAAAAATAAATCATATATAAAGATGAAATTAGGCACATGATTGGTTAAAGGGACAGTAAAGTAAACTTAAATGAATTGGACAGAGCATACAATTTTAAACAACTTTACCATTTACTTCTGTCATCAATTTTGCTTAGTTATCTTGGTATGTTTTGTTAAAGAGTAATCCTAGGTGAGCTCAGAAGTGTGCACAAGCTTTTAGCCATCTGGCGGCAATGTTTGGAACAAGGTTTATAGCATTGTTATACATACAACAAATGCTCTAATAGAATGGTACAGACACTATTTGGCAGCAGAATTTGTAAATATGTATAACATAACTGTAAACATTGTTGCAGACACTGCTGCCAGATGGTTAATGACACACGTACGCTCCTGAGCTTACCTGGAGAACTAAAAAAAATTGATGACAATAGCAAATTGGAATGTTGTTTAAAATTGCATGCTCTGTCTGAATCATGGACATTTAATTTTGACTTTACTGTGCCTTATAAACAAAAAATAACAACAATAATGGAAATAACAAGTTTAAATTCAAGCATTAAATCAGCAGTAATACATTAAACTCTGGGCAGTGATTTCTGATGGATAGATACAATCAAAGGTTATGTCCTGGTAATTTCTTCAATAAGTAGTATAAATATTAGCAATTATGATGTTCAGCAGATTGCCTAATTAAAAAAATGATTATAGCACTACATGCCACTACCATACCATAAATACTCATGGATGTGTGTGATATATAAAGTGTATCCAGTTCCTTCTTATCACTTAGTACTTAGATGTTGGATGGAATTCCATATCTGTGGAAAGGTATATTGGACTTCTAACTGATCTATTAAGATAGTGGTGTGTTTCCATAGATATATTCAAATCGACTTGTGTAAACCAGTCAGAATTGTTTTGGTTCTGTACATGTTCCTAGTTTGTGGTATCAGTTGCTTTGCACTGTTGACAAGAAATCTACAGAAGTCATTTCACAATTTGCAAGATGAGCCTGGGGAGCCAATAAACACAAAGACTATCACCTAGATTACGAGTTTTGCATTAGAGGCTATGCGGTGCTTACGAGCAGTTTATGCTCACCACTCACTTACAGACAGTGCTGGTATTACGGGTTTTTACAACCCAGACAAGAAGTGAGCGTTGAGCAAAATTCTGCTCCTTACCGCACTCATATACCAGCGCTGCTTACGTTAGCGGTGAGCTGGTGTAACATACTCGTGCACGATTTCCCCATAGGAATCAACAGGGAGAACCGGCTGAAAAAAAGTCTAACACCTGCCAAAAACCAGCATAAAGCTCCTTAACGCAGCCCCATTGATTCCTAGGGGGAAATACATTTTATGTCTACACCTATCACCCTAACATGAACCCTGAGTCTAAACACCCCTAATCTTACACTTATTAACCCCTAATCTGCCGCCCCTGACATCGCCGCAACCTACATTATATTATTAACCCTTAATCTGCCGCTCCGGACACCGCCGCCACCTACATTATACTTATGAACCCCTAATCTGCTGCCCCCAACATCGCAGACACCTACATTATATTTATTAGCCCCTAATCAGCTGCCCCCTATGTCGCCGACACCTACCTACATTTATTAACCCCTAATCTGCCGCCCCCAACGTCGCTGCCACTATATTAAAATTATTAACCCCTAAACCTAAGTCTAACCCTAAACCTAACACCCCCTAACTTAAATATAATTAAAAGAAATCTAAATAAAATTACTATCATTAACTAAATTATTCCTATTTAAAACTAAATACTTACCTGTAAAATAAACCCTAAGCTAGCTACAATATAACTAATAGTTACATTGTATCTAGCTTAGGCTTTATTTTTATTTTACAGGCAAGTTTGTATTTATTTTAACTAAGTAGAATAGTTACTAAATAGTCAATAACTATTTACTAACTACCTAGCTAAAATAAATACAAATTTAAATACAAATTTACCTGTAAAATAAAACCTAACCTAAGTTACAATTACACCTAACACTACACTATAATTAAATTAATTCCCTAAATTAAATACAATTAAATACAATTAAATAAAATTATCTAAAGTACAAAAAACCCCCACTAAATTAAAGAAAATAATAAACAAATTACAAGATTTTTAAACTAATTACACCTATCCAATCAGCCAATAGGATTGAGCTTGCATTTTATTGGCTGATTGGATCAGCCAATAGGATTGAACTTCAATCCTATTGGCTGATTGCATCAGACAATATGATATTTTCGACCTTAATTCCGATTGGCTGATAGAATTCTAGCAGCCAATTGGAATTGAAGGGATGCCATCTTGGATGACGTCACTTAAAGGTACCTTCATTCTGTGTTAGCCATCGATTGAAGAGGATGCTCCGCGTCGGTTGGCTTGAAGATGGACCCGCTCCGCGCCGGATGGATGAAGATAGAAGATGCCGTCTGGATGAAGACTTCTGCCCGTTTGGAGGACCACTTCGCCCTACTTGGATGAAGACTTCTACCGACTTCGTTGAGGACTTCGGCCTGGTTGGGTGAAGACTTCTCCCGGTAAGGTGATCTTCAAGGGGTTAGTGTTAGGTTTTTTTAAGGGGGTATTGGGTGGGTTTTAGAGTAGGGTTGGTTGTGTGGGTGGTGGGTGGGTTTTAATGTTGGGGGGGGATTTGTAATTTTTTTTACAGGTAAGAGAGCTGATTACTTTAGGGCAATGCCCCGCAAAAAGCCCTTTTAAGGGCTATTTGTAATTTAGTTAGGGGGATTAGATTAGGTGTAATTAGTTTAAAAATCTTGTAATTTGTTTATTATTTTCTGTAATTTAGTGTTTGTTTGTTTTCTATTTTAGATCATTTTATATAATTGTATTTAATTGTATTTAATTTAAAATTAATTTAGTTATAGTGTAGTGTTAGGTGTAATTGTAACTTAGGTTAGGATTTATTTTACAGGTACTTTTGTATTTATTTTAGCTAGGTAGTTATTAAATAGTTAATAACTATTTAGTAACTATTCTACCTAGTTAAAATAACTACAAACATGCCTGAAAATAAAAATAAACCCTAAAATAGATACAATGTAACTATTAGTTATATTGTAGCTAGCTTAGGGTTTATTTTATAGGTATTTAGTTTTAAATAGGAATTATTTAGTTAATGATAGTAATTTTATTTTGATTTATTTCAATTATATTTAAGTTAGGGGGGGTTAGGGTTAGACTTAGATTTAGGGGTTAATAGGTTTAGTATAGTGATGGCGACGTTGGGGGCGTTAGATTAGGGGTTAATAAATGTAGGTAGGTGTCTGTGATGTTAGGGACAGCAGATTAGGGGTTAATAATATTTAACTAATGTTTGCAAGGCGGGAGTGCGGCGGTTTAGGGGTTAATATATTTATTATTGTGGCAGCGATGTCCGGTTCGGCAGATTAGGGGTTAAAAAATGTATTTTAGTGTTTGCGATGTGGGGGGCCTTGGTTTAGGGGTTAATAGGTAGTTTATGTGTGTTAGTGTACTTTTTATCACTTTAGTTAAGAGTTTTATGCTACGGCATTGTAGTGTAAAACTCTTAACTACTGACTTTAAAATCCGGTACCAGTCTTGACAGGAGAGGGTCTACCGCTCACTTTTTGTCAGACTCGTAATACCGGCGCTATGCAAGTCCCATTGAAAAAATAGGATATGCAATTGACGTAAGTGGATTTGCGGTATTTCCAAGTCTGGCCAAAAAAGTGAGCGGTGAGCCTTTACCTTCAAGACTCGTAATACCAGCGGGCATTAAAAAGCAGCTTTGGGACCGGCCAACGCTGCTTTTTAAGCCTAACGCACAACTCGTAATCTAGCCGTTAGGGAGTCTGGGAAAATATTGCAATGAAAAAATGTATTATTATTGGTAATAACCATAGATTATTAATCCTGTATATTAGGACAAGACTATTATATTTGATATGGTGTCCTTGTACCTAAGTAATTTATTTGGCATCCTTCATAACCCTGAGATACTAGTGCTTTAGCAAATGTTCATTCCTAACAATTGAAAATGAGAATATTAATTTAAATAATAATTTATCTAAATTTGTCTGTTGCATTTCATATGTTACGTAATTTACAATAGATGAGTTCTCTAATTCTCCAATTTCCTGTATTAGCCATAGTATGCTACACTTCCGTCTATGTAAATGCATTTCTAAATTTGCTTCTAAATCTTTTAGGCCTAGATTTAGAGTTGGGCGGTAGCCGTCAAAACCAGCGTTAGAGGCTCCTAACGCTGGTTTTTACCGCCCTCTGGTATTTGGAGTCAGTCATTAAAGGGTCTAACGCTCACTTTTCAGCCGCAACTTTTCCATACCGCAGATCCCCTTACGTCAATTGCGTATCCTATCTTTTCAATGGGATCTTTCTAACACCGGTATTTAGAGTCGTGGCTGAAGTGAGCGTTAGAAATCTAACGACAAAACTCCAGCCGCAGAAAAAAGTCAGTAGTTAAGAGCTTTCTGGGCTAACGCCGGTTTATAAAGCTCTTAACTACTGTACTCTAAAGTACACTAACACCCATAAACTACCTATGTACCCCTAAACCGAGGTCCCCCCACATCGCCGCCACTCGATAATTTTTTTTAACCCCTAATCTGCCGACCGCCACCTACGTTATACTTATGTACCCCTAATCTGCTGCCCCTAACACCGCCGATCCCTATATTATATTTATTAACCCCTAACCTGCCCCCCACAACGTCGTCGCCAGCTACCTACAATAATTAACCCCTAATCTGCAGACCGCAAAGCGCCGCTACCTACGTTATCCTTATGTACCGCTAATCTGCTGCCCCTAACACCGCCAACCTCTATATTATATTTATTAACCCCTAATCTGCCCCCTCAACGTCGCCTCCACCTGCCTACACTTATTAACCCCTAATCTGCCGAGCGGACCGCACCCCTGCTATAATAAAATTATTAACCCCCTAATCCGCCTCACTCCCGCCTCAATAACCCTATAATAAATAGTATTAACCCCTAATCTGCCCTCCCTAACATCGCCAACACCTAACTTCAATTATTAACCCCTAATCTGCAGACCGAATCTCGCCGCTACTGTAATAAATGGATTAACCCCTAAAGCTAAGTCTAACCCTAACCCTAACACCCCCCTAAATTAAATATAATTTAAATCTAATGAAATAAATTAACTCTTATTAAATAAATTATTCCTATTTAAAGCTAAATATTTAACTGTAAAATAAACCCTAATATAGCTACAATATAAATTATAATTATATTATAGCTATTTTAGGATTTATATTTATTTTACAGGTAACTTTGTATTTATTTTAACCAGGTACAATAGCTATTAAATAGTTAAGAACTATTTAATAGCTAAAATAGTTAAAATAATTACAAAATTACCTGTAAAATAAATCCTAACCTAAGTTACAATTAAACCTAACACTACACTATCAATAAATAAATTAAATAAAATGCCTACAATTACCTACAATTAAACCTAACACTACACTATCAATACATTAATTAAATACAATACCTACAAATAAATACAATTAAATAAACTAACTAAAGTACAAAAAATAAAAAAGAACTAAGTTACAAAAAATAAAAAAATATTTACAAACATTAGAAAAATATTACAACAATTTTAAACTAATTACACCTACTCTAAGCCCCCTAATGAAATTACAAAGCCCTCCAAAATAAAAAAAATGCCCTACCCTATTCTAAATTTAAAAAGTTCAAAGCTCTTTTACCTTACCAGCCCTGAGCAGGGCCCTTTGCGGGGCATGCCCCAAGAAATTCAGCTCTTTTGCCTGTAAAAAAACACATACAATACCCCCCCCAACATTACAACCCACCACCCACATACCCCTAATTTAACCCAAACCCCCCTTAAATAAACCTAACACTAAGCCCCTGAAGATCTTCCTACCTTATCTTCACCTCGCCCGGTATCACCGATCGGTCCTGGCTCCAAAATCTTCATCCAACCCAAGCGGGGGCTGGCGATCCATAATCCTGCGGCTGAAGAGGTCCAGAAGAGGCTCCAAAGTCTTCATCCTATCCGGGAAGAAGAGGCGATCCAGACCGGCAACCATCTTGATCCAAGCGGCATCTTCTATCTTCATCCGATGAGGAACGGCTCCATCGTGAAGACCTCCAGCGCGGATCAATCTTCTTCCGACGACGTCCAACTGAAGAATGACGGTTCCTTTAAGGGACGTCATCCAAGATGGTGTCCCTCGAATTCCGATTGGCTGATAGGATTCTATCAGCCAATCGGAATTAAGGTAGGAAAATTCTGATTGGCTGATGGAATCAGCCAATCAGAATCAAGTTCAATCCGATTGGCTGATCCGATCAGCCAATCAGATTTAGCTTCCATTCTATTGGCCGATTGTAACAGCCAATAGAATGCGAGCTCAATCTGATTGGCTGATCGGATCAGCCAATCGGATTGAACTTGATTCTGATTGGCTGATTCCATCAGCCAATCAGAATTTTCCTACCTTAATTCCGATTGGCTGATAGAATCCTATCAGCCAATCGGAATTTGAGGGACTCCATCTTGGATGACGTCCCTTAAAGGAACCGTCATTCTTCAGTTGGACGTCGTCGGAAGAAGATTGATCCGCGCTGGAGGTCTTCACGATGGAGCCGTTCCTCATCGGATGAAGATAGAAGATGCCGCTTGGATCAAGATGGTTGCCGGTCTGGATCGCCTCTTCTTCTCGGATAGGATGAAGACTTTGGAGCCTCTTCTGGACCTCTTCAGCCGCAGGATTATGGATCGCCAGCCCCCGCTTGGGTTGGATGAAGATTTTGGAGCCAGGACCGATCGGTGATACCGGGCGAGGTGAAGATAAGGTAGGAAGATCTTCAGGGGCTTAGTGTTAGGTTTATTTATGGGGTTTTTGGGTTAGATTAGGGGTATGTGGGTGGTGGGTTGTAATGTTGGGGGGGGTATTGTATGTGTTTTTTTACAGGCAAAGAGCTGAATTTCTTGGGGCATGCCCCGCAAAGGGCCCTGTTCAGGGCTGGCAAGGTAAAAGAGCTTTGAACTTTTTTAATTTAGAATAGGGTAGGGCATTTTTTTATTTTGGGGGGCTTTGTAATTTTATTAGGGGGCTTAGGGTAGGTGTAATTAGTTTAAAATTGTTGTAATATTTTTCTAATGTTTGTAAATATTTTTTTTTTTTTGTAACTTAGTTCTTTTTTATTTTTTGTACTTTGGTTAGTTTATTTAATTGTATTTATTTGTAGGTATTGTATTTAATTAATGTATTGATAGTGTAGTGTTAGGTTTAAATGTAGGTAATTGTAGGTATTTTATTTAATTTATTTATTGATAGTGTAGTGTTAGGTTTAATTGTAACTTAGGTTAGGATTTATTTTACAGGTAATTTTGTAATTATTTTAACTATTTTAGCTATTAAATAGTTCTTAACTATTTAATAGCTATTGTACCTGGTTAAAATAAATACAAAGTTATTATTATTTATTATTATCGGTTATTTGTAGAGCGCCAACAGATTCCGCAGCGCTAAAATTACCTGTAAAATAAATATAAATCCTAAAATAGCTATAATATAATTATAATTTATATTGTAGCTATATTAGGGTTTATTTTACAGGTAAGTATTTAGCTTTAAATAGGAATAATTTATTTAATAAGAGTTAATTTATTTAGTTAGATTTAAATTATATTTAATTTAGGGGGGTGTTAGGGTTAAAGTCAGACTTAGCTTTAGGGGTTAATAAATTTATTAGAGTAGCGGTGAGCTCCTGTCGGCAGATTTGGGGTTAATACTTGAAGTTAGGTGTCGGCAATGTTAGGGAGGGCAGATTAGGGGTTAATACTATTTATTATAGGGTTATTGAGGCGGGAGTGAGGCGGATTAGGGGTTAATACATTTATTATAGTAGCGCTCAGGTCTGGTCGGCAGATTTTGGGTTAATAAGTGTAGTTAGGTGGAGGCGACGTTGGGGGCGGCAGATTAGGGGTTAATAAATATAATGTTTGGGTCGGCGATGTTAGGGCAGCAGATTAGGGGTACATAGGGAAAATGTAGGTGGCGGGGGTGTACGGAGCGGCAGATTAGGGGTTAAAAATAATATGCAGGGGTCAGTGATAGCGGGGGCGGCAGATTAGGGGTTAATAAGTGTAAGGTTAGGGGTGTTTAGACTCGGGGTACATGTTAGAGTGTTAGGTGCAGACGTAGGAAATGTTTCCACATAGAAAACAATGGGGCTGCGTTAGGAGCTGAACGCGGCTTTTTTGCAGGTGTTAGGTTTTTTTTTCAGCTCAAATGGCCCCATTGTTTTCTATGGGGGAATTGTGCACGAGCACGTTTTTGAAGCTGGCCGCGTCCGTAAGCACCGCTGGTATCGAGAGTTGAAGTTGCGGTAAATATGCTATACGTTCCTTTTTTGGAGCCTAACGCAGCCATTCTGTGAACTCTAAATACCAGCGGTATTTAAAAGGTGCGGCCAGAAAAAAAGCATGCGTAGCTAACGCACCCCTTTGGCCGCAGAACTCTAAATCTAGGCGTTAGAATTTAGAGGAGTTCTACAGGCTTTGTTTATTTGTTAAATTCAAATGACATAGAATCTACTGACAAAAGTGCTAGACCTTCACTGTCCTTGACTTTTCCTCAACCTCATCCTAGTGTTTTGTTAAAAACAAAATGCTCTGGTGCCGTCATTGAACTATTGATAACCCAAGTTGTTACAATATGCTATTTGTGCTGACAGTTACACAAGAGTATATTTTTGTAAACAGGAATATTTCAGGTGAAAAATGTTGTTTCATTGAAAATAGTTATAATGATGTTTCCTCAAATGTTGTACTTATTATATTAAAAATGTAATTATGACTCATTTTAGTCATAAAATAACATGCTACCTTTTTAAAAAATGGACATAATTCTTAGCATCATTATTATTATTTAATATCTAATTTTACATGTTTTATAGTTTTTCTGGTGTATTCTTCTTTATAGTTTCGTTTTACAAGTATATTTTCCCTATGATAATGTATATTCTATTTAATCTAAAAATCATATTACTGAATTTATTTAGATAAAACCCTAGAGGTTTGTAGAGAGATTGTGTTGATACATGTTTCAGCTTAAGCAGATAAAAAACTTTGCATCAAACTGTACAGTAATATTTCATTTTCTTCAGGCAAAGTAGAGCCCACTTCCTAGTTCTACCACAGGAATAATGGAACACTGTCAATACTATCCACAAGAAAAAGGTACAGACTAAAGCTTAAAATACAACATTTTTTATTTGATATTTACTATTAAAAAGCAAAGACAAGATATGGCTCTTAACCGCATAAATAGCATAACTCAGAACAGGTTGAACAGTCAGTTGGAAAAAAACTAATTCATATACCTCAGTACTGACCTCTGGTGGTCTATTTTTATAGTCTAATTGAAGTGATATACATGATAACCCATTCTTAACCACATTTGACTATTTCTTTTTATTGATTTAAAAGTAATACTATCTTTTAAAATTATATTATAAGTGTTGATAAGTAAAACAATTAGATGTTCTATTTTCCAAATTCCAATAATATTACACAATGATCTAAATAGAATCCTTGTGGAGTGCATTTCTTCTATCCCCTCCCATTTGTGATGATACTCTTAAACAGATTGAAACCTAAATATATGACATCAATTAGAATGTTAATCTTTCTGATCATGTTTATTGACTGTTTTACAGCTCCTGATCCACCTATTTCAATGTCAGAGCGATCACAATGCAGCCTATAACACTATCACTATTTTCATATTTTACAAAGAGAGTATTGGATCCGAGTGTATATCAGAAAACTCACCCATACCATGTTGACAACATCGACCCCAGTGATCACAATCCATCTGACCACAAGTTATCAACCAAATATTGATCACAAACTGAAAATATCAAGTTCAGTAACAAAAGGCACTTGATAAATGCTCAAAACCCACACAGTGGCAGATAATATATATATGAGCCAAAGATCAGCACATACTTAGAACCAGAAAAACAAGATGAAGCATGCCAATGACAGTGATAACCCTTTTTGATGATGTTAGATTAGCACCAAAAAAAATACTGAATATACAATTATCATCAATATTTAAGTGTAAAAACAGGAACATATTAGTTGCAAAAACAATCAGATATCAGTACCAATGTGTACTTATTAGAAAAGTACATTAAAAACCTTTTTAGGGGCGTGTCTAAGCCGCACCATGAAGTCGGAAAGCTCCTCAAACAAATATGACAATTTAATATTTATTTTCTCTCAAGTATGACATTTTGACTCACATCTTAACACAGTAACTAAGGAAAAGACAAGGAGCTGAATGATACAACTATTTATCCAACCACACCAGCAGAACCCAAACTGTTTGAGTTTACAGCCGGCAGCTTCATTACACCTACACAATACCCCCCTCGGTTTCCTGTGTAGCCGAGTTAAGCAGTGCTTACCTGCTGTTAACCTCAAGATACCTCAGGACTTGATTTAAAAGCATATGGAACTATGGAGTCGAACAAACTCTTTCCATGATACTAGCAGCGGGGAACTACAAGAGGTTCTGAGTTCTTCAAAAGCCTCTCTAACCTATCCAGAAATGTTTTGTAGATATACTAGGCCTTAAAATAGATGGCAACAGAGATCATTTCTTACTTGAAGAGGGTTGAGGTCTTACTAGATACACATTTTGATGAGACACAATCGATTCTCACTACGGAGAGGATCTCCTCAAACAGCCAAAACTGTGTTGACTCAACCCCAAAGATTGGATAAACGATTGGTAAGATGTGATCCACCCCGACCATCACAACTCCCCCTGATTTACATGCAGTGCCCTCGCTTCAGCGCAATCCGTGGGTGATTCCAGTGGTTCGGAGCTGCAGAGAACATGCCATGTCATATGGAGTTTGCTCCTGGGGTGTTAGCTTGGAACAGGTTTGGGAGAGCAGCAGCACTGCAACACATCCAGATAAAGGAAGTGACATCGGGAAAACTGAGAACGCTGTGAACTTCTGTGAGCAGCTCTACCAGCTCAGTATCGGAATTCTCCAATCTTGTGTGCTTACTGGAAGTTGCATACACGGAGTCCAGTTAACTGCTATCTGGGTCACAGCTCTGACCCACAAAGGGATGTTACTCGATCATAGGTTGGTTTTAACCAAGCAGAATACTCTCCATGGTGACCCCATCTTCCAGATGAAGCCAAGGACTGGAGTTGGATGATGGCCCATTAGGGATTAATAGCACTACAAATACTGCTATTGTTTATAAGACATGGGGACTGTATATTAAGGTCTGATTGCAGGTTCCATGTTTATTAAGTTTGTAGTGTATTAACTATTGTATGCTCTACATACTAACTTTTATTACTCTACTAGATACACATTTCGATGAGACATGATCGATTCTCACTACGGAGAGGATCTCCTCAAACAGCCAAAACTGTGTTGACTCAACCCCAAAGATTGGATAAACGATTGGTAAGATGTGATCCACCCCGACCATCACAACTCCCCCTGATTTACATGCAGTGCCCTCGCTTCAGCGCAATCCGTGGGTGATTCCAGTGGTTCGGAGCTGCAGAGAACATGCCATGTCATATGGAGTTTGCTCCTGGGGTGTTAGCTTGGAACAGGTTTGGTAGAGCAGCAGCACTGCAACGCATCCAGATAAAGGAAGTGACATCGGGAAAACTGAGAACGCTGTGAACTTCTGTGAGCAGCTCTACCAGCTCAGTATCGGAATTCTCCAATCTTGTGTGCTTACTGGAAGTTGCATACACGGAGTCCAGTTAACTGCTATCTGGGTCACAGCTCTGACCCACAAAGGGATGTTACTCGATCATAGGTTGGTTTTAACCAAGCAGAATACTCTCCATGGTGACCCCATCTTCCAGATGAAGCCAAGGACTGGAGTTGGATGATGGCCCATTAGGGATTAATAGCACTACAAATACTGCTATTGTTTATAAGACATGGGGACTGTATATTAAGGTCTGATTGCAGGTTCCATGTTTATTAAGTTTGTAGTGTATTAACTATTGTATGCTCTACATACTAACTTTTATTACTCTACATATTGTTAGCCTATATTTTAATAATAGTCCAAGCAGAGGTGATTGGATATATGAAGGATTATGCTGACACCTTAAAGAGAGGGCCCCTCACCTCCTCATTATAGGCTGATACTATAGAGATGCGATAATCCTTACTGTAACTACACCCAACTGGTATGTTTGGCTCACAGAGTCCACACCATCACAAATACTTGAGATGCTTGTAGTTGGTGCCTGTTTTAACCCAGTTTCTTGCAAGTTAAGATGGGTGGGCTTGGCTAGAGATATGAGAGTAACCAGTGTTTAATTGTTTAATATATGCCAGCCTATTATGGCACTCCTCTTTTTTCTTTTTACTTGTTATTTTTACCGCTGTAGGCTCACATCACAAATACAATCCTTGTTACATACAGTCTCTTGTATCTCAACCTGACCCTTTTCGTTAAGAAGTTGTTCGCCCCAATATTTCTGCATAACCTTCAGAATTCATTTATTTTTACTCAGTTAAAACATAATATGCTACTCACTAACACATATACAATCAATTGACCCTTTTGTCGGCGGCCGAGGCATTGGGGTCTATTCCATCCAGTCTTGAGTAGCCTCACACAAATAGAAACTATAGTATGCCAATGTAAATAATAAGCAGTTATTAGCCTTAATTGAAAGTATGTGTTAAACATATGTCAAACCTTCAGTTCTATATTCTCGGAGAGACTATTTGAAGTAACTCTGTTAGCCATGGGGACTTCCCTATTATTCCCTATAAGGTTTATTTCCTACTAGATTTTGAGTAATATACTTAACCTGTACACTATCAAGGGAAAATTTTCTCATATTAAACAGAGAATGTACATTTTATATTATCAGGTTTGCCTAAGCCCGCGTAAGGTGGATTGACAGCAGCTGATATAGCCCGTAACTTGTCTCCATAGTCCCATTGCACATATGCTATAGTTGTAGCTAGCTCTTAAAGTACAGCATATGCACCCATAATCCTATGTATATATTTGAACTATATCTTCAAGCTACCATCCTAGTTTCTATTTTATATGTTAAAAATTGTATCTTTTAGTTAAGATAATATGTTATTACTCTACGTAGTTCAGATTAAAGTATCATCCTACTAGACAGTATATAAGGTATAAATGTAAAACCTGCAATGTTTATATGTGTGACATACTAGTACTATAGTATAGTATACCACGTTTGCCCTAAGAATAGGTATCACAATACTCCACATATTTATATATATATATATATATATATATAAGCTCAACTATTTGGTTTATGACAAGTCTCAGGAGTTTTATCTTTGCAATTAGATATGTTAATCTTGAGGTTACTCTTGTAGTTTTTCTTTTTCATTTTTCTTTTTTACAAAAGTTTGTCATCATATTGTGGAGATAATATTCATGATGTCATGCTATGAATAATGTATTGCTAAATACCTTAATAAAAAACCTTGATTTAAAAAAAAAAAAAAAAAAACACATATTCTCTAAACCCCATTAATGTCTATAAATATTTGGCAAAGAATGGGATTAAAAGCGTAAGAGCCATATACATTTCTTTATTCAGATTTTCTTGGGGCGTTACATTAAAAAACATTTCAATCTATTTGATAACTCAACATGCGTAGATCTTCCACCCCAATGCTTTGCATGGAGACAGGTTGACATCAAGATTACAATTTTGTCAGAAAACAATTTTCAAGTGATTTTTTAACTTTTTTGTTTCAATTGTTTGAATAGTAATTGTATAGAATTTTATTAACAAAGCCTTTTAATTTATCAATATAACTTTCATGTTTTTATAGGGTGTTTAAAAGGAAAGTCTATTTGAAAATTGTTATTGCATAAAAAGATAGATACTACCTTTTTTATCCATTCCCCCATTGCATAACCAACATTGTACAATTAATACACGTTTACCTCTAATTACCTTGCATCTAAGCCTCTGCAGACTTCCCCATGGTTCTTTTGACTGACATGCATTTCAGCCAATCAGTGCTGACTCATAAATAACTCAACGGGAGTGAGCACAATGTTATTCATATACTACGTATGAACTATGTTTAACTGTGTGTTTACTGTAAATGTTTAAAATTCCAATGTTCTGCACATAGCAGAACATCTTTCTAAGTATTTTTATCCAATATTCATATATAAATCTGTATATATTTATACCTATGTATAATATTATATATATATATATATATATATATATATATATATATATATATATATATATATATATATATATATATATACTATGCAAAAAAGGCAGCACTCACTGGTCATTTGTAAGTAAAATTTAGCTTTTAATAATACAAAAAGTTAAAATCTTGGGGAAAACATGACGTTTCGATGCCTAACTGGCATCTTTTTCAAATGTCCCAAAAGGTAAATCCAAAGTGGTCACACCAGCTATGTGGTGTTCCCCATGACAGCATAAAACTACTGGCTGAATGTGTTATATTTATACAAGTCATAGCTGACATCAAGGCTGTGTTCAGCTGTGGATAATCACTTGCAAATCTGATCAGCTGGTTCCGTTCCCACCCACAAGCTTTATACATCATTGTGCTTTTAGTTGAGCAACTGCATGGCTAATTTGCATATGTGGGAGTGATCTGCACCAGAGTAGTGTCCAATGATCTTGCGATGTTTTCAGGCATCATCATACACGCCCACTTGTCTCTGCTGTGACTGAAACTTCCCCAAACAAAGGGATATTGGCCTGTGACTTATGAACTGCTTCTAGCACAACGATGCCGTATGTTTCACACAGGTTGGTGAGGGGTCATCTTTGTCAATCAACGTAGAAACTGCATGTTCACCTTGGCGCATGATGTACTGAACATTGTACTGGGATGTAATACACATTCAAAAGTTGCAGTGAGGAGATCAAATGTCCCACCTATAACAGGTACACCCTCGCATTTATTCATAAAGCAACAGCTAATGCAGGAATATCAGGAAATATTGATGGGGTGTAATACACATTCAATCTATTCAAATCAGACAACACGAATGCCCCACTTGTAGTGGGTACATCCCCCTTAGTTAATATGAAGCTCCCATGCAAGATTAGCAGAAAATGCTTAATAGAGCACACAATCCAGCAACATGTGGGGGGTGGAGATGTTGAATAAATGACATCCAATAACACATTAGCCAAGTAGCAAAGGAAGAGAAAAAATGTAGAGAAGAAAAAATAATAAAAAATGAAAAAAATAAATAAAAAAAATAAAAATAAATGAAAAAGTTAAAAACATAGTAGAAGCTGGAACAATGAGCAAAATCAAAAAGTGTCCATTTTATAATCCAATGATAGAAACATTTTGTGCATTTGTATTCATTAATTAGTGGATCATTTTTATCCAATGAACGGCCCAAAGTCCAATTTAATGTTTAATCCTTTAGGAGAGACGGTGTCCAACATGTAGATCCATCTGGACTCTAGTCTAAGTAACATATTGTTGCGGTCTCCCCCCCCCTTTTTGGAATAGGTAGATGATCGATAATCATGCAGCGTAGACTGGAGATGCTATGTTTCTGTGTAGCAAAGTGTCGGGCAACTGGGAGATCAGATGTTCCATTCTTCAGTGCCTCCCTAATGGAGCATCTGTGATTCGCCATTCTATCTTTGAAAGGGGTGGTCGTTTTCCCCACATAGACCAGAGAACAGGGGCAAATTAGGATATATATGACATATGAGCTGTTACAATTCAGACGGTAACGAATGGTATATCTTTTATTCTTGTGTGGATGTTGAAATGAATCTCCAACTTGCATGGAATTACAGTTAACACAATCACCGCATTTGTAGCAACCACTTTTTCTGGATTTTAACCACGTATCACCTTGATGGGAACTTTTGGGATCATTTTTTACCAGTAGGTCCCTGATACTCCTCGCCCGTCTGTAAACCACTCTTGGAGTGTTAGTTTTCCAGGATTCCAGGCTCCTGTCGGTCTCAAGTAAGTCCCATCTATTGTGAATGGAATCCCTTATGGTCTCATGTGATGGAGAGAATGTGGTAATGAAGTTTAACTTTTCTTCAGTCGTGTTTTTTCTTTCTTTATGTTTTAGGAGCGAATCTTGGTTACACATGTGGAGTTTCTGTCTCGCCATATTAATATCCTTAATGTCATATAGCCTTTCCTCCAATTTCTTACACATAGCATACAATTGTTCACTGCCAATTTCTGGTTCGGAATTATTCCTGATTACTTGCGTGAGTTGAGAGGATATAATGCCTAACTTTTGGTGTTGTGGGTGATAGCTAGAAGCCATCAGCAGCGAGTTTCTGTCAGTGCTCTTAGTGTATAAAGATGTACCAAATCTAATGTGTTGTTCCGTTCTGACTTTGAAAATATTTAAATCCAAAAAGTGTATTTGATCATGATCACATTCCATTTTGAACCTAATAGGGCCTTTGATCTGATTCAGATGTTCTACCCATAGTATCAAGTCCTGTTCACTGCCACGTCAAATTAAAAACAAGTCATCTATGTATCTAGTGTACATCAGGATGTTGGGATGTGTGTAGGATTGCATAATATGATGCTCATACCAGAGCATAAAGATATTGGCATAGACAGGGGCCATGTTCAAGCCCATGGCTGTCCCTGCTATCTGCAAATAAAAATTACCTTCAAAAGAGAAATCATTTTTAGTTAAGCAATGTTCCATAAGTTCCAAAAGGAACTCTAATGGAGGACCCCTATAGTCTGGGTTCCCTGTGGCCATGGATCTAACAGCCTCCAAGTCATCCAAGTGGAGGATGACAGTATAGAGGCTGTCAACATCCATGGTCACAAGGATATCCCCATCAGTCAATAAATGAAAAGTTTGTAGTTTACGTATCATCGCAGATGAATCTTGTAAATATGATCTCGAATTAGTAACTAGGGGTTGAAGGTGATGGTCAATGTACTTCGCTAATCCTGAGCATATAGAGTCCCTGGCAGACACAATAGGTTGCCCAGGTGGGTGTGTCAGTGACATGTATTTTGGGTAATAGGTATAGTATTGGTGTTTTTGGAAAGTCTATGGATAGAAAGTCACTTTCTTGTGTGGTAAGATATCCCATATGGAGTTCAAAATCAATGGATTTATCAACAAGTTTTTTATAAGACAATGTGGGGTTAAAAGATAACCTTTTATAAGTTGAGGCATCGGAAAGTTGGCGGAGTGCCTCGAGCTTATAGTCATCGTAGTTTTGAATCACGATGGCACCCCCTTATCAGCAGGGTGTATGGTGATTGTCGGGTCATGCATCAGCGTATCAAGGGCCACCTGTTCTGTTTTAGTTATATTTGAATAAACTGGTTTAAATTTATTTTTTAAGTCAGTTCTAATCATCCTTGTAAAACTACGTATGGAGGGATTTATAGTAGGTGGGCAAAAGTTGATGGTTTCTTAAAGCTGTAATTACAGTCAGTTTTATTTTGGTCCTTGAAAAATTCTCTGATATTTAACTGTCTTTGGAAACGGTAAATGTCAACCTCAGTCTGGAAATTATCCGGCTTAGGTGTGGGTATAAAAGACAATCCCTTGTTCAATACTTTGTGATCATGATCAAATACACTTTTTAGATTTAAATATTTTTAAAGTCAGAACTGAACAACACATTAGATTTGGTACATCTTTATACACTAAGAGCACTGACAGAAACTCGCTGCTGCTGGCTTCTAGCTATCACCCACGACACCAAAAGTTAGGCATTATCTCCTCTCAACTCACGCGAGTAATCAGGAATAATTCCGAACCAGAAATTTGCAGTGAACAATTGGATGCTATGTGTAAGAAATTGGAGGAAAGGCTATATGACATTAAGGATATTAATATGGCGAGACAGAAACACCAAGATTCGCTCCTAAAACATAAAGAAAGAAAAAACACGACTGAAAAAAAGTTAAACTTCATTACCACATTCTATCCATCACATGAAACCATAAGGGATTCCATTCACAATAGATGGGACTTACTTGAGACCGACAGGAGCCTGGCATCCTGGAAAACTAACACTCCAAGAGTGGTTTACAGACGGGCGAGGAGTATCAGGGACCTACTGGTAAAAAATGATCCCAAAAGTTCCCATCAAGGTGATACGTGGTTAAAATCTCGAAAAAGTGGTTGCTACAAATGCGGTGATTGTGTTAACTGTAATTCCATGCAAGTTGGAGATTCTTTTCAACATCCACACAAGAATAAAAGATATACCATTCGTTACCGTCTGAATTGTAACAGCTCATATGTCATATATATCCTAATTTGCCCCTGTTCTCTGGTCTATGTGGGGAAAACGACCACCCCTTTCAAAGATAGAATGGCGAATCACAGATGCTCCATTAGGGAGGCACTGAAGAATGGAACATCTGATCTCCCAGTTGCCCGACACTTTGCTACACAGAAACATAGCATCTCCAGTCTACGCTGCATGATTATTGATCATCTACCTATTCCAAAAAGGGGGGGAGACCGCAACAATATGTTACTTAGACTAGAGTCCAGATGGATCTACATGTTGGACACCGTCCCTCCTAAAGGATTAAACATTAAATTGGACTTTGGGCCGTTCATTGGATAAAAATGATCCACTAATTAATTAATACAAATGCACAAAATGTTTCTATCATTGGATTATAAAATGGACACTTTTTGAATTTGCTCATTGTTCCAGCTTCTACTATGTTTTTAACTTTTTCATTTTTTTATTTTTTTTTATTTATTTTTTTCATTTTTTTCATTTTTTCTTCTCTACATTTTTTCTCTTCCTTTGCTACTTGGCTAATGTGTTATTGGATGTCATTTATTCAACATCTCCACCTCCCACATGTTGCTGGATTGTGTGCTCTATCAAGCATTTTCTGCTAATCTTGCATGGGAGCTTCATATTAACTAAGGGGGATGTACCCACTACAAGTGGGGCATTCGTGTTGTCTGATTTGAATAGATTGAATGTGTATTACACCCCATCAATATTTCCTGATATTCCTGCATTAGCTGTTGCTTTATGAATAAATGCGAGGGTGTACCTGCTATAGGTGGGACATTTGATCTCCTCACTACAACTTTTGAATGTGTATTACATCCCAGTACAATGTTCAGTACATCATGCGCAAAGGTGAACATGCAGTTTCTACGTTGATTGACAAAGATGACCCCTCACCAACCTGTGTGAAACATGCGGCATCGTTGTGCCAGAAGCAGTTCATAAGTCACAGGCCAATATCCTTTTGTTTGGGGAAGTTTCAGTCACAGCAGAGACAAGTGGGCGTGTATGATGACGCCTGAAAACATCGCAAGATCATTGGACACTACTCTGGTGCAGATCACTCCCACATATGCAAATTAGCCATGCAGTTGCTCAACTAAAAGCACAATGAAGTATAAAGCTTGTGGGTGGGAACGGAACCAGCTGATCAGATTTGCAAGTGATTATCCACAGCTGAACACAGCATTGATGTCAGCTATGACTTGTATAAATATAACACATTCAGCCAGTAGTTTTATGCTCTCATGGGGAACACCACATAGCTGGTGTGACCACTTTGGATTTACCTTTTGGGACATTTGAAAAAGATGCCAGTTAGGCATCGAAACGTCATGTTTTCCCCAAGATTTTAACTTTTTGTATTATCAAAAGCTAAATTTTACTTACAAATGACCAATGAGTGCTGCCTTTTTTGCATAGTACATACTGTTTTGACATTGCACCCTGGCAGCTGCCACTAAATATATGGTGTGCATTCCTACACAGGACTTTGCTTTATATATATTTATATATCTATATATATATATATATATATATATATATATATATATATATTTTTTAGTTAAAAAAAACTATTTTAGATATATGAAGGAATATTTAATTATGATTAAATAGAACATATTTCATTATGTTAATAACATTGAAATACAAAATATTTATATTTTCATGTTAGGTGAGTGCAATTGCGAGGATGCTATATTGTTTGTACGATAGTCGCGTGTTTTTTCTCCAATTTTTCAACATTGACTTTTACGGGGGAATACGTGGATGCGCAGGCGATAGTCGATGTTCAGATTTTTGCACTAGTCAGGTTGCCGCTTGTGCAAAATAAGATATTTTTTTTTAACTTGTAATACAAGCACAACCTGATTAGCACAAAAATTTTTACTCTAGCGGAGTTTTCACGATTGTGAAAATGCAATATATCGCGCCACTTGTAATCTAGCCCTATAGTTTGTCCCTAAATGTGCTGGTTTATATATGGATCAATTTGAAAATAATACAATTTGTGACAATAACAAGCATTAAAGGATAGAAAAAGGTCAAAACTGAAATGTGTATAAATACATTTCAATTTAAATAGACGCATTTTTGCAATATATTTCCATTAGTATAAATGCTTCTAGTAAAATCTATTACTAAGAGTCCAGCTGTTTGTAGATCACCTTCTTAAGAGCTGACTACAACAGTGCAACTCTTGGCAGGGCCCTCTACCATTTTTATCCCTATAAATGTTTTGTTGTACTCCGCATTTGTTTATAGCGCTGCGGAATCTGTTGGCGCTCTACAAATAACCGATAATAATAATAATAATGTTTATAAGTGGCATATGCACATATGATGTGAGTGCCCAATGCACAAGCATTGAAACACCACACCTTCACAGAGCCAGCAGTAACACAAATTAAGTGTTCCCTGATGTAATACACACCCCTACCAGCTTTCTGAGCAGGCCTGTTCTTTGAATCCTGATCCTCTTGTTACTCACAGCATATTTACATATGCCACTCGAATAGTCACTATTTTTACTAGAAGCATTTGTTTTGGCTAATGGTAGTATATTGCAGAAATGTATTCATACACATTCCAATTTTATCTTATATCCATTTAAGAAAACAGCAGCTTATGGAAAAGATGTATTGATGACATTATCATAAATTGGCAAATTAATGAAAATGGTTTTTACATTTTTGATTAAGAAATTAATCCAATCTAATTTAATTTCTTGACATGAAACAAAAATAGCAGCTCAAACTAAAGTTAATGCTATAAAAATTAAACCAAATCTAAAATTGGTTATAGCTTTTCAAGTTAGAAGTAACTACCACCATAGACAGAAACTGAGATGAAATTGTGCTAGCGTATGCTAGCCAGCGTATGCTGTCGGATTTATCGATGTGCAGCGGACATGATCAGCTGTATTAGATCATGTCCGCTCGCACCATCTTAAAAAGGCCCCATAGAGTAATAAAATATATTGTAAAGTGAGCAACCGTATTGCTCAAGACAAAGTTCAGGACTGTGCTAAGTGCTGAGAGAGACTGTAACCTTCGTGGCATGTAGTGTTAAATGGAGAATACAGATATGTATATAAAGTAGCGTTCCATAGAAAAGGCAAACCAGGTTACAATACAGCGTGTTCACCTAACTTTAAACTCTGAGCATAAACGAGCAGGCAATGTGACTTTTCTTAGACCTTTAGTAGGGCCGTGCAAATGATATGCCTTTAAGCAGTTACTTCAAATGTCAGCATCTATGCCCCTAGTATTCTTGAGTAGCCCAGCTATAAACAATGTGCCCACAAGTAGCCCGCTATTAACCATGCAGGAGAGGATGGTATAACAAATAATAATGTAGTAGTACTGGCCTGTCAGCTCGTATATCCGTAGCGTTAATCAGGCTCACATCAAAGCCCAGTTCCACATCTCCGTGGCTTAGAGCCAGATGTGTTTGAAAGTAATACACCCAAAACATTATTAGGAGATTATTTCTATGATTTGGAGAATTTAAAGAAGAAGGAGCAAAAGCTAAAATGGGACAAATGGATTCTTTCTAAATATATTAGTATATATTACATTTCCCACCTAAGATGTAAAAGACTCTGGGTTCATTGAAAGATGGAATCAGGTTCTAACGGACTGTTCACTTAAGCTTATAGCTCTTTTGATTGAATACAATGATATATTGTTGATAGAGGTGAAGGATAAGATAATCACCCTGCAGGGTGATATGAATAAGTATAAAATGTGTAATGTATACCCAGAATATGACGCTATACTTAAGAATGTTATTGGAGAGTCCAAGAAATTAATCATCCAAATTAAACACTCTAAGTATATACGAGACCAGAAAGACTATAGCAATGGTACAGTTTATGTTTGGCGAAAGAAACAAAGAGGTAGAGCTTGGTCGCTGACACATAATAATAGATCTAGGGCTCAACACCCAGGTCAGGATATTTTACCAGGCAAACCTGGCAAAGAGGAAAAAAACAAGCCAAATAGAGTGGTTGGATCAAAACAGGTGATTTTCTCTGACTCTGAGCCTGAGCAGACAGATGAGGACAGATTTGCCTCAAGTTTTGATGATGAGGGCTGCTCCGGCTCAGAGGGAGAGATAACTGAACTATTAGAGAACACAGAATTTAACTCTATGCCTAGAAGTATCTTAAAGGATCCCAAGGGAGCAGTAATGGGAGCTGTACCCAAGAGAGGTGGGAGAAGTCGTCGTAGAAGGGGACGATCTCTCTATTCCCAATCTGGCACTACTAGAGAAACAGCTACTAATGATGTGGGACCTAATATGCAGGTTTTTCAGTGGGCTCCAAAACAACCCAGAGGGGGAGGGAGGGGCTACTCACAAAGGAAAGAGGAAACATCCATTCAGTCTCAGAAGTACCCAGTGAGAGAAAGCAGGAGCACCAGGGGGCACAGATACCAGTAAGTGACTTTTCGGTGGTTAATCTATCCTCCTACCAACTTACAGATGTCGAGAGAAAAGTCCTGGGGTATGGTCTAAATTTTGTCCCATCTAGGGATTTTGATTTATTCCAGACCATACTGGATGTAAATAAAATGGTAAGGGATCTTACCTTAAGGAAGTTCTTCTCAACATCTTCTGATATCATGCCTAGTGAAGTGCATACCCCGGAGGGGGAGAGGAATAATCATGACATGCCGTTTAGTGATGTCTGTGCTTTAATAGATCTAGAAGATTTGGGTGGTACACAGGAGGCTAGATCGGAAGCTACACCAACGAGTCAAAAAGAACACAATTTGAAATCCCGGTCTAAGTTCTATCCACTACAAAAAAAAGCTTGGAGGTTTTTCACAAGAGAGTCATTGAAGATCTCACACAGCTAGATGAATCTAGAAAACATGACCACAACTCCAATTTGTCCAGGTTGGAAAAGGAGGCTGTTGCCACATTACAAAACAACAAGGAGGTGGTAATCAGCCAATTGGATAAAGGGGGAAGTGTTGTCCTATTAGATACAGCTACCTATATAAAAGAGGCATTAAGGCAACTAGAGGACCCTGAAGCCTACATGGAATTGTCTAGGGATCCTACACCAGAATACAAGGCAATTCTAAGGGACCTATTGGATGACGGGGTGGAGATGGGCATTATCGATGAACAGACATATGATTGTCTGCTGGTGGATAATACTGTAATGCCCATCTTTCACCACCTTCCCAAGGTCCACAAGAGCCTGGTGGATGTACAGGGCAGGCCAATAGTGGCAGGAATTGGTTCCCTTTTGGAACCTTTGTCCAGGTTGGTGGACCAATTCCTACAACCGCTAGTTTGCAAATTACCTAGCTTTGTGAAGGACACTACCCATGCGCTCTCTAGACTTGAGGATGTTGTTTGGGAGGAGGGGTACAGTTGGACTACCATTGATGTTGTATCCCTGTACTCCTCCATACCACACGAGCATGGTCTGCAAGCTGTTTCGTATTTTTTGAAAAGAGAAACTGACCTTTCCCCCGAACATGGAGAGTATGTGCTGAGAGCGGTTAGCTTTCTACTCCGGCATAATTTCTTCATGTTTAGGGGTAAATTTTACCTCCAGAGACGTGGAACTGCTATGGGGGCAAAGTTTGCCCCCTCCTACGCCAACCTGTTCATGGGGTGGTGGGAGCGGTTCCACGTCTTTGGGGGTAATAGAAACCACACTCAATATATCGTAAAATACTTGCGCTATATTGATGACCTGTTGGTCATCTGGTCAGGCAGCAAAGACCAACTAGATACTTTGGTTGATATGCTCAATGTCAACAGTGTTGGTCTGCGATTCACCTTTGAGTGGAACCAGACTAGCATAAACTACTTGGATGTTACCCTCAGATTTGATGGTGATACTGGGGGGGTATCCTCATCTCTCTACAGGAAGCCAATTTCAGGGACCACGCTGTTGCATGCTAGGAGCAGCCATCCCAGGCATGTCTTTAAAGGCATCGCCAAAGGTCAATTTATGCGGATAAAAAGAAACTGTTCCCGGAAAGAGGATTTCCTGAGAGAGAGTGAGGATCTGAAAGTGAGACTAAGGGCTCCATGTACTAAGCAGTCAGCGAGCTACCCGCAACAAATCTCGCGCCCAAACTCGCAAACTGATATGTACAAAGCCGTCAATTATGTAAAAACTCGCATCTTTAAAATTGCGAGCGTACTTATCCGCCATACCTCGCTACCTCTCCATTTTTTACTGTAATTAGACACATTTGACCACCAACTCGCCAAAAACGAATGTACTAAAAAATCTATTTGTCCGCTCGCGTCAATTTCCGCTCCCACCTCGTTATTTTTGCCTCGCCACCTTTTAGGTGGCGGGCAAGGTACAAAACAATAGGAAAGTCACTCTAGACGCCAGTCTAGACATATATAAAAGGCAGTAATATCAGCATTGTACTTACATTGTTCATTTCAGCAGCTATGGAGAGAATTCTGTTTTTGTTTATTCTCCATTTGATGCAAATCCGGGCTAGAAGACAGAATACTGGAAATGTAGCTAATCGATTGGTTAGAAGAAGGAGAGTTCGTGTCCCCCGTGTATTCCTTCCACGGGTTGGTTTGCACGGCCTTTCTGACCGAGAGATCATACAAAGATTCCGGCTTGATCGTGAATCGATATTACACCTGTATCGAGAGATTGAAGATCATTTGGAGCCGATGACTGCTCGTTCACAAGCTATTCCGGGACTTCTCAAACTATTAGCGGCATTGCATTTTTTTGCAACAGGCTCCTTTCAGGCAGTTTCTAGCGTCATTATTGGAATGAGTCAATCTGCTTTTTCACGCCACTTATCCAAAGTAATAGGGGCTATGATGGTTATTTTTCATCGATATGTTTGTTTGCCATCTACCCCTGAAGAATGGCAATCTATCAAGTCAAATTTCTATAGGATGGCTGGGATGCCCAATGTCCTAGGTGCCATAGACTGTACCCATGTTGCTGTAAGACCACTTCAAGCTCGTGAGGAGATCTATAGGAATCGAAAGCATTTCCATTCCTTGAATGTCCAGATGGTCTGTGACCCCCACATGAGGATTATCAGTGTCCGTTCTAACTTTCCTGGATCCTGTCATGATTCTTACATTTTAAGGCAGACTGGGTTATACCGGAAGTTCGAGGAGGGAAATATGCCTGACGGATGGCTTCTAGGTAAGCATAACTGGCGTCTAATATGTCTCTCATTTCAATGTACCAAAATTGCGCCCAATTTGTCGACTGTAATCTGTATAGTTTAATTGTATTGTATAGTTCTGAATCTTTATAATTATTCTTATATTAATATTTATATTTATTATATCTTCTATTAGGAGATGGAGGGTACTCATGTACAGAATGGCTGTTGACTCCCTATAACAACCCACAGACCAGAAGTCAAGTACGTTTCAATGAAGCTCACCGATCTACCAGGGGGATTATTGAGAGGACTTTCGGTCTTTTGAAAATGCGGTTTCGATGTCTTGATCGTTCTGGTGGTGCTATGCAGTATGCACCAGAGAAAGTTGCCAAAATTATATTGGTTTGCTGCATACTGCACAATATTGCAATTAAAAGAGGCTGTCCATTAGAAGATGAAGATCCAATAGATACTGATGATTTACCAGAAGAAATATGTGTCGAACAAGCTAATAGGCGTGGAAATGCAACAAGGGACATGGTTTCAGAACAATATTTTGTGTTTGAGGATTAAAGTTTCAGTTGATCAATAAAAAACTTTCTTTATTAACTTGTCTCCATTTTTTTTTAAGAGTTAAGGTTATTAAAAATCACTCATGATAAACAGTTAAATACATAACAGTTGTTGCTCTTCAATTATCAAAGGTTTCAAATAAATAAAGTTTATGATCAAAGTTATTACAGACAATATATTATAGGTAATACATTGTCTTTGTGACATCACACTAGTGTCTACAGCTGCTCTCACTCTTTTACATATGTGATTATTGTAATGTAATCCCTCCATAGCTGATGCTAATTCATTGTATTGTGTCATTGAATTGTAGCTGTAACAAGCGACAGTATATTCAACAGTGCTTTATGTTATCAGATTGGATTTTTGAGTTAAAAAAGACTTGCTAATTTTATTTGTTTTATTCTAACCTCTATTTTTAACAGCTACTAGGTTTTCCCATATTCAAATAAATACCTTAAGGGATTACTCTTAGCACTTATTTTCTTAACCTTTATGATATATTTTTGCATTCAAGATTTGTTAAAAGAATAGTGGCATATAGAAAATAATGGCAAAATAAATTATTTTATTACAAAATTATAATCTTTAAACATTATATATTAACAATTGCAAACCAAAGTAACTTGTTAAACATATAAACACATATGAAAAAAAAGGAAATGTTTAGAAACCAAATAACAATTGTAAACCAAAATAAATTCTAATACATATAAACACATATGAAACAAAGAAAATGTTTATAAACAAAATAACAATTGTAAACCAAACAACATTTTAATACATATAAACACATCTTTAAATAATTAAATGTTTATAAACAAAATAAAAATTGTAAACCAAACAACATTTTAATACATATAAACACATCTTTAAATAATTAAATGTTTATAAACAAAATAAAAATTGTAAACCAAATTAAATTTTAATACATAAAAACACATCTGAAACAAATAAAAAAATGTTTAGAAACAATAACTATTGTAAACCAAAGTATAAATGTTAATACATATCAACACATCTGAAACAAAGAAAATGTATATGAAACAAATATCATTTGTAATAACTATAAACATCGATATTTACAAACCTTCATAAAATACATTAATCTACATATACATTATATTTTTCTCTATTTTTCGGGGATACATATCTGGATCAATGCGCTAATGATTGACATAACGATTAATCACGTCATCGTCAAACATGTCGCGTCCTGAACCTTTTGGTGCTGGAGAATTGGTGAAATTAGTTTATGCCATGGATAAATATTTCCCTAAACGGATTGGTGGTGTGAGGGGAGTGAGACAGGAATGCCGAGACAAAATTATATACGAGATGCTGAGAAGAATGCATCGTATTTCAAAAATTAAAAGAACAAGACGACAGTGTCTTAGAAAATATAGTGATTTGAAGAGAAGAGAACCGAAGTACTATAAATCGATTCGAAGATTGATAAGGACATGTAAGTTTCAAAATTATATATGAAATAATTTTTAATAATATAAAAAAAGGGTTTATTTTTGAACTGCGTCATCATTGACGAATCCAGTAAAATAATATTTCCTGACTGTTACTTTGACTATATTAGTATATACAATTGCAAAAAGTTACAAAAGTTAGCATGCAGAACTGAGTTAGTAGATTAAAATTTAACTATATAACTATATACACTTAAAAGGTTAGAAAACTTAGCATACAAAAATGAGTTAGTAGAGTAAAATATAACTATATTAGTATATAACATTGAAACATGCAGAACTGAGTTAGTAGAATAAAATATAAATATATTACTATATAACATTGAAACATGTTAGAAAAGTAAGCATGCAGCATAATTATTTCAATTTTTTTTATTAAATTTTTTTATTATATATATGTTTATAGATATGAGAAGTAGGAGAATGAAGTGTGCACACCCACCACGCTACTTAAGGTCAATGTTGGTGCAAACACCCAGAAGTGAAGCTCTTTCTCCACCTTTGCCAATAACACTATTGGATATTGAATTATCTCCAAATCCATATGCAATTTGTCATAAAGAGACACAGACAGGTAATGACTTATTATTTAAATTTTAAATCATATATTTTAGGTTTTGGCTTAAAAAGTTTTAGCATGCAATATTAATCAAGTTGCTAATTTACTTCTATTATCATTTTTTTCCTCATTTACTTTCTATTTTTATTTGAAAAAGAGGGCATCTAAGCTAAGGAGCCAGCCAATTTTTGGTTGAGCACCATGGACAGCACTCTTTGATTGGTTCTGTCCAATTATCAAGTACAACACAGTTGGTTCACCAAAAATGGGCTGGCATCTAAACTTAGATTCTTGCTTTTCAAATAAAGATACAAAAAGAATGAAGTAAAATATAAAGTTTATTTAAATTGCATGCACTATCTGAATCATGAAACTTAGAAATTGGTTTCTATGTCACTTGTAATGATTATTATTATTATTGTTTTAAATAATATATACAAGGTTTTTGATTTAATAGTTTTCTATCTTTGTAATTTCGTTCATAGATATTACCATGGAAGAAATGGAAACTAGTATGGAAATGGAAGAATTTCAAAATCCTGATAGTGTGACAATATTTGAAGCATTAACTTCAGATGATACTCAACCAAGGATAGAAGTTTTACCAACAATGATGGTAGATAAAGGTATGTTTCATACTCAGTAATCTTAAATCTAAGAAAATACAAGTTTTAACTAATAAATATATTGTATATTTCAAATAGGAGTTGGCTCAGATGAAAGCTTTAAAGGAGTGGACATAAGTGTAGAAGCTAATATAGTAGATAACGTAGATAACAGCACATCAGGAGGTAATATTTGTGATGAAAAACCCTATCATACATTGAATATGTATATGACAATTGAATTAAATTTTGCTTTTCATTTATTTTTCTACAGATTTATCTTCAACATCAACTATTGAGACTGCAGACAAAAGTACTCAGAGTTGTCTAGAAGATCATGTCAAACAAAAAATTTCTAAAATTAGGGCAACTTTGGCAATGTTAATGGAGCAAGTAGATTTTTTATACCGTAAATATGTAATTTGATTTCATTTTTTGTTTTGTCATGATTAATAACTGAGAAAAAGTTTTGTGTTGAAGAATCAAAAGTGAGTTTGAATTTATGTAAATAAACTTTTTTTTTGGCCATAAAAAAATTTGTCTTTATTAAATAATAACATTTTAAACTTAAAGGGACACTGTATCCAAATTTTATCTTTTGTGATTCAGATAGAGCATGCAATTTTAAGCAACTTTCAAATGTACTCCTATGATCAAATTTGCATGCTCTATCTGAATCACAAAAGAAAAAATTTGAGTACAGTGTCCCTTAAAAATACACAAACAATAACTTTAAACACAATATACAGAGTAATAAAATTAACAGTGACTAACATTTTAAACTTAAAGGGACACTGTATCCAAATTTTATCTTTTGTGATTCAGATAGAGCATGCAATTTTAAGCAACTTTCAAATGTACTCCTATGATCAAATTTGCATGCTCTATCTGAATCACAAAAGAAAAAATTTGAGTACAGTGTCCCTTAAAAATACACAAACAATAACTTTAAACACAATATACAGAGTAAAAAAATTAACAGTGACTAACATTTTAAACTTAAAGGGACACTGTATCCAAATTTTATCTTTTGTGATTCAGATAGAGCATGCAATTTTAAGCAACTTTCAAATGTACTCCTATGATCAAATTTGCATGCTCTATCTGAATCACAAAAGAAAAAATTTGAGTACAGTGTCCCTTAAAAATACACAAACAATAACTTTAAACACAATATACAGAGTAAAAAAATTAACAGTGACTAACATTTTAAACTTAAAGGGACACTGTATCCAAATTTTATCTTTTGTGATTCAGATAGAGCATGCAATTTTAAGCAACTTTCAAATGTACTCCTATGATCAAATTTGCATGCTCTATCTGAATCACAAAAGAAAAAATTTGAGTACAGTGTCCCTTAAAAATACACAAACAATAACTTTGTACACAATATACAGAGTAAAAAAATTAACAGTGACTAGATAATAAAAAATGTTCACTCCAGACGTTGCCTCTTTGGGTCTGTTGTCGCCTCCCTTTCACTGACAATAGCCAACAGAGATTGTAATGTCCTTTCGCTGATGCTCAAAGCTCTGTTAATTTGATGGTTTTTCTCTTCATCCATCTGCCTCTGCCACTGGAACATCTCTCTTTGCAGCTGTAATTTCTGCATCTCTATCTCATTCCTTTGCCTTTCGATTTCCACATTTTTTTCTGACAGAGCAGCCCAGCGTTCAATATTAGTGTTAATAATATTCTGCATTTCTCTGTGGTCCTCTCTGTATTGCCTTGCCAGTGTCAACATTTCCCTCAATGCAACATCGCCAAATTGTCCTTCTGCCGGTGTATTGTCAATATTTACACCACCTGTTTGCAGTTCAATTGGTGGTGCCTGTGTTTCAACAGGTTCCTCAATGTTTTCTGGTGTGTGAATTTCATCCGGTTGCGCATCTCCCAAATCTTCAAGAATATCCGGAGTCTCACTTCCATCATGCCCTCCTGGTGGTTCATCTTGAATGGGATTTTCCACTATCGGCATGAGATTGATAGTGATCTCCCTTGATGAGTTTTCTTCTTCTAGATCAAGACATAACAAATTGTTAGTAAATAAAAATAAAATGTTATAAAAACACTTGCAGAAATAGAATAGGAGAGAGCAGATACAACCGTCATACAACAATTTAAGTTACATTATATATATATATACATATATGATACATACCATCAAATAATGGAGATGAATGTCCAGTCAATCTCTGGAAAAGACGTCCCAAATCACCTATAAAAAAATAAATAACATAAAAATAAATAAATAAAATGCTTTTTTGTCAATGTAACGATATATTCGAAATTATTAATGGAAATGTATTTTGCAATTAACTGGACACTGAAGCAAAAATAATCTTTTTGAGAATAAGATATATTGCATGGAATTTCTATCAGCTTTCTTATGTAATACTATGATCAATTCTCAAAAAGAAAATAATGATAAATTTTAAAAAAATTAGAAAGTTGATTAAAATAGCATGCATGCTCTACAAGAATCCTCATTTAAAAAAATATGTACAAGATCTCGAAATAGAATATGTCAATAATGACATTTGACATTTAAAAAAAAATTTACAAAAAAAAAATTGAGAGATAAAAGAGATAAAACACACAACATTGAAATTATTCATTTGTAAAGTACTTACCAGTTGCTCTACCAACACCAGTTTGTGGAGTGCTGGTCCTTAGATCCGGAAGTGTGTCCGCCGAGGAAGTTGTGTGTGTAACATTAGATGATGAGCGTATAAATTGTCCATGTGTAAAACTGTCCGAAGGTCTTGAAACAGCTGCACCGGGTGGTCTCGAAACCGCAGAAGAAGAAGTAGAACAAGTGGGCACCTCGTTACTCCTCACAGGCTCTGCTGTTGTTGGCATTGCTTAAAAAAAAAAAAATTAAAAAAAAAATTAGGTTTATTTTTATTTATATTTGAAACTGAAAGTTAAAACTGTTAATAATAATAATTACAGCAGTGAATGCAGGCTCAATCATTAAAGGGACATGCCAACCACCTTTTTTATGATTTGGAAAGAGAATGCAGTTATAAACATCTTTATAATTTACTTATATTATCTAATTTGTTTTATTCTATAGATATTCTTTGTTGAAAAGCATTTGATTGATGCACAAAGAAGCCTCGTGTGATTGGCTCAACATGTGTATTTATTTTTCTTCAACTAAGAATATCTAGAAAATTGAAGTAATATGTTGTTTAAATTTCAATTCTCTATCCGAATCATTAATAAAAGATTTTGGGTTTAGTGGCCCTTAAAATAAAAATAATTACCTTTACAAATTGCATAAGAAAATGCATTTTTAAAAATATTTAAATGTATTATGTTTTTGCATTCATTGGATTTTTATACTTTGAGGAAAAGCAAATCTATACAGGCACAGTAAATGATCATTGGTTGATGCACATAGATGGTTCATGTGACTGCGTCAACTATGTGCATAGCTATATCTGAAAAATGTATGTTTATAAAGCGGAGAACAATTTTGAAAGATGCTAACAATAATATTCTATAGTGAAATAACGCAACATGGAAGTCAATAGATCAGAAATTTAAGAAGGCATGTGATCTGGGGTTAGTCTCATGATTAATGTTGGACATACAATATTATTTTAATAGTTTCAAATTACATTATTTCTATTGTCATTATCTCTTTAAGGTTTCTATGCAATACTGGTTTGAAAATAAACACATGGGTGTTATCTTTAGGGATCACTATATTAATAATCAACAAATCTTTAGTTCCGTTAGACCATTAAAAAAAAGGCAGTATAACAATACTATTATTGTACAATCCCTTATACATATATGAGACATAAATGATTACAGTATTTGGGGCCTAAATGGCTTGTACAATCCCTTATACATATATGCGAGATAAATTATTACAGTATTTCGGGCCTAAATGGCTTGTACAATCCCTTATACATATATGCGACATAAATGATTACAGTATTTGGGGCCTAAATGGCTTGTACAATCCCTTATACATATATGCGACATAAATGATTACAGTATTCAGGGCCTAGATGGCATATAGGATACTGAAGCGTAAGAAGTCAGATAATGTTATTTTAAAGAAATATATATTGGAGACAATAACCTATCATAACTTTAAAAAGAACATTTACGTCAACTATGTTGTACATTTACCTCTTAAATCACTGTCACAATCATCCGTTATGCCAGTGATGATCTCCGGTCCCAGACGCTGAACAAGCTTCTGCTCATAGTCATTGAGGTCTGCCACATATGCTGGTCCACCTCCGGTAGCACGTGCCGAATTTTTCTCTCTGGCCAATTTAGCTTTGGCGAAGCGTTTAATGTCGTTGTAACGCTTCTTCAGCTGATCGACATCCTTTTTTCCTGGACCCTGGGCACTAACAGCGTCGCTGATCCTTTGCCAGATCTGCTTCCTTCTAGAAAAATTTGTCTGTTTGACACGACATCCAAACAAATAATCATAAGAGTCAATAATCATATCAATCAAAACGACGTTTTGCTGATGAGAAAAGTGAGGATTCTTGGATTTTGAAGCGGTTTCAGATCCAGATGAAGCCATATCGAAATAGTAAATAAAGATCTCAAAAACGAGCGCTCTGTAATTACTCTCCAAAAATTTTGGAACAATAATAAAGTTGTTTAGAAAACTTGTCCATTTATAGGAGCAAAATTCTATTCCCGCGTCTACTATGACGTTCATGACACCTTACATGTCACGTGTTAACAATTGGCCAGACAATTGAACTGAAAGTTAAGTACATCAGCTTATTCGCGGCGAGCGAGGCGTCAAATTTATCAATATTCCGCCACTGCTCGCGGCGGGCTAGAGGTGTCTATTTGTTGTGGGATTATTAGTACATAGCTACAGCGGACACCATTTCGCCCGCGGCGAGTAACGGCGAGTTTAGCCGCGTCTAAAATGACGGATGAATTGACGGCTTAGTACATGGAGCCCTAAAGGAGAGAGGTTATTCTAAAAATTTGATCAACAAGACCTTCATGGAAGTCTCTGCAATGGATATGAGATGTAACCAAGGAAGGACAAAAGATAACAGACTGAGGAATGATACTTCCACTAGAATTAAACCTACTCTGGTCACTGCTTTCTCTAACCAATTTGACAAGGTTTGTAAAGTTATTGAAAGGAATTTGCCTATACTTCGAGGTGATACAGTACTGAGACAGATTATGGAGGATGGATGTAATTTCATCTATAAACGCAATTTGACCCTGGGCAACATTTTGTCTCCCAGTATGTTGCCTCAACAGGATAGTGGCAGCTCATGGCTAAAAGTCAAGGGAACATATAAATGTGGTAAAAAAACATGCAAGTCATGTGACCACATGGTTGTTTCAAAAACCTTTTCTTCAACCAAAACGCTGGAGGTTTTTGACACTAGGGGTTGCATTAAGTGTGGCAGTAGATATGTAATTTACTTAATTGAATGCACCCAGTGCAAAAAACAATATGTAGGCAGAACCACTAGGCCTGTGGGTAAGCGGATTAGTGAGCATCTCTCCTATGTCTCTCAAGAAAGGGCTGTTTCTGCTCTATCCAAACATTTTCTGGAGTTACACATGGGAGATGTTGGAACCTTCAGGTGGCGGACTATCGAGTCAGTGTCCAGACCACCTAGGGGAGGTGATTTATTCCATATCCTCTCCAGGCAAGAGATCTACTGGATACATAGGCTCGGTAACCTGGTACCTGAGGGTTTCAACTCTGAATTTCGCAATCCACCTCTCTCTTGGCTTGAAGGCACACTTTTAGGTTTAAGAATGACTTTTTTATAAATACATCTTCATTATATATTTAGGTTTAGTGTATGAAGTACCAAATGTTCATCTTAATGCTTAGCCATTTGACTGTATGGTTCTCAAGTTCATATTTATATGTTAATAACAATTTTCACTATTTTTATATAGTTTGTTGTTTCTTTAATACATTTGTAATATTACTCTTGCATATTTGTAGTTATGAACCAGTGTTTGCATTTGGCTATTCAGAAATTTGTTTTTGATATTTGTATTGATATTTGCACTTTGCTTATTATTACTTTCATTCACAGTCATTACCTAGCTGGTTTTGATTAGTTAATATATTTATGAAATAATGAATGTATTTACTTATTAACTTACCTATAGGTGTAAATCTCTTGCATATGCCTAAAGTCCATATATATATATATATATATATCCATTTGTAATTTCATATATATAATACATCCCTTTTCTGAGACAGTTAAGAGTAACAAGTTGTTTTTAATTTTTAATTCATGCTTTTTCTATACCACTCCCATTTGGGGAGTAGCCAACAGGTATATAAGGTGTGTTCTTTGAATACCTGTCACTGTCTATGACTACGGCCACACTGGGCCGAAACCGGTCAGACCTTTCTTACTTGTCTCTCTTGCTGAGAGTTTTTATGACCATGTTTAATCCTTGAATTTCATTAATAAAGGTTTGCTTTTTATACCTATGAAATTGGAAATCAAGTGATTCTTTTCTCCACCTTGGATGCGCTTTGGATATCCATTTGTCTTTAATAAAATATATATAGGAAATAAAACTGGAGTTGCTAATTTTTTTACCACAGTTAATAGCATTGCAAGTAAAATTCTAAAAATGTTAAAGAAACATTGGAACATCCTAGAAATTCCAGATAACCTTTTTCTTCCTGACCAAGGCAACATACTACTTGTTTGAATATAACAATGTCAAAAATGATTGTTGATATACTAGTATAAAACAAAATAATAATTCATGGATTTTGAATAAACTGAAGGATATCAATATCCGATTAAAATATTTTTAAATTGCAAAAGCACTTATGTAGTGTATGTGATCCAAATGTTTGTGTGTGTTGAATTATGTGAGTTATCAGTACTTCATTCATGATTTAGACAGAGCAAACCATTTTAAACAACTTCCCAATTTACTTCTATTATTTAACTTGCTTTCTTTTCTTCTTTTCCTTTGCTGAAAGGTTTATCTAGAAAAGCTCAGGAGCAGAAAATAACCTAGGTTCTAACTACTGATTTGTGGCTGCATATATATACCGATTGTCATTGACTCACCCAAGTGTTCAGTTAGTTAACCAGTAGTGTATTGCTGCTACTTTAACAAATGATACAAAGAGAATAAAGCAAATGTAATGATAGAAATAAACTGGAAAATTGTATGTTCTACATAAATCATGAAAGAAAATTTGGGTTTCATGTCCCTTTAAATAGACACTATTCAGAACATATTAAAAGCATCAAGGATGGCATTCAAGATACAGGTGTTCCAGCATACTTTGTGCACACATAATTACTAAGATCCAAGCCAGTTCCCTTTAAATCGTATTTAATATAGAAATGAAAGGTTGGGATTATAAACTGCTAAGGAAGCATAATGACGTCTTATCTTGTTTTATAATGCCTATTTGATCTTGCTTTAAAATACGTTTTTAAGGAGGAGATATCCCTTAAAATAAATGAGAGATAAAATATGATATTAAATGTCTGTGCCAGTAGAACAATAGAACGTTAGCCACTTTTATTAGAAATTACAAGAAGCACCATTACTGCTGTTACACCATTGGTTTCATACAAAGTCACTGGTTTCCTATACATTAAAAGTTATAACTTATAAGTATTTTAAATTCAGCAAACAGCCATTACAGCAGGCATAAAATGAGGCATCTTTTTGTATCAAGTTACACCTCTCTTAAAGGGACAGTCTAGGCCAAAATAAACTTTCATGATTCAGATAGAGCATGTCATTTTAAACAATTTTCCAATTTACTTTTATCACCAATTTTGCTTTGTTCTCTTGGTATTCTTAGTTGAAAGCTTAACCTAGGAGGTTCATATGCTAATTACTTAGACCTTGAAGCCCACTTCTTTCAGATTGCATTTTAACAGTTTTTCACCACTAGAGGGTGTTAGTTCATGTATTTCATATAGATAACACTGTGCTCGTGCACGTGAAGTTATCTGGGAGCAGGCACTGATTGGCTAGACTGCAAGTCTGTCAAAAGAACTGAAAAAAGGGGAAGTTTGCAGAGGCTTAGATACAAGATAATCACAGAGGTTAAAAGTATATTATTATAACTGTGTTGGTTATGCAAAACTGAGAAATGGGTAATAAAGGGATTATCTATCTTTTAAAACAATAAAAATTCTGGTGTAGACTGTCCCTTTAAGTAGCTGATTACGGTATAGTGAAATGCATAAGAACATGATTCTGCAAAGAATCCTAGGGACTTCTAGTTACACACTTCTGACTTGAGGATGAACAGAACATGGAGTCATCACCAGTAAGCGGTTTCTGATCTACCACATGCTTTTTACTTTAATTATCATCAATATTGAAAGTAACTACCTTTAATTACATTTCAACTAACTTTACACACTGAGGCAATTTATTGATTGTATATGCTCTTTTGGCACATTGGATGTTCCAGGGTAAATAGATCTCTCATACACATATGAGTTATGCTAAAGGTCTCATTTAGGCCCCGATTCTACAAGACGTGGTTTTCCACGCCAACATTTGCAGGGGCAGCCCATATGGAACACTTTAAAAAAGGGTAAAAAGTGTCTTTAGATCATTCTACCAAGGAAATAAAACGGCTGGAGTGCATTCTTATAAAAGCTCACCAGCCCAGGGATCATTTTCGAATTGGGGCTATAGGGCCTTATATTCAAAACATTGTGGCTCAGGTGAGATGATCTAAAGTCTCATCAGTGGTGGCAAGCCCCAAAAAGGGACAGTCAACACCAGAATTTTTTAAAAAGATAGATAATGCCTTTATTACCCATTTTCCAGTTTTCATAACTAACAGTTATATTAATACACTTTTTACCTCTATGATTACCTTGTATCTAAGCTTCTGAAAACTGCCCCCTCATTTCAGTTCTTTTGACAGTCTTTTTTTTTTTAGCCAATCAGTGCTGACTAGGTAACTTAATGTGCATGAGCACAATGTTATCTTTATGACACACATGAAGTAACGCCCTCTAGTGGTGAAAAACTGTCAAAATGCTTTCAGCTAAAAGGTGGCCTTCAAGGTCTAATACATTAGCATATGAACCTACCTAGGTTTAGCTTTCAACTAGCAATCCCAAGAAAACAAAGCAAAATTGGTGACAAAAGTAAATTGGAAAGTTGTTTAAAATGACATGCCCTATTTGAATCATGAAACTTTATTTTGGTCTTGACTGTCCCTTTAAAAAATAAAAAAATAAACACAAATTTTATCTTGAGAAATGTTTATGTTGCTATGTAGTGTTCTTTATGTGAAACAGAGACTCCTACATTACAATACAAGGACTAAAAAAATATTCCAAAGATTTTGCATTATTTCTCTCCGTGCTGGTGAGCTTTTGAATATCAGGCCCTACACAAACGTTTTTGCGTAAGCAATATTGTGTTTTTGTAAGCCTTTTTAATTATTATTATTACAAGCTGAGCGAAACCGCAATCTCAGAGCTGTGGTTAACTATTTTCCGAAACAAAAAAGTTGCACAAAGCACTTCAAAAATACATTACATAGTACAGTTACACTCATATTAACACTGAGCTCAGACATTGCTAAGGTTCTCAGTCAAACATAAAAGGCACTAGGAGCCCTCAGAAGCACCACAGTGAAGCCACCTAACAGCCCGCAGGACACCCTCCAGGATCTTAGCTCCTTTGGCGATACAACAGCCCAACGTGGAAGTTAATCCCCATGGACCGAACCAAGCAGGAGCAAAACGGCCATCTCTTGAGCAGCAAAAGGAGACTGAAGCAGAAGGCGGAGAAGAGTCACATCTGATACTGGACTGTGTCCGCGACATAACCTTACCGGCCACAGCTCCAGATGCAAGCAGCACGAAGGCTGGGTCCTAATAGCCACAACCTCAGCACTAGAAACAAGCAGCATGAAGATTGGGCCTCATTAGCCACGGCCTACTAACTTCTTCAGGGCAGTAATGCTGCGCTGCGTAGATCATTGTGGGGAAAGAGGCCTGGCGGTTTGGGCGAGTACACCGCATAAGCCTGACAAGAACGACAAAGTCGTTTAAGCCACATTTAAGAGCCCATAGTGACCACACTATATCACCACTGATCCCTTTTTTAAAAAAAAAAGTTGCCCATATGGTCACAGAGGCCGTATCCTATTTACAACAAACAGAGGTACATGACTTTAGGAGCTGAGGGGCTTATTAATAAATTATATTCTGCATAAAAGAGGAAACCAGCCAAATATTGAACAAAAGGCGCATTATTAAAAATAATAAATATAATTAAAAATCCTGTTACATATATTTAAAAGACTGTGACCACAACCCTCCGTTTACAAAAGAGTGATACTTCTCTGCCATTACAATTGTATACCAACCATGTTTACCTACTAAACAACATTAAGATTACTGTGCCATACCTTAGATAGTACCCTACTTTCACTTCATTGATCAGGGTAAATAACAAGCTACATCCCTATCAACAATGGCGGCGAGAAAAGGCCCTAAACAGGAAAAAAATACTAAACCTCCAAACCAAATGCCATCGATGTCAACCTTTTTTCAAGTTGCTGATAACTCCAGAGAAATCCCCACCCCCAGATGAAACAGATGTAGATCCACAGGGGGTTGTCTCTGCTACCCAGCAGCATTTTCTGCACACCATTCAATCTCAGATAGTGATACTGCCATCTAAGTCTGACCTGGACTCCCTAAAATCCTTTATTAAAGAAGAGATGAAAGATCTTAAAAAGGACTTGAATGAGATGGGATCCAGAGTAGACTAGACTATTTGGAAGAAGGCCAAGATCACCTGAATAACCTAGTGAGCACAAACATACACCAAATCTCAATTCAAGATTCAATGATAAAATTGAAGATTTGGATAACAGAGGAAGGAGGAATAATCTAAGAATACGTGGAATCCATGAGGTTCTCCCACAAGAGCAACTCAAATCCTATGTAAAGGATCTTTTTCAACACATATCTCTCGCACATCCCACCTTAAAGGGCCATAATACCCAAATGTTTAAACACTTGAAAGTGATGCAGCATAGCTGTAAAAAGCTGATTAGAAAATATCACCTGAACATCTCTATGTAAAAAAGAAAGATATTTTACCTCAAAAGTTCCTCAGTAGCCACCTCCCATTGTAAAGGATTTCTAAGCAGCATTTTAGTGTGTTTGTCCTGGGACATCTGAAGGGACTAGCATTGTGCACTCTCATATTATTTCACCAATCAGGTAAAGGAAGCTTACTATGAAATCTCATGAGAGTTAAGTCAAATCTCATGAGATCACAGTAAGAGTTCATGACCTCAGCACTGCTGATGCTGATTGGTTGCTGTTCATTTCTTCATTTTTTTTAATTTTTTTACCTGCAGCTGGGAACAGCTGAGTATAACTTTTTACACAGAACTTACTCTGCTGAGCTGAGGAGATTGTGAGGTAAAATATCTTCCTTTTTTACATAGAGATGCTCAGGTGATATTTTCCTGTCAGCTTTTTACAGTTATACTGCATCCGTTTCAAGTGATTTAGCATATGAGTATTATGTCCCTTTAACAACGAGGACATAGAATGCATACAGACCACTTCCTAAACCACCTGCACCCCCAAGGGATGCAATCCTGCTGTTCTTGAAGTACACCATCAAGGAAGAAATCTGGCAGGCAGCTAGAACACGCCAATCAATATCGTTTAAAGGTCACAGTATTCAGATCTACCAAGACCTTAGCCCACAAACCATTCAACGTAGGAAAGAAGTCTGATTCCTCACCACAGCCCTATGAGAAAATAACATAAGATACAGGTGGGGCTTCCCCTTTAGTCTGATAATCACCCATAACGGTTCTAAATTCACATATAAAAATTTCAGTGACCTGGACAATGTGGCAAAATTTCTGAACATTCCGCTCAAACCGCCACCAGATAGTGTGATATCGCTACCACCTTCACATCCCTCTGGAGATCAAGCCAAACCAAAAGAACAACGTCCCCAATGGAGTACAATCCTATCAAAAAGGAGAAAGATTGGACTGCCGCTACCCCAAGACCCTCCTTTAGACTCATAATGGCATTGATGGGACTATTTACCAAACACAAACTGGCTAACCCAATATAGGTCAACCCTGGACTCAGTTCTGTTTGAATTGTCCGTATGGGACAAAGCACAGAGGTGTAACCCTGGGTACCCCTTCGACATTGAACCCAGGGATCGGGTAATTTTCCCACCATGCTCTGACACAACCCCATCTATAAGTTGTTCTGTTTAAAAGTTATCTAGCATACACCCATCTAGGTTTTATAGTTAATTACTTAAATAAAGTTTCTTACAACTATAGGAGATATTTAACTGGGAGGCGTTTAGTCATGGCATATTCATACTTTCTAGATTCTACTTCCTAGTTCAATAGGGCTCCATAGTAACCTTTCATTGTAATATTGGTTGTTATACACACACTGAGAATACACCTTTGCAACACCCAATAATGGTGTATAAAAGGAAAAATACACTTATTGTTTATACTGTTTTATATTGTTATTTAATAGATTACTGCTTCGTTGGATTTAATGTTTTTGTATTGTTCCACTCTGTGTCTCGGGTGTTACTCATTCCATACATGAATGTCCACCATACTTCCACTCCTGAGCTCTACTGCAAAACCACCAGTTATCGTCAACATGTTTTCTGAACCATTAAACATTAACATTATCTCACATAATGTTAAAGGACTTAATGTCCCCCAAAAGAGGTCTGTAGCGATTAGGGAATATACAAAACTCAATGATTTTATCATTTGAATTCAAGAAACCCATTTTAAAAGGGGTCATGAAGCCACCCACTCCTTTAAGAAATTTGGGCCTAGATTTAGAGTTTGGCGGTAGCCGTCAAAACCAGCGTTAGAGGCTCCTAACGATGGTTTTGGGCTACCACTGGTATTTAGAGTCATTAAAGGGTCTAACGCTCACTTTGCAGTCGCGACTTTTCCATACCGCAGATCCCCTTACGTCAATTGCGTATCCTATCTTTTCAATGGGATCTTTCTGACGCCGGTATTTAGAGTCGTGTCTGAAGTGAGCGTTAGAATTCTAATGACAAGACTCCAGCCGCAGAAAAAAAGTCAGTAGTTAAGAGCTTTCTGGGCTAACGCCTGTTTATAAAGCTCTTAACTACTGTGCTGTAAAGTACACTAACACCCAGAAACTACCTATGTACCCCTAAACCGAGGTCCCCCCACATCGCCGCCACTCTATTAAAATTTTTTAACCCCTAATCTGCCGACCGCACGCCGCTGCCACCTACATTATCCCTATGAACCCCTAATCTGCTGCCCCTAACACCGCCGACCCCTATATTATATTTATTAACCCCTAATCTGCCCCCTCACTGTCGCCTCCACCTGCCTACACTTATTAACCCCTAATCTGCCGAGCGGACCGCACCGCTACTATAATAAAGTTATTAACCCCTAATTCGCCTCACTCCCGCATCAATAACCCTATAATAAATAGTATTAACCCCTAATCTACCCTCCCTAACATCGCCGACACCTAACTTCAAGTATTAACCCCTAATCTGCCGATCGGAGCTCACCGCTATTATAATAAATTTTTTAACCCCTAAAGCTAAGTCTAACCCTAACCCTAACACCCCCCTAAGTTAAATATAATTTAAATCTAACAAAATAAATTAACTCTTGTTAAATAAATTATTCCTATTTAAAGCTAAATACTTACCTGTAAAATAAACCCTAATATAGCTACAATATAAATTATAATTATATTGTAGCTATTTTAGGATTAATATTTATTTTACAGGTAACTTTGTATTTATTTTAACCAGGTACAATAGCTATTAAATAGTTAAGAACTATTTAATAGCTAAAATAGTTAAAATAATTACAAAATTACCTGTAAAATAAATCCTAACCTGTTACAATTAAACCTAACACTACACTATCAATAAATTAATTAAATAAAATACCTACAATTATCTACAATTAAACCTAACACTACACTATCAATAAATAAATTAAATAAAATTCCTACAAATAAATACAATGAAATAAACTAACTAAAGTACAAAAAATAAAAAAGAACTAAGTTACAAAAAATAAAAAAATATTTACAAACATAAGAAAAATATTACAACAATTTTAAACTAATTACACCTACTCTAAGCCCCCTAATAAAATAACAAAGACCCCCAAAATAAAAAAATGCCCTACCCTATTCTAAATTACAAAAGATCAAAGCTCTTTTACCTTACCAGCCCTTAAAAGGGCCCTTTGCGGGGAATGCCCCAAAGAATTCAGCTCTTTTGCCTGTAAAAAAACATACAATACCCCCCCCAACATTACAACCCACCACCCACATACCCCTAATCTAACCCAAACCCCCCTTAAATAAACCTAATACTAAGCCACTGAAGATCTTCCTACCTTGTCTTCACCATGCCAGGTATCACCGATCGTTCCAGGCTCCAAAATCTTCATCCGGGAAGAAGAGGCGATCCGAACCGGCAACCATCTTGATCCAAGCGGCATTTTCTATCTTCATCCGATGACGACCGGCTCCATCTTGAAGACCTCCACCGCGGACCCATCTTCTTCTTCCAACGACTTCCCGACGAATGACGGTTCCTTTAAGGGACGTCATCCAAGATGGCGTCCCTCGAATTCCGATTGGCTGATAGGATTCTATCAGCCAATTGGAATTAAGGTAGGAAAATTCTGATTGGCTGATGGAATCAGCCAATCAGAATCAAGTTCAATCCGATTGGCTGATCCGATCAGCCAATCAGATTGAGCTCGCATTCTATTGACTGATCGGAACAGCCAATAGAATGCAAGCTCAATCTGATTGGCTGATTGAATCAGCCAATCGGATTGAACTTGATTCTGATTGGCTGATTCCATTAGCCAATCAGAATTTTCCTACCTTAATTCCGATTGGCTGATAGAATCCTATCAGCCAATCGGAATTCGAGGGACGCCATCTTGGATGATGTCCCTTAAAGGAACCGTCATTCATCGGGAAGTCGTCAGAAGAAGAAGATGGGTCCGCGGTGGAGGTCTTCAAGATGGAGCCGGTCGTCATCGGATGAAGATAGAAGATGCCGCTTGGATCAAGATGGTTGCCGGTCCGGATTGCCTCTTCTTCCCGGATAGGATGAAGACTTTGGAGCCTCTTCTGGACCTCTTCAGCCGCCGGATTATGGATCGCCAGCCCCCGCTTGGGCTTGGATGAAGATTTTGGAGCCTGGAACGATCGGTGATACCTGGCATGATGAAGACAAGGTAGGAAGATCTTCAGGGGCTTAGTGTTAGGTTTATTTAAGAGGGGTTTGGGTTAGATTAGGGGTATGTGGGTGGTGGGTTGTAATGTTGGGGGGGAGTATTGTATGTTTTTTTTTACAGGCAAAAGAGCTGAATTCTTTGGGGCATGCCCCGCAAAGGGCCCTTTTAAGGGCTGGTAAGGTAAAAGAGCTTTGAACTTTTGTAATTTAGAATAGGGTAGGGCATTTTTTTATTTTGGGGGTCTTTGTTATTTTATTAGGGGGCTTAGAGTAGGTGTAATTAGTTTAAAATTGTTGTAATATTTTTCTTATGTTTGTAAATATTTTTTTATTTTTTGTAACTTAGTTCTTTTTTATTTTTTGTACTTTAGTTAGTTTATTTCATTGTATTTATTTTTAGGAATTTTATTTAATTTATTTATTGATAGCGTAGTGTTAGGTTTAATTGTAGATAATTGTAGGTATTTTCTTTAATTAATTTATTGATAGTGTAGTGTTAGGTTTAATTGTAACTTAGGTTAGGATTTATTTTACAGGTAATTTTGTAATTATTTTAACTAGGTAGCTATTAAATAGTTCTTAACTATTTAATAGCTTTTGTACCTGGTTAAAATAAATACAAAGTTGCCTGTAAAATAAATATTAATCCTAAAATAGCTACAATATAATTATAATTTATATTGTAGCTATATTAGGGTTTATTTTACAGGTAAGTATTTAGATTTAAATAGGAATAATTTATTTAAGAGTTAATTTATTTCGTTAGATTTAAATTATATTTAACTTAGGGGGGTGTTAGTGTTAGGGTTAGACTTAGCTTTAGGGGTTAATACATTTATTATAGTAGCGGTGATTAGGGGTTAATTATTTAGGTAGCTGGCGGCGACGTTGTGGGGGGCAGATTAGGGGTTAATAAATATAATATAGGGGTCGGCGGTGTTAGGGGCAGCAGATTAGGTGTACATAGGTATAATGTAGGTAGTGGCGGTATACGGAGCGGCAGATTAGGGGTTAAAAAAAATATGCAGGTGTCAGCGATAGCAGGGACGGCAGATTAGGGGTTAATAAGTGTAAGGTTAGGGGTGTTTAGACTCGGGGTACATGTTAGGGTGTTAGGTGCAGACATAGGAAGTGTTTCCCCATAGAAAACAATGGGGCTGCGTTAAGAGCTGAACGCTGCTTTTTTGCAGGTGTTAGGTTTTTTTGCAGCTCAAACTGCCCCATTGTTTTCTATGGGGATATCGTGCACGAGCACGTTTTTGAAGCTGGCCGCATCCGTAAGCACCACTGGTATCTAGAGTTGCAGTGGCGTTAAATTATGCTCTATGCTCCCTTTTTGGAGCCTAACACACTGAAAACCCAGCCCTTCTGTGAACTCTAAATACCAGCGGTATTTAAAAGGTGTGGGAGAAAAAAAGCAAGCGTAGCTAACGCACCCCTTTGGCCGCCAAACTCTAAATCTAGGCGTTGGTCAAACATATTTTGCTTCTAACTCAGTTAAACACAATGAGGTGGGCATCCTACTTCATAAATCTCTACCATTCAAAGCAACATTGGTTACAAAAGACAAGGAAGGGAAATATATCATAATTACTGGGAACCTATTTAACAAAACAATCACCATAGCAAATATATATGCCCCAAATAGTAACTCCACACAATTTTTTAAACAAATTTGTAATCTCCTTTTGGAAACAGATAAGGAAAATCTAATATTGGGAGGAGACTTTAACGTAGCCCTAAACCCAGAAATGGATTACTCTACAAGAACTTCATCCGTTCCAAACAAAATTTTGCAATCAATAAAATTAAAACTAGCTAGTCTGGGGGTGCACGATCCCTGGTGTATTCACCACCCAACCACGAAAGACTACACATTCTTTTGATACCCACACCAGTTATATACTAGGATTGATTATATTCTAGTTGATGTTACAAGTTTAGCGTTAGTACAACACACAAAGATATTCACAATTACCTGGTCAGACCATTCCTTAATTAGTTGCTCCCTTAATTGGCCTTCCTCTCAAAGATACGATAAAACCTGGAAACTCAACGAAATGCTGCTAAAAGACCATATGATTTCTATGAAAATTACAAATTCCCTTGAGGAATATTTCAGATTAAATAACACCTCAGATGTAGATGCCCCAAGCATATGGAATGCACATAAATGCGTTATAAGAGGGGAACTAATAGCACTGAAGGCAGCCAAAAATAATCAAACACAAATTTATTTGCAATCACTATTAGAAGACCTACGGAAAATCCAAGACATTCATAAACAATTCCCACACAACCGCTCCCTTCAGGACAGTTTAGAACATAAAAGACAACAACTAAACATATACCTAGGGGTAGAAGCCAAACATAGGGCATTGTTCCTCCAAAATAAATATTATAAAGGGGCTTACAAACAGGGGAAAATGCTGGCTAGACAACTTAAAAAGAGAACACTCCAACGTTACATAATGAACATAACAGACTCCATGGGTAAACAATGGTCCTCCTCCAAGGACACAGTGAACTCTTTCAGGACATACAACAATAACCTATATAATCTAAATCAAAACCCCCAAGGTCCCACTCTGAACGACATACAGAGATATCTATCTCAACTACATCTGCCCACACTTACCAGCAAACAACAAAACGATTTAGAGGTGCCTTTTATGTCCGAAAAACTTCAAATAGCTATATCCTCCCTCCCCCCTAGAAAAGCACCAGGCCCGGATGGATTTGGAAACTCATACTATACCAAATTCAAAGGCCTTTTAGCACCACACTTATTGTCTTATTTTCACTGTATCGATCAAGAAAAGCCCTTCCCTGAACAGGTCCTACATGCACATATAGTAATTATCCCCAAACTCAATAAACCCACTGCCCAAATAGCAAACTATCGTCCAATCTCGCTATTGAACACAGATGTAAAAATATATGCGAAAATCATTGCAATCAGATTAAACCGAATAATCCCACTCATTATTCACCAAGATCAGGTCAGTTTTGTTCCCTACAGAGAGGCAAAGGACAACACAGTCCAAAATCTACACCTACTAGAGCATGCCAGAGCCGGGGGTATTCCCTCGGTTTGGCTCTCTACTGACGCCGAAAAGGCTTTTGATAGAGTAAGCTGGCCCTTCCTTAAAGCTACCCTAGAATCCTTTGGAATAGGAAACATAAGGCTGAATAAACACCGTCAAAATGAATGCGTTCCCCAGACTTCTATATATCCTACAAACCCTACCCATCCCTATCCCTCCCAATTATAACCTGCAAATTCACTGCATATTTAGCTCATTCATATGGAATAGACAACCACCCAGAATAAATAAGCAGGTCATGTCGCTTCACACTAGCTCGGGAGGGTTGGAAATCCCAAATGTTGATGCTTATCGGAAGGCTATATTTCTCCAACGAATACTCAATTGGAGAATTCACAAAAATCACAAACGTTGGGTAACCTTAGAGGGCCTAAGATCTATATGCTGGCACCCAAACCCGAAACACATCATCAAATCAATAAATATTCCTATCACGCTAGAAACACTACAAACATGGTAAACAGCCAACAGATTAAATCCTTTCTTATCCTCCAGACCTGGTCTAATCAGCCAATAGAATGCCAGCTCAATCCTATTGGCTGATTGGATCAGACAGTAGGATTGAACTTCAATTCTATTGGCTGATTTCATCATCCAATAAGATTTTTTCTACCTTAATTCCGATTGGCTGATAGAATTCTATCAGCCAATCGGAATTGAAGGGACGCCATCTTGGATGACGTCATTTAAAGGAACCTTCATTCTTCAGTCAGCCGTCATTTGAAGAGGATGCTCCACGTCGGATGTCTTGAAGATGGAGCCGCTCCACGCCGGATGGATGAAGATAGAAGATGCTGTCTGGATGAAGACTTCTGCCCATCTAGAGGACCACTTCTGCCCTTCTGGAGGACCACTTCTGCCGGCTTCGTGGTTGGGTGAAGACTTCTCAGGGTAGGGTATTCTTCAAGGGGTTAGTGTTAGGTTTTTTAAGGGGGGGTTGGGTGGGTTTTAGAGTAGGGTTGGTTGTGTGGGTGGTGGGTTTTAATGTTGGGGGGTTGTAATTTTTTTTTACAGGTAAAAGAGCTGATTACTTTGGGGCAATGCCCCATTGTTTTCATACTTTAGATAATTTATTTAAATTGTAATTAATTGTATTTAGTTTAGGTAATTAATTTAATTATAGTGTAGTGTTAGGTGTAATTGTAACATAGGTTAGGTTTTATTCTACAGGTAAATTTGTCTTTATTTTAACTAGGTAGTTATTAAATAGTTAATAACTATTTAATAACTATTGTACCTAGTTAAATACAAAGTTGCCTGTAAAATAAAAATTAACCCTAAGATAGATACAGTGTAACTATTAGTTATATTGTAGCTAGCTTAGGGTTTATTTTACAGGTAAGAATTTAGTTTTAAATAGGAATAATTTAGTTAATGATAGGAATTTTATTTAGATTTATTTAAATTATATTTAAGTTAGGGGGGTTAGGGTTAGACTTAGGTTTAGGGGTTAATAACTTTATTATAGTTTCGGCAACGTTCGGGGCAGCAGATTAGGGGTTAATAAATGTAGGTAGGTGTCGGCGATGTTAGGACTGGCAGATTAGGGGTTAATAATATTTAACTAATGTTTGTGAGGCGGGAGTGCGGCGGTTTAGGGGTTAATATATTTATTAAAGTGGTGGCGATGTCCGTTTCGGCAGATTAGGGGTTAAAATATTTATTTTAGTGTTTGCGATGTGGGAGGGCCTCGGTTTAGGGGTTAATAGGTAGTTTATGGGTGTTAGTGAACTTTTTAGCACTTTAGTTAAGAGTTTTTTGCTACGGCATTGTAGTGTAAAACTTTTAACTACTGACTTTTAAATGCGGTATCAGTCTTGACAGGAGAGGGTGTACCGCTCACTTTTGGTTAGACTCGTAATACCGGCATTATGCAAGTCCCATTGAAAATATAGGATACACAATTGACGTAAGTGGATTTGCGGTATTTCCAAGTCTGGCCAAAAAAGTGAGCGGTGAGCCTGTCATTTCAAGACTCGTAATACCAGCGGGCATTAAAAAGCAGTGTTGGGACCGCTGATTTTTAACCCTAACGCACAACTCGTAATCCAGCCGTTATTTAATAATACCAAGTCCTCCTCCACCTCATCTTCTATACTAGAAATAAACCTCAAAATATTACATTGCTGGTATCTAACTCCAAAACGTTTGCATAGATTATTTCCCCAAACCAGCAATAGATGTTGGAGATGTGGACACGTGGGAAGCGGAATGAGCCATATGTGGTGGTGGTGCTCTCAACTTAATCAATTCTGGAGAGATGTAATCGCAGAAATAGAAACAATTCTACACACCATCCTTCCCCTCGACCCCCAGGTTTGGTTGTTATATAAATCCGTAAAACCTCCCTCCAGACTCTATAGACCTCTTTTTGAAATCATGGTTAACAGTGCTAGGGTCCTCATTGCCAAAAACTGGAAAGCAAAAGATGTCCCCAATGTGAAAATGTGGAGACTTAAAGTATCACACTTACTTGAACTAGAAGAATACAGTTCTTATAAAAATGAAAAATAGGGACCCGTTCATTGAATCCCAGGTGGCATGGGAGCAATACTTAAAAAAATTTAAAAACTAAAAAACACCCCAAAAAATCCTTATCGCCCCCCCCTTTAACAGTTTACATGTACAACCTAATATTTTTTCAACTTATATAACACATATAGATGAAACTGATACTGCTAGATAAAATAATACGCAGAATGGAGTGGCATTATGATCTCATTCTGACATAGATGAATAATTTGTTTAACGCATTTCCTGGTAATGCTGACTGAGACATTGAGACCATTGTTATTGTAAAAGTTTTAATTAGAGCTTGTTAAATCAAGAATCCACTATGTTAAGCAGAATACTTAAAGTTCAACAATGTCGAAGTATTTGTTACTGTATGAAACGTATGCTGTACAATTCTTGGATTCTTAATAAAAAGATTTGGGAAAAAAAAATAAATATATATATATATATATATATTACACACAAAAGTTATGAGGGATCAAAGATATTAGATCTCGGGTGTTTGAAAAAAAAACCGCCAAAGTACTTTAACATTGAGATATATACAGATACATTGCTAAAGATGCATTTTTATATATATACAAAATAGAATATTGCTGCACATCCACTTCTATATTATCAAAACATTTTAAATATTGCAAAATTCACCTAAGCTCATATGAAAAATAGGGACCCGTTCATTGAATCCCAGGTGGCATGGGAGCAATACTTAAAAAAATTTAAAAACTAAAAAACACCCCAAAAAATCCTTATCGCCCCCCCTTTAACAGTTTACATGTACAACCTAATATTTTTTCAACTTATATAACACATATAGATGAAACTGATACTGCTAGATAAAATAATACGCAGAATGGAGTGGCATTATGATCTCATTCTGACATAGATGAATAATTTGTTTAACGCATTTCCTGGTAATGCTGACTGAGACATTGAGACCATTGTTATTGTAAAAGTTTTAATTAGAGCTTGTTAAATCAAGAATCCACTATGTTAAGCAGAATACTTAAAGTTCAACAATGTCGAAGTATTTGTTACTGTATGAAACGTATGCTGTACAATTCTTGGATTCTTAATAAAAAGATTTGGGAAAAAAAAAATATATATATATATATATATATATTACACACAAAAGTTATGAGGGATCAAAGATATTAGATCTCGGGTGTTTGAAAAAAACCCCGCCAAAGTACTTTAACATTGAGATATATACAGATACATTGCTAAAGATGCATTTTTATATATATACAAAATAGAATATTGCTGCACATCCACTTCTATATTATCAAAACATTTTAAATATTGCAAAATTCACCTAAGCTCATATTTTAAAATTGGGATCTTAGTCACACAATATGTCCATATTTTGCTTAAGCCAGTCACCAACTTACAAGGTGTCCCAATGTTGACTGGTCCTAACACTGCAATGTAATGCCTTTCTGGGCTGTAACATTCCTGCTTTAACTGTGCATCTAAGAATGAGCCTCTCTGACTTTTTACACTCTTCCAATGTACTATAATAAGAGCACCTGAGCAACTGGGTGGAGTGCTAGACACCATGAAGATGGTTAGTCTTCCTTTAAATACAAATACAAACGTTTCTGCATACCTTACAAATTTATTTTATTAATATTACTTCTTAGGGGTACAAGCAACCAACCAAATAGTTACACAAAATAGAATATTGCCGCACATCCACTTATATATTATCAAAACATTTTAAATATTGCAAAAATGTTATGTGAACATATATATTAATGTATTTATATGTGTATATATGTATTGGCAGACATATATATTAATGTATTTATATGTGTATATATGTATTGGCAGACATATATATTAATGTATTTATATGTGTATATATGTATTGGCAGACATATATATTAATGTATTTATATGTGTATATATGTATTGGCAGACAGATATACACATATAAACACATAAATATATATGTACACATATAGTGCATTAGAGCCCTTTGCTATTAAAGGGATTCTAAACATGAATGAAAACAAAAGGGTTTAGTATCCCTTTAAGTAGATGAAAATATGGTATAACATATTTATGCAATATTCATATTTAATAAAGATTTTTAACTATGTATTTACTGTAAATATTTTACATTTGCTAACGCAAATATGCTATGTTGTTAGCGCGATGGGTGTTTTTTTTCTTCACAAGATCTATGTATACGGCTCCACTGAGCTGAAACGCATCAGACCTTTTTGTATTGCCCCTGTCTATTTTTACCCGTTTATGTAAGATGATTTTTTGCTGTTTTTAAGCATTATTAAAAGTTAATTTTTATAGATAGAAGCATTGTCTGGATTACCTTTTGTTACATGCTGTTTTTTTTTTTCTTCAACAATTTCTTTTCTCCATTGACTCATAAGGGGAATGCGAAAATGCAATTGTGTTTGCGCGATAGTCAGGCGTTTTTTTCTAATTTTTTCTATGGGGGAAATACAGGCCCGCGCACGCAATAATTTAACTTAGGATTTTTCGCACTAGTCGGGTTACTGCTTGTACAAAATACTAGCGCAAATAGCTTCTAGAGAAGTTTTCACAATTGCAAAAACACATTTTACCACGCCACTTGTAATCTATCCCTGTATATTGTAGTTTAGTACAACTATATAGGTTTTCCTAGTACACTTATACACCCTTGTTAGTGTATAGTAACAGAGGCATAACTACAGGGATTTCAACTAAGAAGGGGCCTAGTCTTCTGGGGGCCCACCTATTAAGCCATACAGTATCTCATTTTCAGTGTGCTTTGGAATGAGGTGGTTATATATTTATATTTGTTAATGTCAGGTTAGATAAAGTCCCAAATCGGACCCAAATGCTAGAATGATATTTAACAACACACTAGCACACTGAGTATAAACCAGGACCTGACCCCACGACACCCTCACAGGAAAAGAATGAATCAAGGTTGAGAAGGTACTCACAGATTCCAGAGAATACCACCAGGAAGCTTGATTGTAGATAGGTGGTCAGGAAATAGACGTAGTCAGGCGGGCAATGATTAGGCAATGAGAGATCAAACAACAAGGTAAACTCAGATTTGAGAGGGTTAAGCAGAGATGTTGTCAAGCAAGCAAAGTCCGTTAACAATATATAAGGCAGCAAAGTATCCTCAGGTTTTAAAGGGTTAAACAGAGACGTGGTCAAACAGGCTGAGATCTTTCTTTCACTCCTCACATTCAGTCTTTGGCTAAAGCCTGCCGCTTTCACCTTAAAAACATCTCTAAAATTAGACACTTCCTTACACAAGACACAACTAAGATTTTAATCTACACTCTCATCCTCTCCCACCTCGATTACTGCAACTCTGTCCTCTCTGGTCTCCCCACCTACCACCTAGCTCCTTTACAATCCTTAATGAATGCCTCTGTCAGACTCATCTTCCTTACAAGTCGCTCTTCATCTGCTGCACATCTCTGCCAATCTCTTCACTGGCTTCCTCTTGCCTCTAGGATCAAACACAAAATTTTCACTCTGACATACAAAGCCCTCAACTGCACTGCTCCCCCCTATATCTCAGATCTTGTCTCCAGATACTCTCCCTCCCGTCCCCTTCGCTCTGCTCATGACCTCCTACTCTCCTCCTCTCTTGTCACCTCATCACACTCCCATTTACAGGACTTCTCCAGACTGGCTCCCATCTTGTGGAACTCTCTGCCTTGCTCCACAAGACTCTCTTCTAGTTTTAAAAGCTTCAAGTGCTCTCTAAAGACTCTACTCTTCAGGGATACATACAACCTACGCTAACCCTACTTTATACCAGTTCCTCTCCTCCATTGCTATCCCCTGAAACCCCTAGCATGTAAGCTTAAGAGTCCAGCTGTTTGTTGATCACCTTCTCAAGAGCTGACTACAACAGTGCAACTCTTGGCAGGGCCCTCAACCCATTTGATCCCTATAACTGTTTTTTTGTACTCCCCTTTGTTAATAGCACTGCAAAATCTGTTGGAGCTCTACAAATAACCGATAATAATAATAATAATATGTTTGTTAACAGTATATCAGGCAGCAAAGTAGCCTCAGGATTGAAAGGGTTAAACAGAGACCTGGTCAAGCAAGCAAAGTTCGTTAACAGTAAATCAGGCAGCAAAGTATCCAAATGAGTACTCACAAAGCCACAGCAAGGAAAAACAAACGGGCATCAGGTGAAGGACACGCCTGAATTTGAACCTGGACTGACGTCAGAAGAATGGGACGGCTTCAGGGAGCGTGTCAGCAGAGTGAAACAGCTTCAGAGGCAAAGGATGTTGCTAAGCAACGCAGCAACAGAGCCTCAGAAGCGAGGAGCATGACAGTTAATATGTATTTACAGACATATTTACACATATAAACACATAAATACATATGTACATACATATAGATATATATTTAAGTGCATTGGAGCCCTTTGCAGTTAAGTAGATGAAAACATGACAAAGCATATTTATGCAATATTCATATTTAATAAAATGTATACAGTGTATTTACTGCACATATTTCACATTCCAATGTCCTGCACATAGCAAAATAGCAGAATATGTTCTATGTATTTTTATATAATAATAGATATTCTTTTATATATATATATATATATATATATATATACACCTATGTATAATCATCTATATATATATAGGTATAGTTATATATTGTACCAAAATACCCTCAGATATTTATACCAAATATGTATTTGTAAATAAATAACAAATTCTATTATGTGAAGAACCTTGGCATGTGAAATATTAATATTTTCATGTTGAATTAGCACACATGAAAATATGGGTTTAAGTGCAAGTAAGCTGTTTTTCCCCCACTTTTTTTTCTCTATTGACTACTATGGAGGAATACGTTAACAAGATACTCAAAGTTCTGTTTTTTGCAAGCAGAGTTGCACGAGCAGGAGCGTAAAATACCGATCCCCTTGTAATCTGGCTCTAAGTGTTTACATTAAAGCTGTATATTTTAATATTAAAACTATCAGGAAGTAAATATTTGCTCAATACTGCTATGTGTTATTGAAGGTTAGTTCTAATAAGACTCCAACAGCGTGATTGGTGAATAATAACATGCCCACAAACATAAGAATAAAACTGTTTATTATTCAGCATAATTAGATTCATTTAAAAACAAAAAATATTTACTGTCATACAAAATAAAATGTAAATTTTAGATGCAACAAAGAAAAATAATTTAATGCCCATTTAAATGTTAATAAAATAAAGTAAAATCAGGTGCTAATATTCTTTCAATTTGTGGTTCTATTTGTGCTTATTTTACATGTTCTAAAATGTCTGAACAAATCATTGTTTGCTTTTTGCTTTCTTTCTCCCTTTCTTTTTTAAAGATATTGTACAGTTCATGTCTATTGCTTTCCTAGTGGGAAATGTATTCTTTCTGTGCTTATTATTAATTTTGTACTGGCAGGTGCATAACGAATATGCTTCTCTTGTGAGATTTGTTACTAATGTATCTTCTGGGCACAGAACCATTGTACGCAAATCAAACCTAATCAAAATGATCATAAGGTGATTTTCTGCTCCGTTTTTTATACTCTGTCTCTGTTTCATGTGCAGCATAAAAACTAGCCAACTGGAAAATACTAATTTCACAGGCCAAACCATCACATCTTTTTACAAAGCCAACTGGAAGCTTAGTATTAATATCAATATACCTTATTATGTGTTCAAAATAAAAATGGATAATTTACTCTTTTTAGAAGAAAAAAAAAAATCACCAAATTAAAACTTATCATTCCCATAAAAATAAATAATGCAATGTGTGATCATCATCCATTATTTCTGCCAACAGTACTATGGCTGCAATAACAAAATATGATCAGGGATTTTGTATGTATGGCTTGTGCCTGTTTTCTATTCAATTGTAGAAGTCAATAATATATTTAGAATAGTCAGTTTTTTTACTTTTTTTGCAGTACATATGGTGTTGTATACAACTGGGCCACCAGCTTTTGATAATAAGGGCAGAAGACATGCATTTTTTCTGAATCTTACTGGTTGATTACTTCTGACTCAATTAGGTTCAGTTAATTTCATCATAACTCTAGCTGAGAAAGCTTTAAGTAATGACCTTTTTATTGTACTTTTTAAATGATTTATACAGGTTTTGTCTTTAACGCAGAACTAAGTTGTCTTAATATGCTAGAGCATAATAATTGACTTACTATAAGTTGATACTTAAAAGACAGTCAAGTCAAAACTAAACTTTACTGATTCAGATAGGGAATGCAATTTTAAACAACTTTCCAAATTACTTTTATCATGACATTTGATTGTTCACTTTTGTTAGTGAAAGTGATATTTTGCACTCCACTAGTAATCTGGGCCAATATTAGTTACCAAAAATTAAAAGCAAGAACAAAATTGGAGCATTTTAATTTTGCATACACTATCCAAGATTCAAATAGAATTGTGGTTAAATTTCATTCTTTCTTACACAGTGATGTCACTGATGATTTAGACCGGTAGCAATAAAAAACATAAGCATGGAAGTAGACAGAAGAGAACAAACTAAGAGTTGGCAAAGAAATAGAAAGTAACAAAAAATAGTGGAGTGAAGAAAGAAGATGCCTGAAAAGACAAGATAGAAGATATGGAAAGCAGTGTGTGTAGCTATGAATATACAGTTAGTTTGGTGCAAATGTGTCTGTGCAGCTGCTGTGCTGTAAATAGAATCTGTTTAAGCAGCTGTTATGAAAAACCTTAAACTTGCATTAGGTAACATTTTTTCTTCCATACAAAATATCCTTCTTTCCTACACAAGTCTTACATTGTATCCTTCTTTACCTTTTGTGTGTGTGAATCTGTAGTACACCTTGTCCAGCCTTCCTTCTTATTCTTCTTGTCTAGCCTTCCTTCTTATTTTTCTTAACATCCTATATAATAAAAGGCCAAGTGTGTTTGTCCGAAGCTGTCATGCACAGTAGAGACAGCACGAGGACAAACACACCTGGCCTTTGAGTCCCTAGCTGAAGATCTGCACCACAGAAGAAGTGGGGGTGGCCGGGTGTGACCGGGACGTGGCCGAGTGTGAAAGGGGCATGGTCGGGTGTGAAGGGGGCATGATCGGGCGTGGAAGGGGCGTGGTCGGGTGCGGGCACGATAGATAGAAGATGGGAGAGAGATAGAGAGAGGGGAGAGAGATAGAGAGGGGTGAGAGAGAGAGGGGGAGAGAGACAGAGACAGGGGGGAGAGAGACAGCAAAAGCGAGGGGGAGAGAGACAGCAAAAGAGAGAAGGGGAGAGAGACAGCAAAAGAGAGGGGGGAGAGAGACAGCAAAAGAGAGGGGGGAGAGAGACAGAAAAAGAGAGAGGGGGAGAGAGACAGCAAAAGAGAGGGGGAGACAGTGCAAAAGAAAGGGGGGGAAGAGCGCAAAAGAGAGGGGGAGAGAGAGCGCAAAAGAGAGGGGGAAGAGAGAGCGCAAAAGAGGGGGAGAGAGAGAGCGCAAAAGAGAGGGGGGAAGAGCGCAAAAGAGAGGGGGAGAGAGCGCAAAAGAGAGGGGGGGAGAGAGACAGCAAAAGAGAGAGGGGGAGAGAGACAGCAAAAGAGAGGGGGAGACAGCAAAAGAGAGGAAGGAGAGAGACAGCAAAAGAGAGGAGGAGAGAGACAGCAAAAGAGAGGGGGATAGAGACAGCAAAAGAGAGAGGGGGAGAGAGACAGCAAAAGAGAGGGAGAGAGAGCGCAAAAGTGAGGGGGGAGAGAGAGCGCAACAGAGAGGAGGGAAGAGCGCAAAAGAGAGGGGGAAGAGCACAAAAGAGAGGGGGGAGAGAGAGCGCAAAAGAGAGGGTGGAGAGAGCGCAAAAGAGAGGGGTGGAGAGAGAGCGCAAAAGAGAGGGGGTGAGAGAGCGCAAAAGAGAGAGGGAGAGAGAGCGCAAAAGAGAGGGGGAGAGAGAGCGCAAAAGAAAGGGTGGGAGAGAGCGCAAAAGAGAGGGGAGAGAGAGCGCAAAAGAGATGGGGGAGAGAGCGCAAAAGAGAGGGGGAGCGAGAAAGCGCAAAAGAAAGGGGGGAGAGAGAGCGCAAAAGAGAGGGGGGAGAGAGAGCGCAAAAGAGAGAGGGAGAGAGAGAGCGCAAAAGAGGGGGGAGAGAGAGAGTGCAAAAGAGAGGGGGGAGAGAGAGAGCTCAAAAGAGATGGGGAGAGAGCTCAAAAGAGGGGGGGAGAGAACACAAAAGAGAGGGGGGAGAGAGCACAAAAGAGAGGGGGGAGAGATAGAGAGCAAAAGAGAAGGGGGAGAGAGAGAGCGCAAAAGAGAGGGGGGAGAGAGAGCGCAAAAGAGAGGGGGAGGGAGAGAGAGCAAAAGAGAGGGAGGAGAGAGAGCACAAAAGAGAGGGGGGAGAGAGAACGCAAAAGAGAAGGGGGAGAGAGAGCGCAAAAGAGAGAAGGAGAGAGAGAGCACAAAAGAGGGGGAGAGAGAGAGCGCAAAAGAGAGGGGGGGAAGAGCGCAAAAGAGAGGGGGAGAGAGCGCAAAAGAGTGGGGGGGAGAGGGACAGCAAAAGAGAGAGGGGGAGAGAGACAGCAAAAGAGAGGGGGAAGACAGCAAAAGAGAGGGGGGAGAGAGACAGCAAAAGAGAGGGGGATAGAGACAGCAAAAGAGAGAGGGGGAGAGAGACAGCAAAAGAGAGGGGGAGAGAGCGCAAAAGAGAGGGTGGAGAGAGAGCACAACAGAGAGGAGGGAAGAGCGCAAAAGAGAGGGGGAAGAGCACAAAAGAGAGGGGGGAGAGAGAGCGCAAAATAGAGGGTGGAGAGAGCGCAAAAGAGAGGGGTGGAGAGAGAGCACAAAAGAGAGGGGGTGAGAGAGCGCAAAAGAGAGAGGGAGCGAGAGCGCAAAAGAGAGGGGGAGAGAGAGCGCAAAAGAAAGGGTGGGAGAGAGCGCAAAAGAGAGGGGAGAGAGAGCGCAAAAGAGATGGGGGAGAGAGCGCAAAAGAGAGGGGGAGAGAGAAAGCACAAAAGAAAGGGGGGAGAGAGAGCGCAAAAGAGAGAGGGAGAGAGAGAGTGCAAAAGAGAGGGGGGAGAGAGAGAGCTCAAAAGAGATGGGGAGAGAGCTCAAAAGAGGGGGGGAGAGAACACAAAAGAGAGGGGGGAGAGAGCACAAAAGAGAGGGGGGAGAGAGAGGGGGAGAGAGAGAGCGCAAAAGAGAAGGGGGAGAGAGAGAGCGCAAAAGAGAGGGGGGAGAGAGAGAGCGCAAAAGAGAGGGGGAGGGAGAGAGAGCAAAAGAGAGGGGGAGAGAGAGCACAAAAGAGAGGGGGGAGAGAGAACGCAAAAGAGAAGGGGGAGAGAGAGACCGCAAAAGAGAGAGGGAGAGAGAGAGCGCAAAAGAGAGGGGGAGAGAGGGAGCTCAAAGGAGAGGGGGGAGAGAGAAAGCTCAAAAGAGAGGGAGAGAGAGAGAGCGCAAGAGATGGGACCGCTGTACTGCAAAAAATGGCCCATGTGATCGGGCTTTAGGACTAGTCATATATTTCAGCCATTAGGCCTGATGATAATAAAATGTGTTGGCATGAAATAAATCATGAAAAGTTTTTAAAGGACATTTGTGAACATTATATTGCAGTGTATATGTCTCTCCTTAACATCCAGAACTCTACATAGAAAACAGTTCACAAGCTAACTTTTACCTTTATAAAATTCTTTGAGGAATGCTGTAGTACTGATGCTTAGATAATTGCGCCAGAGCAGAGCTTTGAATCAACAGATTAAATAAGTTAACTGAAAACCATCTCCCAAAATAAATTAATTTGTGTAGAGATATTAGAGCATGTAACATATTCTGAGGTATTTAAAAAGTTGAGTACATGACTGATTCCATAATATTCTTAGCCAAATGACATTCTAAATCCTTCACTGCCTCATAGCCACCCAAAACAAACAGGATTACTTTAGCGACTATTCTGGAGTCATTTGATGATCATCAAACTACTTTAGAAGTTATTTGCACATTATCAGACATCATCAGGCTTGTAAAGTCATCAGCTAAGATAAACAATTCTACAACAATTCTAGGTGATGACTTCAGAATGATTAACAGATTACTGATTACTTCACAAGCATTAACAGCCAGTAAATGACTCTAGAGTCATTTCATTTAAATATTTCGTCCTCTGGGAAAACTTCAGGACGGCTTCTAATGACTAGTCTGGAGTCATTGATTACTTCAGAAAGAATCCAAGAAGAACATCCATTTTAACTAGGGCACTGACAGTACTTTAGTTTTCAGTTTTCTGTAAGATGTTTATGATGAGGTTGAAAAAAGACTGAAGTCCATCGATAAATAATCCCCACTAAAAGGTGACCCATTTAATACTAGCAGTTGTATCCATGAATTTTTTTCTAGACAGAAATGTATCCAAACAATTTTTAAATGTATCTAGGGTATTGGCATTCACTACCTCCTTTGGTAATGAGTTCCACAATTTTATTGCTCTTACAGTGAAAACATTTTTCTGTTGCAGGAGATTAAATCTCCTTTCCTTCAACCTTAAATTGTGACCTCTTGTCACAAACAATTTTCTTGGAATAAACAGAGCATCTGCCATCTCTGTATATGGGTCTTGAATATATTTATATAAAGTAATCATGTCACCTCTCAGGCGCCTTTTTTCTAAAGAAAACAGACCCAGTTTGGCTAGTCTTTCCTCATAGCTTAAATTATCTATCCCCCTTATTAGCTTTGTGGCCCTTCTCTGAATTTTTTTTTAGTTCTGCAATTTTTTTTTTTGCGATCGGTCTCCAGAACTGCACTCCATACTCCAGGTGAGGTTTTACCAGGGATTTATATAGTGACAAAATGATGCTTTCCTCTCTGGAATCAATGCCACTTTTAATACATGCTAGTATCTTATTAGCATTTGTAGCGGCTGCCCTGCATTGTGCAGCCAGCTTTAGCTTGTTATCTATTACTACTCCCAAATCCATTTCCTCCTCTGTTTGGCTAAGTCTTGTCCCATTTAAATAATACGTTGCCTGCTTATCTTTACTTCCAAAATGTAGAACCTTGCATTTTCCTGTATTAAATCTAATTTTCCATTTACCTGCCCATACTTCTTATTTTTGCATATCCCTTTGTAATAAAAGTTCATCTTGCTCTGACCTAATGACCTTACTTTATTTAGTATCATCTGCAAAAATAGAGATGTTGCTATTTAATCCTTGCTCCAAGTCATTTATAAAAATATTAAAAAGAACAGCACCTAGTACTGATCCCTGGGGGACTCCACTGATTACCTTTGTCCAATCAGAGTATGATCCATTCACTACTACTCGTTGCTCCCTATCTTTTAGCCAGTTATTTATCCATGAGCTAACATTTTCAGCTATTCCCAGTCTCTTAATTTTGTGCATTAATCTATCATGTGGCAATGTATCAAATGCCTTTGCAACATCTAAGTATATCACATCAACTGATTCACCTTTATCTATATTTTTACTTACATTCTCATTGAATCTAATTAGATTAGTTTGACATGATCTATTTCTCATAAAACCATGCTGATTTAAACTCATAATCTTGTTTACACAAATGTGCTCATCAATATAATCCCTTATAATCCCTTCAAATATTTTCCCAACAATATTTAGCTATATGGGTTATACCATATACATGACACTTTCTACATCCAGTGAGTGTGTAGTCATCCTGATTGCTGATTGGATGTTACTAGGTATATGTGTAGCAGCTGTGAGTTTGTTTGTATAGCCTGAGGAAACAGTGCTGTGCCACTGAGAAACATGTTGCTGTTGTTTTAATGTTTTTATTAAACTTATAATTAAATTGCTATCTTGCTGCTGCACTTCTATCATTTGGACTTCACCATATTGCCATTGTTCACTTTGAGTGCTGGTCTTCAACACTGACCGTGACTTAACATTCCCTGCAATATTCAAGAATATCTCTGGACTCCCTCTGGTGGGACGAGGATATCCGCTGTTCCAGGTGTGCCTAAGAGTCTGCCGGACGATTGTTTTGTTCCGGCCTGCCTGTACTGCACATTTGTGCTTTCTATCACGTGAGTAGGATTGACTTTGTCTGCACTTTTACCATTTGTTTTATCAGCCTGATTTGCACTATGTGGCGCCCTCTTTCTTTTGTATTCTAGATATCTTCCCCACTATTGATGTCAGACTAAATGGTCTATAGATTTCTGGATCATCCCTGCTTCCCTTTTTGAAGAGTGGCACCACATCAGCTTTATGCCAATCCTGGGATACCATGCCTGAAATGATGCCAAGAATAATGAGTCTTGAGTAGAGGTTTGTCTATAACAGTGCTAAGTTTCCTTAACACCCTAGGGTGTATTCCATCTGGGCCTGGAGTTTTATTTACCTTAATATTATCCAGTTTTTTCCTGATATCCTCTATACATAACCCAGATAATTATATGGGCTGGCATGTTCTAGTTTGTTCCAAAGTATCGTCCATTAGTTCCTCTCTTGTGTATACTGAAAAAAAATTGATAAGTTTAAATGTATTAAGTTTATTTGTTGGACAGACGTAAATATATTCCTGGATTCCAAATATACGTTCTCAGTAAACTGTCTATTTTATGGCAAATACTTTGAAAATTATATCAGTGTGTTTAATGTGTCTGTGGTATATATTTTATTTTATATTTTGCCTCTCTGCATGAAAATAGCAGTATTAGCACCAACTAGTAAGGAAATATTACTCATAGAATATAGCGAAAATGTTTTCTTTGTTTTCTTTGGGGCACGTCCCTAGTTTATACATATTTATTCTCTAATCTAAGAGTCATGGAATTATTGTATAGAAAATAAGCAAATCTAGGCAAGTATCCTTTGCTTTTTCTCAGAAGTACTTTGTATAAATTGTTACCAGAGCACTGGAAAACTCTGGGTAGCATATCCAAATTAGGTATACAATATCTCATGATTTTGCTTCCAGTAGTGTGTTCAACCACAGCATTTCCCCTTTATGGGGTAGGTGCATTGGTAACAATGTATACAGAACACATCTGAGAAAAACACAAGCTAATTTTCTATACAATAATTCTATGACTCTTACCGGTAATCACATGCTTTTATCTCCACTATAACTCTAATAAGTATTGCATGCTCTCTAATCTAATTAATATGGTGTTGTGTTGCATAAAAACACATAGTTATAAGCAAGCAATAGTGAATTATAAAAATACTCTAATGTATAAGGTCATTTTCTTGTTCTAGCTTTATGTCCATGTGCTTGAGAGATTTGTGTCAGAACAATATACCATGACCAAATGATTTTATAAATAACAGTTACATTTTTAATATTATCAAACGATGTGTTTTGCCACAAAAAAGAAACAACTTTATACTGTTACAAGATTCCGAAATAGGAGGCCGTACATGTTTTAAACTTTTGTATTGTATTAATTGCTTTAAATATGATTCTTGTAACCCTCTCCTTAAGTGCATGTGAAGAAAAAACAAAAACCTTCATGGGCTTATCACCTCTTTGCCAATTGTTATGCCCCCACTGCCTAACATATTTTGTACTGTTATATCTCTGGTTAATGTTTAACAGATTTTACAACCAGTCTTTCTAGGAGTAGATTCCTGTGCCAAGGCTTGTGCTTTCAAATCTACTGTAAGTGTTGCCCAGGACAATAGATTTGCACCCAGTTCCCTCTGTAAGCACAGCCTATTATATGGTTTGAGCTTGAGCAACCTCAGAGGCGCAATTAGTAAGCAATATTAAAACCAGCAAACAATATATTAGGTTCCAAATGTCTGATTTTAACATATGCTCCTTTCAGTCCTTGAATAAATTCCATCTAATTTCTTTACAAATGTTTGTTAATATTTGTGGCTAATCCCTAGTGGATTTTACACCCACAGCTGTTTTATGGTAAGAGGGGTGTGTCTTCAAAATCATGATAAAATTTGTTTTGTTTAAGGCACAAACATCTGTTTTTTAATAAATATAAAACTGTAATTTAATTCCTTCTTAAATGCAACAAAGGAAACAAAAAAAAAAAAAAAAAACTTTAACAGATGATATCTGCTTTTATTCTGCATATTACTGATTTAAAAAGTGGTATATGTGAGTGATTTAAATAAATGTGTAATCTATTAAAGGGACACTAAACGCTGAATACATTTCATGCACCTCCCTCTTATTGTGGGTGCTGCCATAATGGAACATAGGTTACACTCAGTGCTGGATTTACAGCACAGGTGACTGTAGGCACCAAATCTTTTTAAGTTAATTTGCTGGTTGGATAGATGCTGAATACATGCATAATGGTTTTGTTAAACTTCTTGATTCTACTGAGGCTAAAGTCTATTTCATTGCAACATTACATTAAGCGAAATAGCAAACAAAAGTACATTTTTTGCAAATATGCATTTTTATGTGTGAGATTAGAGTAAGTAACTCCATTATACTCCCAGCTTTGTCCACATATGTTTAAAAGTCTTTAATTTTACAGGTTAACCAATGATAAAATTATAAATAGATAGAGGGGAGCAATTATGTGATGAATAGCATGTTCTATGGCTAGTTACCCCCCTAGGAGCAGACGTTTTTTGGCTTAACATGTGCCTTTCACAGAGAAGAACTTTCCTGTAATATATTAATCTGACTCTGACTAAACAGCACAGTCCAGTCCCAAAATACCAGCCAATCCCTCTCTGAACGAGAGAAACTGCAAAACCCTGGCAAAACCCCAGACATACTTTTCAGCCTAGTGTGGGCCTCATCAGTCAGGTGCAGCCATAGCCCTCTAGGCACACAGAGCATAGGGTCCACATCTGGTTTCCCGCCTAACCCTTAGGGAGACTTCCCTCAGGGTAATAATTTGCATAAATAAAAAGAATGAAGCACTCAACCTGGGAACACAAATAGCATAACAGCTTGTTCTATGGCTAGTTTTCACCCTAGGAGCAGACTAGGCCTAAACGTACATTTGGGGTTTCTCTAATTCAAAGTGGAATTGCTTGGTATAAGATATTATCATGTGGATGGTGCACATAACACAAAATTTACAGATATAGTAAATAGAATTGTAGATTTGCAGTATCTGCAAACAATTTTCTAAGATTTGGGGCCCCATGTATTAAGTGGTGTGCAGACAAGATTCTCAACTTGAAAAGTTGTCCGCACACCTTTGATGCTTACGTGGAGTGGATTTGTTGGTCTGCTTGCCTGTATACATCATTACACACTGATGAGTGTGTAATGCCCCTTCTCTCCCGTGATTTGTCTGTCAATCAACCTAAGCGAGTGAGTTTGGGGGGATTTCTCTTTGCCACATCAGAGGTGTCGATTGACTTATAGGTACTTCATACAAATACTCACTTTAGTTGAATGCACTTTCTTTTTTTTTATACAGTCACACATTTTTCACTCACTTATAGTTTCACATTTTACATTGCATACACTTTTCTTTATGTGCACAAAAAAGAGGGGAATTTTCTGTCACTCCAATAAAGATATATACTAGCAAGTACTGAATAGTTGGTGCTTAGATTGTAGTGTACAGTACTGTGTACATGATAAATATGAATATCTCAGTTATGTAAGTTATGTTAGTGCTAAAGTTCAGGTACGGCTTTGGAGCTGGATAGTCTTAAAGTCATGAACTGTATTCACCAGTATCTGGCTGGTGGCAATAACAAGGCAGCCATGTACTCCAGAAATATTATCAACTTTCACTGATATGCAGAAAAGACTAAGGCTGGGTGAACTTAATGTAGCTCCATGTCACCGTGAATTTACTGAACACAAATGTGTACAGATATGGTAAACAGGTTATAGCCGACAACTCTCTGTGCTTCACGGATCTTTGGCATCTGTAAGACTCAATCTCATCCTGTGGTCCAGTCACGTGACCTGTAAAAACCAATTGGGTAACTTTCAACCACAGAGCTGTTGGCTCTTCACATATTTGCACATTTTTCATTTAAGATAATTTTTTCTCCCCCTATGATCCTTTTTAAGGAATTAACAATCTCCTGTTTCGTTAATTCCTGATTTGAATAGCCAAAAGGATTTAAGTAGCTGTCATCCTATTGGCTGATTTCAGCAAATAGGAATGCAAGGTACCCCAATTTAAAATAAGTACCTTGCATTCAATCTTTAGTGTGTGGCGGACGATCGCATGAAGAGGAGCCTCCATGTCAGATGTCTGCGTGGTTGCCGATCCTGCTCCACGCCACTGGGATGAAGAAAGAAGATGCTCCCGCCTGGAAGAAGACCTTCACCGCCGAACTTCAGGAATGGTGAGTACCTATGTCGGGGTTAGTGTTATTTTTTTTATTTTTTTAAATTAGGGCTTTTTTTTTTAATGGCCAGTAAAAGATCTGATTGCCCTTTGAGGGTGGGTGGAGGTTTTACTGCAGTAATTTGTATTTTTTTAAAGTAAAAGAGCTGTTAAACTTAGAACAATGCCCTACAAAAGGCTCTTTTAAGGGCTATTGGTAGTTTAGTGTTGCATAAGGGTTGTTTTTATTTTGGGGTGGCTTTTTTGTTTTTATATGTTTATTAGATTAGGTGTCAATACTTTTCTAATATACGTAAATATTTGTTTGTAGCTCTTAGATTATATTAACCCAGATAACACATTTGTGGCAATTAGTGGGTTATATCACGTAGAGCGCTATACTCAGTGAAGCAAATCTGCAGGTATATGCGCAAAAGTATATATAAAGCTCAATATTAGTTGCAGAGTATAAAGAGTCTTAAGGTTTGTTGAAAACATACTAGGATATAGTTTGCAAAAGAAGCTACATAAGTATAATAGGCTGGTTATGTTAAGCTTTATGGTACATAGGCAGTCCAATCACCTTTTGAGGATTAACTTGCAGAGTTGTAAGTACAAATGCATTTTTACGATATTAACAGGTAAGTTATTAGTGTTATAATACTTGCGGTCTGATGCGGTGAGTTAGACTGAGATTAGGGCAGCTGTTACCAAGAGCCGATGTCGTGTACAAGCTGAGTGATGTTATGCAGGAAATAAACTTGGCGTTCAGCGTTACCGGAACAAAGGGTTGATGAAAGGTCATGTGATGAGCTGTTTAGGCAATGAGTTCTACAGCTGAGCAGCGAATCCAAATGAGAAACAGTGTCTTTACGAATGCTAAAGTTATTCTGTCTCTGCAAACAAATATAGCCTAGAAGGTGAATAAGATACTTGTGACTTTATGTCCAGACGAATAACGGAAATACTTCACTATAATAATAAAGTCTAAGTTGAGCAGGTCCTAATAAACAAAGTGAGTTTAAGGAGAAAACACAGAGCAAGATTTGAAGGTTAACTTCCTTCAATATTCAGGCAATGTTAGAAAAGGGGATCCGGCAATAAATACCTGTGAGACAGTTAGTGGGAGGAGAGTTCTCTAAAGGTGTGCAAGACTTAAAGGTATATTACATTAGGTTTAATTTTTTTATTTTGGATAATTTCATTTATTATTTTCTGAAATCTTAGATTTTGTTATTTTTCGCAATATTAGAGATTGTTATTTTGTGTAATGTTAGATTTTGTTATTTTGTTTAATTTTAGATTTTGTTATTTTTTTGTAATGTTAGTTTTTTTTATTTTTTCGTAGTGTTAGGATTTTTTAATTTTGTAATTTAGATTTTTTAGTTTTGGCATCTTTTATTTTTTTAAATAGTAATGTTAGGTCTATTTATAGTTTAAACTTAGTTTTTTTATTTCACAGGTAAGTTTTATTTATTTTAACTAAGGTAGTTATATTGTAACTTTAATTTAAAGTTAGGGGGTGTTAGGTTTAGGGGTTAATAGTTTAATTTAGTTTGTTGCAATGTGGGGGCCGGCAGTTTAGGGTTTAATAGATTTCTTTTAGTAGTAGCGATGTGGGGGTTTGGCAGTTAAGGGTTAATAGGTTTATTTTAGTAGTAGCGATGTGGGGGGATGGCGGATTAGGGGTTAATAACTTTAGTGATGTCGATGTGGGGAGATGGCGGCTTAGAGGTTAATAACGTTATTTAGTGTTGCCGATGTGGGGGCGGCGGATTAGAGTTTATTACACTAGGGGCTTATGTTAGGGTGTTAGGTTTTTAAACAACTTTTGTTTCTCCATAAACTTCAATGGGGAAGGTGTTAATGCGATTGCCGTTTCGGAATCGCATGTGTTAGGTTTTTTTCTAACACTTTTTCTCCATTGATCTCTATGGGGGAAATGTGCACGAGCACGCAAAGCCGAAAAATTTTTTGGTGCGGTATGGGGCTTACCGCACCATACCGCACAACAAAATATTTTTTTTGTAACTTGTAATGGCTGCTGTATAGAAATAGCGGTTCGGACCAATTTCACGCAATGTGCATGCCACGGCTATACCGCACAACTTGTAATCTTGCTCAATGTTAGCTAAAAGTTTGGCAGATCTAGGCCCAAAAGTTTGTTTCTCCATAAACTTCAATGGGGAAGGTGTTAATGCGATTGCCATTTCAGAATCGCATGTGTTAGGTTTTTTCTAACACAACTTTTGTTTCTCCATAAACTTCAATGGGTGAGGTGTTAATGCGATTGCCATTTCGGAATCACATGTGTTAGGTTTTTTTCTAACACTTTTTCTCCATTGATCTCTATGGGGGAAACGTGCATGAGCACGCAAAGCCGAAACTTTTTTTGGTGCGGTATGGGGCTTACCGCACCATACCGCACAACAAAATTTTTTTTTTTTTTGTAACTTGTAATGGCTGCTGTATAGAAATAGCAGTACAGACCAATTTCACGCAATGTGTACGCCACGGCTATAACGCACAACTTGTAATCTCGCTCAATGTTAGCTAAAAGTTTGGCAGATCTAGGCCCAAAAATACCAAACTTTCTTTTCACTCTAATTTCTTCTATTCTCATCTGCTGATTTAGGAAAGCTTCTCTTTCCAATTTTGCTTTAGTATACTCATCCCAATGTTCTTTAGTTGGGTTTTCAATATTTCTTCTATATTTTGTTCTCAGTTTATTAAAGGGACAGTCAACACCAGAATTTGCTGTTTAAAAAGAAAGATAATCCCTTTATTACCCATTGCCCAGTTTTGCATAACCAACACTGTTATAGAAATACACTTTTTACCTCTGTGATTACCTTGTATCTATGCCTCTGCAAACTACCCCTTTATTTTAGTTCTTTTGACAGACTTGCATTTTAGCCAATCAGTGCTCACTCCAGGGTAACTTTACGTGCATGAGCTCAATGTTATCTATATGAAACATATGCACTATTGCCCACTAGTGGTCAAAATGCATTCCAATTAGAGGCAGTCTTCAAAGTCTAAGAAATTAACATATGAACCTCCTAGAATTTGCTTTCAACTAAGAATACCAAGAGAACAAAGCAAAAATGGAAATTGGAAAGTTGTTTAAAATAACATTCCCTATTTAAATCTTGAATTTTTCTTTTGGATTTGACTGTCCCTTTAACAATTGAATTTCTTTTGCTTTTTTAATTTTTAGAAGTTTAACAAGATAGGTCTCTTTCACCTTTGGTGACTTCCCAATAAATTTCTATGTAATCAAAGTAAGGATTATTAAACCATTGATATTCTTTCAATTTCTTATAAGCCATTGAGGTCTATTTATCAAGCTCCGGATGGGCCTGTTTTTCTGGCGAGTTTTCAGACTCGCCAGAAACAGCAGGTACGAAGCAGCGGTCTAAAGACTGCTGCTCCATAACGCTGTCCGCCTGCTCTGAGCAGCCATACAGTGATCGCCGGAATTGTACTCTATCGGGTTGATTGCCACCCCCTTCTGGCGGCCGATTGGCCATGAGTCTGCAGGGGGCGGCCTTACACCAGCAGCTCACAAGAGCTGTTGGTGCAATGCTGAATACGGAGAGCGTATTGCTCTCCGCATTCAGTGAGGTATGTCGGACCTGATCCGCACTGTCGGATCAGGTCCCGACATACCTTTGATTAATATCCCCCATTGTCTAAAATTTATAATTTGTAATAGATGTGAAGGAGAGAATTTTTTTTATCAAATGACTTCTGTTAGCAGACTTTAACCTGATATCTAAAGAAATAACTGCGTGATCAGATATTAATATTTCTTTAATATCTGCCTTATTCTCAAATGCCAAGAGATTCACTTATTAAAAGCAAATCAATACTAGAAAATACTTTATGGGCCTGTGATTTACATGTATATAATTTATAATCTGGATTTATGTAGTCTCCAGATGTCTTTTATCTTAAGTTTTTTTAAAACTCTGTAACAATGTTTGCTTCTCTATTTTGACAGGTAACAACCTTGAATATAAATTCTATCCAATAATAGAGAGAGGGGTCATATTAAAATCTCCTGCAATTATCACGTTTGTCTATATAATTAAGTAATTTAGAATATAATTTATCCCATAATGCAATGTGTATTGTATTAGGTGAAAGTTGCGGGAACTGACATTTTCCAATTTAGACTACAATAATTATCTCTCATCTGAATCCACCTCCTGTGAGATTATCTTAATCTCCAAATTTTTATTTTAAAGGCATGCTACTCCTTTTTTTTCTTTTTGAAGTGAGGACGGTGATTACCTCACCTACCCAACCAGATTGTAATTTATCTAATTATGTCTTTCTCAGATGAATTCTTGTATAAATGCAATATCAGATTATATGTCTTTAGATGTTTAATTATTTGCTTTCTTTTGATAGGTAAGGTGATGCCTCCCACATTCCACAATAAAATATTCATTTTATCTTGCATTTAAAATTAAATAAATTTAAAACAAAAATATCAGGAGAATAAGAAGAAAAAAATCATGTTGGCTGATATTACTGTAGAACATCTTTTTAGAACTATTCTGTTCAGAATAAATTACTCTCCCCATGTTTAATAATAATAATAATAAAAAAAAAAAAGAGCCTAAAAACATAAACTCATACAGACCTATTTCACTCCTACATACTGGCTATAAGCTATTAACACATATTATTGCAAACAGATTAAAATCTACCCTAAATTCTTTAATATTTACAGATTAATCAGGATTTATGCAAGGTAGAAACTTATCCAAGAATATTTAAAGAGTATTTTTGCTGGATGAATATATTTGAATAAAATCACTTAAGATAAATTTTCATTCTAAAACAGACCTAGCCCTCATAACTATAGATGCAGATAAGGTGTTGGATTCCATCTAATGGGATAATTTGTTTACAGCATAAGAAAAATAAATAATTTTGTTCATCTCATCTATAAAAAAAAACCTTTCCTCCTTATCTATTAACTGTAAGCTTACTCTGAATATTTTTATTGGTAAAGGAACACAACAGGGATGTCCACTATTACCCCTTCTTTTTAATATAGCTTTAGTACCTCTTGCTATATATTGCAGGAAAGAAATAGAAGAGGTGATAAAGGGAAATGATAAACATGTCCTATCTTTATATACAGATGGCCTGCTTATTTTTATGGCAAATACTCAGGTTAATTTTCCACAATTAATATAATCTAAATGTATAGTTCCTTCTCAGGATATAAAATAAATCTCAGTAAGTCAGAAATTTTCTGGCTATTTAAAAATTCAAGCAGTATTAAAGTAATGTCTTTCAAAAATGTTAAGGAATCTATACACTATTTAGGAAAGAAGGAAGGGAGGGAGAGAGAGAGAGAGAGAGAGAGAGAGAGAGAGAGAGAGAAGATAAAAGTGGGGAGGGAGAGGAGAAAAGGGGAGGGAAATAAAGGAGTGAAAGAAGCTAGCAAGTTGAGAGAAAGAAGGGAGGGAGTTGAGAGGAAGAAGGGAGGGAGTTGAGAGAAAGAAGGGAGGGAGGGAGGGAAAGAAGGGAGGAAGTTGAGAGAAAGAAGGGAGGGAGGGAGGGAGGGAGGGAAAGAAGGGAGTGAGTTGAGGGAAGAAGGGATTTGAGGGAGGAAGGGAGGGGGAAAGGTAAAGTTGAGAGAAGAGGAAGGGAGGAAAAGAAGAATACACTTTGAAACAATCACTGCCCTTCACATGCAACAACATACAGTAATTACCATCATTCAAGTAATGAAACTTTTTAAGTTTTCATTTACTATTTACTCCGTGGGTTCATAAACAGAGAAAGCTAGCTATTAGTGATGTCGCAAACATAAAATTTTGCGTTCGCAAACGGCGAATGTGAACTTCCACAACTGTTCGCGAACGGGCAAACCGGGCGAACCGCCATAGACTTCAATAGGCAGGTGAATTTTAAAACCCACAGGGACTCTTTCTGGCCACAATAGTGATAAAAAAGTTGTTTCAAGGGGACTAACACCTGGACTGTGGCATGCCGGAGGGGGATCCATGGCAAAACTCCCATGGAAAATTACATAGTTGATGCAGAGTCTGGTTTTAATCCATAAAGGGCATAAATCACCTAACATTCCTAAATTGTTTGGAATAACGTGCTTTAAAACATCAGGTATGATGTTGTATCGATCAGGTAGTGTAAGGGTTACGCCCGCTTCACAGTGACAGACCAAACTCCCTGTTTAATGCACCACAAACAACCGCAAACAGTCCATTTGCACAACTGCAAACTCCCCATTTGCACAAGGTTGGATACCAAGCTAGCCATGTCCCGTTCCTTGCCCTCACTGATGTCATTGAAGTTCTCTTCCTCCACCCAGCCACGTACAACACCAAGGGTCCCCGAAAGGTGACAACAAGTACCCTGGGATGCCTGCTGTGTTTGGTCTTCCACCTCCTCAAAGCCACCTTCCTCCTCTGACTCCTCTTCTTCAGACTCCTCTCTCTGCATTGCCTCTCTGCGTTATTATAAGGTGTGTTAAGTAGTACTATTCTTATTAGTTTAATCCCTGTTATATGGCATCGATTTTAGGAACCGGGAGATGGAAAAAGATGCTTGGTCGGTCCTCCTACTTCAAATTTGGGGAACTGCGCGTGCAATCTAATGTGCCACCAGATAGGAGTGGTGTGTTAAGTAGTTCTATTCTTATCAGTTTAATCCCTGTTACGTCCCCTATCAGGGGACGTGTATATGGCATCGATTTTAGGAACCGGGAGATGGAAAAAGATGCTTGGTCGGTCCTCCTACTTCAAATTTGGGGAACTGCCCGTGCAATCTAATGTGCCACCAGATAGGAGTGGTGTGTTAAGTAGTTCTATTCTTATCAGTTTAATCCCTATTACGTCCCCTATCAGGGGACGTGTATATGACATCAATTTTAGTAACCGGGAGATGGAAAAAGATGCTTAGTCGGACCTCCTACTTCAAATTTGGGGCACTGCGCGTGCAATCTAATGTGCCACCAGATAGGAGTGGTGTGTTAAGTAGTACTATTCCTATCAGTTTAATCCCTGTTATGTGCCTTTTTTTGGTTTGGTTTTTGAAGCCACAGTGCAGCACCAGAGGCCAGAAAAATTAGGCATATACACATGCCTGAAAAATTAGGTATTGTTGCAGCTGCTGCTGTAGCAGCGGCCAGAAAAATTGATGTTTGTTTCCCAGGCAGAAAGTGCCCTAAAACATTGCGGCTTGAACCCTAGTTGGTGGCGGATAAGTCACGCAAGTCATCTGGCATTCAGAGATAAAATACAGCAGAGTGTGGACCATTTTTAGCCCAAGGCAGCTCATCTCATCAGGCCTTTTTTAGTCGAATGTATTGCCCAGTGTCAGTCCCTTCAGGATCCATCCCTCATTAATCTTAATAAAGGTCAGGTAATCTAGACTTTTTTGACCTAGGCGACTTCTCTTCTCAGTGACAATACCTCCTGCTGCACTGAAGGTCCTTTCTGACAGGACACTTGAAGCAGGGCAGGCCAGAAGTTCTATCGCAAATTGGGATAGCTCAGGCCACAGGTCAAGCCTGCACACCCAGTAGTCAAGGGGTTCATCGCTCCTCAGAGTGTCGATATCTGCTGTTAAGGCGAGGTAGTCTGCTACCTGTCGGTCGAGTCGTTCTCTGAGGGTGGACCCCGAAGGGCTGTGGCGATGCGTAGGACTTAAAAAGCTCTGCATGTCCTCCATCAACAACACATCTATAAAGTGTCCTGTCCTTGCCGGCGTGGTCGTGGGAGGAGGAGGATTACTTTCACCTCTTCCCCTGTTAGATTCCCGTTGTGCTGTGACATCACCTTTATATGCTGTGTAAAGCATACTTTTTAATTTTTTTTGGAACTGCTGTATCCTTTCTGACTTGCGGTAATTCTGTAACATTTCAGGCACTTTATGCTAATACCGGGGGTCTAGTAGCATGGACACCCAGTACAGGTCGTTCTCCTTCAGCCTTTTTATACGAGGGTCCCTCAACAGGCACAACAGCATGAAAGACCCCATTTGCACAAGGTTGGATGCCGAGCTACTCATGTCCCGTTCCTCATCCTCAGTGATCTCACTGAAGGTATCTTCTTCCCCCCAGCCATGTACAACACCACGGGTACCAGATAGAGGACAACGAGCACCCTGGGATGCCTGTTGTGGTTGGTCTTCCTCCTCCTCCTCAAAGCCACATTCCTCCTCTGACTCCTCTTCCTCACAATCCTCTTCAAGCATTGCCACAGGTCCAGCAAGAGATGCTGATAAGGCTGTTTCTGGTGGTGATGGTGACCACAACTCTTCCTCTTCCTCTTCACGCTCATCTACGGCCTGATCCAGCACTTTTCGCAGGGCACGCTCCAGGAAGAAAACAAATGGTATGATGTTGCTGATGGTGCCTTCGGTGCGACTGACTAGGTTTGTCACCTTCTCAAAAGGACGCATGAGCCTACAGGCATTGCGCATGATTGTCCAGTAACGTGGCAAAAAAATTCCCAGCTCCACAGAGGCTGTCCTAGCACCCCAGTCATACAAATAGTCGTTAACGGCTTTTTCTTGTTGGATCAGGCGGTCGAACATTAGAAGTGTTGAATTCCAACGTGTCGGGCTGTTGCAAATCAAGCGCCTCACTGGCATGTTGTTTCGCTGCTGGATATCTGAAAAGTGCGCCAAGGCTGTGTAGGAACGCCTGAAATGGCCACACACCTTCCTGGCCTGCTTCAGGACGTCCTGTAAGCCTGGGTACTTATGCACAAAGCATTGTACGATCAGATTACACACATGTGCCATGCACGGCACATGTGTCAACTTGCCCAAATTCAATGCCGCCACCAAATTTTTCCGTTGTCACAAACCACTTTGCCGATCTCCAGTTGGTGCAGAGTCAGCCACTGATCCACCTGTGCGTTCAGGGCGGACAGGAGTGCTGGTCCGGTGTGACTCTCTGCTTTCAGGCAAGTCAACTTCAAGACGGCGTGACACTGCCATATCCGGGATGTGGAATAGTACCTGGGGAGCTGGGGGGTGCCATTGATGTGGAGCAAGACACAGCAGCAGAAGAGGACTCAGCCGAGGAGGTTATGGAAGAGGATGGAGTAGGAGGAGGCCTGCCTGCAAGTCGTGGCGGTGTCACCAACTCCTCTGCAGAGCCACGCATTCCATGCTTGGCAGCCGTCAGCAGGTTTACCCAATGCACAGTGTAGGTGATATACCTGCCCTGACCATGCTTTGCAGACCAGGTATCAGTGGTCAGATGGACCCTTGCACAAACACTGTGTGCCAGACATGCCATTACTTAATTTTGCACAATCGAGTACAGGTTGGGGATTGCCTTTTGTGCAAAGAAATTTCGGCCGGGTAACTTCCACTGCGGTGTCCGAATAGCTACAAATTTTTTTAATGCCTCAGACTCCACCAGCTTGTATGGTAAAAGCTGGCAGGCTAAGAGTTCAGACAAGTCAGCTGTCAGATGCCGGGCAAGGGGGTGACTTTGTGACATTGGCTTCTTACGCTCAAACATGTCCTTGACAGACACCTGACTTTGGGCAGATGAGCAGGAACTGCTCCGGAAGAGAGACAGAGTGGCGGATGGTTGAGAGGGGCAAGGAGGACAGCAGTGGTTGATGTTGCTGAAGATGCTGGACCAGGAGGAGGATGGCGGCTTTGAGTTTGTGTGCTGCTTGTACTCATGTGTTGATCCCACAGGCATTTGTGATGTGCGATCATGTGCCTTCGCAAAGCAGTTGTACCTAAGTGGGTGTTGGACTTCCCACGACTCAGTTTCTTTTGGCACAGGTTGCAAATGGCATTGCTGTTGTCAGAGGCAGACACACAAAAAAAATGCCACACTGCTGAGCTCTGCAATACTGGCATTCTGGTGGTGGCAACAGCATGCGTTGATTGGCGTGCTGTCTGGCTGACCCCGGGTGCCGATGCATGCTGTCTGACTGTGCCACTAGCTCCTTGCGATGACCTCCCCCTGCTTCAAACTCGTCTCCTTCTCCTCTCTGTCTCCCCATCTGAACTTTCCCCCTCTTCTTCTTCTCTTCTAGCGGGCACCCACGTGACATCCATGGACGCATCGTCATCATCAACTGCTTCACTTGTATCTGACAACTCAGCAAAGGAAGCAGCAGCGGGTACAACATCATCATCATCACACCGTACGTCCATGTGTGTAATGTTGCTTGACTGAGACATATCCCTGTTATCTACATACTCTGGCAATAATGGTTGCGCATCATTATCACTCATTTCTTCCAACTGATGTGTAAATAACTCCTCTGACAGATCAAGTGAAGCGGCTGTGGTCCTAGTGTTGGTGGTGGCGGCAGGCGGGCGAGTGGTAACTTGAGAGGTGCCCGAAGCTAAGCTGGAGGAGGATGGTGCGTCAACGTTCTGAGCGGAAGCTGTAGAAGATTGGGTGTCCTGTGTTAGCCAGTCAACTATGTCCTCAGAACTGTTCGAGTTCGGGCTACGTGGCCTCTGAACACTGGGCATTATTCTAGGGCCAAAGGGAATCACAGCACCATGAACACGACGGCCCCTGCAGGGTGGCCTGCCTCTTCCTGTCATTTTTTTTTCGATTAGTGGTACTATGCGTGCAAGCTACTGTGACAACAGATATGAGTGGCACTGTGCACTGGCAGAAGTTGGCAGAGTAGATGCTGTAGGCCTGACACACATGCTTGCAGACAACTAACTGCTATTCAATCTATTACAGTCAAAATTGTATTTTTTTTTTAAATGTACACTACTGTTACACCAGATATAAGTTGCACTGGGGTGACACTGTGCCCTGGCCGGCACTGAAACGCACACGTGTGAAGGAAACTAACTGCTATTATTTAACACAGTCAAAAAAGTGTTGTTTTTTTTTAAAAATGTACACTACTGTTACACCAGATATAAGTTGCACTGGGGTGACACAGTGCCCTGGCAGGCACTGAAACGCACACATGTGAAGGAAACTGACTGCTATTATTTAACACAGTCAAAAAAGTGTTTTTTTTTTTAAATGTACACTACTGTTACACCAGATATGAGTTGCACTGGGGTGACACTGTGCCCTGGCAGGCACTGAAACGCACACGTGTGAAGGAAACTGACTGCTATTATTTAACACAGTCAAAAAAGTGTTGTTTTTTTTAAATGTACACTACTGTTACACCAGATATGAGTTGCACTGGGGTGACATTGTGCCCTGGCAGGCACTGAAACGCACATGTGTGAAGGAAACTGACTGCTATAATTTAACACAGTCAAAAAAGTTTTGTTTTTTTTAAATGTACACTACTGTTACACCAGATATGAGTTGCACTGGGGTGACACTGTGCCCTGACAGGCACTGAAACGCACATGTGTGAAGGAAACTGACTACTATTATTTAACACAGTCAAAAAAGTGTTGTTGTTTTTTAAATGTACACTACTGTTACACCAGATATGAGTTTCACTGGGGTGAAACTGTCCCCTGGAAGGCACTGAAACGCACACGTGTGATGGAAACTGACTGCTATTATTTAACACAGTCAAAAAAGTGTTTTTTTTTTTAAATGTACACTACTGTTACACCAGATATGAGTTGCACTGGGGTGACACTGTGCCCTGACAGGCACTGAAACGCACATGTGTGAAGGAAACTGACTACTATTATTTAACACAGTCAAAAAAGTATTGTTTTTTTTTAAATGTACACTACTGTTACACCAGATATGAGTTGCACTTGGGTGAAACTGTTCCCTGGCAGGCACTGAAACGCACACGTGTGAAGGAAACTGACTGCTATTATTTAACACAGTCAAAAAAGTGTTTTTTTTTTTAAATGTACACTACTGTTACACCAGATATGAGTTGCACTGGGGTGACACTGTGCCCTGGCAGGCACTGAAACGCACACGTGTGAAGGAAACTGACTGCTATTATTTAACACAGTCAAAAAAGTGTTTTTTTTTTTAAATGTACACTACTGTTACACCAAATATGAGTTGCACTGGGGTGACACTGTGCCCTGGGAGGCACTGAAACGCACACGTGTGAAGGAAACTGACTGCTATTATTTAACACAGTCAAAAAAGTGTTGTTTTTTTTAAATGTACACTACTGTTACACCAAATATGAGTTGCACTGGGGTGACACTGTGCCCTGGGAGGCACTGAAACGCGAACGTGTGAAGGAAACTGACTGCTTTTATTTAACACAGTCAAAAAAGTGTTGTTTTTTTTAAATGTACACTACTGTTACACCAGATATGAGTTGCACTGGGGTGACACTGTGCCCTGGCAGGCACTGAAACGCACACGTGTGAAGGAATCTGACTGCTATTATTTAACACAGTCAAAAAAGTGTTTTTTTTTTTAAATGTACACTACTGTTACACCAGATATGAGTTGCACTGGGGTGACATTGTGCCCTGGCAGGCACTGAAACGCACATGTGTGAAGGAAACTGACTGCTATTATTTAACACAGTCAAAAAAGTTTTGTTTTTTTTAAATGTACACTACTGTTACACCAGATATGAGTTGCACTGGGGTGACACTGTGCTCTGACAGGCACTGAAACGCACATGTGTGAAGGAAACTGACTACTATTATTTAACACAGTCAAAAAAGTATTGTTTTTTTTTTAAATGTACACTACTGTTACACCAGATATGAGTTGCACTGGGGTGAAACTGTTCCCTGGCAGGCACTGAAACGCACACGTGTGAAGGAAACTGACTGCTATTATTTAACACAGTCAAAAAAGTGTTTTTTTTTTTAAATGTACACTACTGTTACACCAGATATGAGTTGCACTGGGGTGACACTGTGCCCTGGCAGGCACTGAAACGCACACGTGTGAAGGAAACTGACTGCTATTATTTAACACAGTCAAAAAAGTGTTGTTTTTTTTAAATGTACACTACTGTTACACCAAATATGAGTTGCACTGGGGTGACACTGTGCCCTGGGAGGCACTGAAACGCGAACGTGTGAAGGAAACTGACTGCTATTATTTAACACAGTCAAAAAAGTGTTGTTTTTTTTAAATGTACACTACTGTTACACCAGATATGAGTTGCACTGGGGTGACACTGTGCCCTGGCAGGCACTGAAACGCACATGTGTGAAGGAAACTGACTGCTATTATTTAACACAGTCAAAAAAGTGTTGTTTTTTTTAAATGTACACTACTGTTACACCAGATATGAGTTGCACTGGGGTGACACTGTGCCCTGACAGGCACTGAAACGCACATGTGTGAAGGAAACTGACTACTATTATTTAACACAGTCAAAAAAAGTGTTGTTTTTTTTTAAATGTACACTACTGTTACACCAGATATGAGTTTCACTGGGGTGAAACTGTCCCCTGGCAGGCACTGAAACGCACACGTGTGATGGAAACTGACTGCTATTATTTAACACAGTCAAAAAAGTGTTTTTTTTTTTAAATGTACACTACTGTTACACCAGATATGAGTTGCACTGGGGTGACACTGTGCCCTGACAGGCACTGAAACGCACATGTGTGAAGGAAACTGACTACTATTATTTAACACAGTCAAAAAAAGTATTGTTTTTTTTTAAATGTACACTACTGTTACACCAGATATGAGTTGCACTTGGGTGAAACTGTTCCCTGGCAGGCACTGAAACGCACACGTGTGAAGGAAACTGACTGCTATTATTTAACACAGTCAAAAAAGTGTTTTTTTTTTAAATGTACACTACTGTTACACCAGATATGAGTTGCACTGGGGTGACACTGTGCCCTGGCAGGCACTGAAACGCACACGTGTGAAGGAAACTGACTGCTATTATTTAACACAGTCAAAAAAATGTTTTTTTTTTTAAATGTACACTACTGTTACACCAAATATGAGTTGCACTGGGGTGACACTGTGCCCTGGGAGGCACTGAAACGCACACGTGTGAAGGAAACTGACTGCTATTATTTAACACAGTCAAAAAAGTGTTGTTTTTTTTTTAAATGTACACTACTGTTACACCAAATATGAGTTGCACTGGGGTGACACTGTGCCCTGGGAGGCACTGAAACGCGAACGTGTGAAGGAAACTGACTGCTATTATTTAACACAGTCAAAAAATGTTGTTTTTTTTAAATGTACACTACTGTTACACCAGATATGAGTTGCACTGGGGTGACACTGTGCCCTGGCAGGCACTGAAACGCACATGTGTGAAGGAAACTGACTGCTATTATTTAACACAGTCAAAAAAGTGTTGTTTTTTTTAAATGTACACTACTGTTACACCAGATATGAGTTGCACTGGGGTGACACTGTGCCCTGACAGGCACTGAAACGCACATGTGTGAAGGAAACTGACTACTATTATTTAACACAGTCAAAAAAGTGTTGTTTTTTTTTTTTAAATGTACACTACTGTTACACCAGATATGAGTTTCACTGGGGTGAAACTGTCCCCTGGCAGGCACTGAAACGCACACGTGTGATGGAAACTGACTGCTATTATTTAACACAGTCAAAAAAGTGTTTTTTTTTTTAAATGTACACTACTGTTACACCAGATATGAGTTGCACTGGGGTGACACTGTGCCCTGACAGGCACTGAAACGCACATGTGTGAAGGAAACTGACTACTATTATTTAACACAGTCAAAAAAGTATTGTTTTTTTTTAAAATGTACACTACTGTTACACCAGATATGAGTTGCACTGGGGTGAAACTGTTCCCTGGCAGGCACTGAAACGCACACGTGTAAAGGAAACTGACTGCTATTATTTAACACAGTCAAAAAAGTGTTTTTTTTTTAAATGTACACTACTGTTACACCAGATATGAGTTGCTCTGGGGTGACACTGTGCCCTGGCAGGCACTGAAACGCACACGTGTGAAGGAAACTGACTGCTATTATTTAACACAGTCAAAAAAGTGTTTTTTTTTTAAATGTACACTACTGTTACACCAAATATGAGTTGCACTGGGGTGACACTGTGCCCTGGGAGGCACTGAAACGCGAACGTGTGAAGGAAACTGACTGCTATTATTTAACACAGTCAAAAAAGTGTTGTTTTTTTTAAATGTACACTACTGTTACACCAGATATGAGTTGCACTGGGGTGACACTGTGCCCTGGCAGGCACTGAAACGCACATGTGTGAAGGAAACTGACTACTATTATTTAACACAGTCAAAAAAGTATTGTTTTTTTTTTAAATGTACACTACTGTTACACCAGATATGAGTTGCACTGGGGTGAAACTGTTCCCTGGCAGGCACTGAAACGCACACGTGTGAAGGAAACTGACTGCTATTATTTAACACAGTCAAAAAAGTGTTGTTTTTTTTAAATGTACACTACTGTTACACCAGATATGAGTTGCACTGGGGTGACACTGTGCCCTGGCAGGCACTGAAACGCACATGTGTGAAGGAAACTGACTGCTATATACAGAGCTTTTTTAGCATGAACACAATCACCATCCATAGCTAACATTATATTGGGTAACTCAAAATTCAGCCTGACAGATCTAACAGCTCTGGGCATGATTATAACCACACCTCTTCTCCCCCCCCCTCGGTCATCAAACTTGTTTTTAGACCGACACAGGAGGGTTGCTATGGAAACAGGAAGCGTCCATTATAGTCGCTCTTCAAAATAAAAATATATTAATCATCATTCCCTCATATTCCCCAAATCAGCAAAGGAACAATATATGGTACTATATCATTAGTAACAATATAAATTTGGCTAGGTTGAAAACTACATTTCACAAATAGTGGTTACTAAACAAAAGGCCGTTGCTATGAACAGTTCATACCACTATGAGACCATGTCAGGGTTACAATTGATAACACATTAGAATTTTGTCATGTCCCAAGTAAGATACCACATTTTTTTTTTTTTTTTTTTTTTTAATATATTTTATTGAGGTTTTTAGAAAAATAATACAAGCAAGTAATTACTTAAAACAACACACCAGACATGGGATTGACAGTTGGATATTCATCCTATAGCGTCGTCCATTAACACACATATTGCTTGACAATATAAGTACAAATTGAGCATTAAACCTCTGTTTTCTGATAGAACATAACCTCCTACACCATAACAATATATGAAATGGAGTTAAATTAAATTAAATTATTTCCCCCAAAGAACTAACGAGGCCTCTTTTGGACCTCCTGGTTTGCATTATACACTTAATGGGGGACTTTAAGGAGGGGAAAGCAAAAAAAAAAAAAAAAAAAAAAATAATAAATAGGCCACTCTTGGACCTAAGGATTGAAATAATATGATATCTTGTCAACCATGTGGATTAAGAGTTAAACAGTTTGATGGGACATAACAAGGCACTCTGAGACTATATAACTTGAATATGTCTATCAGGAGGCAAAGGGCATTAACATATAGAGTTTTAAGAGCAGAGGGGAAGTGTTTATCTGAAGCATACTTAGCTTATTTAGCACACCAAACTGATTGACTGCTAGGAACTTAAGCCTAACATAATTATTAGGGCATGTACAATTAATACAAGCAGTCATAAGATTGTTTCTGAAAAGAAAGAAAACATTTTTTTTTTTTTTTTTTTTTTCCTCCTTGTGTATAAATATAACGCGTCTGACCTTAGTTAGGGAGCAATCAGGGGACAAATACATATAACTAAAACTAACATAATGAAACAAAATAAGTCTAGAAGGGTGCCTAACTCTGTGTCAACTTTTCTATGGCTTAGTAGGGGCTCAAATCATTGTTGAAGGGGTCTGCAGACACATATGAGAGGGCATGTCAAACATCATTAAACACTATATAACTGAGTGGGAAACAGTATGCAAATAACACAAAGAAACAGTACAGATAATTCCTCGCTACAGGTCTAGCAATAAATGAAACCACCATTGCCATCATCAAATACCCCCAGAAAATGTTAACCGTGCAGTGAAATAATAACATGCACTGCAGATTAAATAAAAATAGTTCAATTACAGCATAGTCAATCTCCTAATAAGTGGGAGACAAATCTGTAAAGCATTCTGCCCCATATATATATGCAGCCTCTGTCCCTCTAACAAATAAACAGTTTATGCAATCCTCATGAGCATTAGAATTTATGGAACAACTTCAGAACTGTACATATGTTAGCAGGTAAAAAATGAAAAAGTGAGTAGGTACTAATCTATAACCAAGGGGAATGTAGTAGCGTGTATAAATTTGAACCTCTATACAGGAAAAGAAAAAATAATAACTTAGAGACATGGTATGGGGGACAAGTGTAACCAGTATGTAGGCAGCTACATAACGATAGTCTGTTGTGAATATAAGATCAGATATTTAACTTAACATGCAATAACGAAGTCCTCTAAGCATCAGGCTAAGTTGCCATCATTAACCCATACAAAGGGGAAATTAAGAGTTGGTTACATGCTCATAAGGTGTAAGATACAAGCGTAGCAGTAAAGAGGTACCATAGTGGGTGATCGTTTGTAATGTCAGTTCGTGCCATAATTTGGTGTTTTACTGTACCATGTCTACTACAGATATCTGTGTGCTGTAGCAAACGTTCAGCCGACTCCAGCTTTGAAATGAGCCATTGTAGCAGATCTCAACGGTAGCGATCTAATGGAACTGTCAATTGGAGGGTTCAGTTTAGCTGGGAAAGTACCTGACCACCGGATCATGTAACGGCTCCTGTAGCAAATGCGTCCTGCATAGGTAACCGGCCTCAGCAATTGCAGCCTCCTCCCCATTAGGCCCGTCTCCTCCGACATAGACCAGCAGGTCTCGCTTGATCTCTCCGTGTGGGCAAAGCTCTGAGAGTATGCAGTCCCAGATCCCATGCGATAGCTGTCGAGAGCAGGCACCTCAGCAGCGACGGGCAGCACGGGCCCTTTGGAATCCGGACCGCCAACCTCAATCTGCTGAATCAGCCGCAGGACCTCTCCTTCCATAGAATCAGTCTCGCTACTCTCTGCGCGACCCGGTGCCGCAACTCTCCCCTCCAAACCAGCCGGCCGCTTCATCCGTTTGCCAGGTGGGTCACTCGTAGTCACAACCACCTTAACTGTGCTTGGGTGGGTTTCTGGAGTTGGGGGAAGCTTCTCTGCTAGATTAAATACGGGTGTTTGGATCGGGTCTGGAGTAGGTTTGGTGGGTATCTGTAGCGAAGGCTGCATCTCTCCCTTAGCGCTGGCACATGTGTCTTTCAGGGAGGCGAATTCCTCCCTGAATACAGCGCAAAGTTCTTCAGAATGGGCATCAAACATGGCTTTTACTTCCCTCAAAAACAGCGTAGTATCCAGCGCCATTTTAAATATATAGTGCGCGATATTTGAGCAGATGTGATATGTCCCTTGTCACGTAAATTAATAGAATGAAAATTCAAACTGTAGTTATGCTGTAATTTTATTTCTCCTTGGTCTGCCACACAGGGCATTGGCCACACAATAGGTGCAGCGGTGGTGAGGACAAATGAGGCTTCGAGTGTAGGGGAAGGCCTCAGAAGAATAAGTCCGGTACTGAGGGCTAGGGAGCCGCACCATAAACCAAAACCCCAATTCCTGGGTCAGGGTGCCTTCAGTCGAGTTTCCCCACCTTATGAAATAGCTTGTCGCCAGTATTTCAATCTAAATTGAGTAAGAAGTGGTGGATGAGCCAGGAGCTGAAGCTCAGTGCGACCATTAAGATGGCCGCCGCCCGGAAGTCCCCCAAGATACCACATTTTGTTGTCTTTGGTAATTGATTGCTTATATAGCATACTATAACAAGTTCTGCAGATTTTTAAAGAATTTTTAAAGAATATATATAGTTTTATTTGAAACAATGTTATAAATAAAAACTGTTGTTCACCACATTAAGTGTATAATGGTATACCCCAATTAGGGTGTGGATTCTGTTCAGATTGTTGATTGGTTCTTGTTTATTTTAAATATGGCAGTTGAGAGTATGTTTGTATAGCCTGATGAAACAGTGTTGAACACTGAGAAACGCGTTGCTGTTGTTTTTAATTTGGAATACATTTTATCACTTTTTAACTCTCTATCTGCTGCATCATTTTTGGCCCAAGCCAATTTTATATTACCACCATCCATTTGGATTTTCTGGATTTTTTGGTATGAGCCATATTGGATACTGACTTGCTTCCATCACACCACTTTGGATCTCCCTGGGCTCTCCCTGGTGAGACGAGGAATCCCACCTGACGACATCCCTTGAAAGAGGTCTACCGGACGACGTGTGGTTCTGGACTGCGAATACTGCACATTGGTGCCTTACACTGTGTGAGTAGGATTCTTGTGATCCATTTGCTGCCGTTTTTATTTATTTTTATGATCTGCACCATGTGGCGCCCTCTATCCTTTCCTTCCTAGATATATCATCCGTGTTGCGGCACAACACCCTGGAGGAGCAGCCTATACTATCTTGGAATACCCTCACCTGTCTATCAGCTTTTGGAATTGCCATTGTGTATGCTTGGACTCTGTATCAGAATACATACACTGAACGTTACAGGTTCTATTGTTACTTTTACTTTTGAGTGTCATTACAAGCAATATTCTGATACTAATATTATAATACTGTTATCGCTATTTTATATAAATTTATATACAATTATTTTTATCTTTACAGTTCATTTACTTTTGTCATCACTAATTTTTGTAAATACCTATCCTAGGCGCATCTTATAAGTGCTTTAGTGACATCATCACTGAAACACTAGTTGTCATTGTTTATACACCTGATATGAGTTGCACTGGGGTGACACTGTGCCCTGGGAGGCACTGAAACGCACACATGTGAAGGAAACTGACTGCTATTATTTAACACAGTCAAAAAAGTGTTTGTTTTTTTTAAATGTACACTACTGTTACACCAGATATGAGTTGCACTGGGGTGACACTGTGCCCTGGGAGGCACTGAAACGCACACGTGTGAAGGAAACTGACTGCTATTATTTAACACAGTCAAAAAAGTGTTGTTTTTTTTAAATGTACACTACTGTTACACCAGATATCAGTTGCACTGGGGTGACACTGTGCCCTGGCAGGCACTGAAACGCACACGTGTGAAGGAAAGTGACTGCTATTATTTAACACAGTCAAAAAAGTGTTTTTTTTTTAAATGTACACTACTGTTACACCAGATATGAGTTGCACTGGGGTGACACTGTGCCCTGGCAGGCACTGAAACGCACACGTGTGAAGGAAACTGACTGCTATTATTTAACACAGTCAAAAAATTGTTGTTTTTTTTTAAATGTACACTACTGTTACACCAGATATGAGTTGCACTGGGGTGACACTGTGCCCTGGCAGGCACTGAAACGCACGCGTGTGAAGGAAACTGACTGCTATTATTTAACACAGTCAAAAAAGTGTTGTTTTTTTTAAATGTACACTACTGTTACACCAGATATGAGTTGCACTGGGATGACACTGTGCCCTGGGAGGCACTGAAACGCACACGTGTGAAGGAAACTGACTGCTATTATTTAACACAGTCAAAAAAGTGTTGTTTTTTTATATGTACACTACTGTTACACCAGATATGAGTTGCACTGGGGTGACACTGTGCCCTGGCAGGCACTGAAACTCACACGTGTGAAGGAAACTGACTGCTATTATTTAACACAGTCAAAAAAGTGTTGTTTTTTTTAAATGTACACTACTGTTACACCAGATATGAGTTGCACTGGGGTGACACTGTGCCCTGGCAGGCACGGAAACGCACACGTGTGAAGGAAACTGACTGCTATTATTTAACACAGTCAAAAAAGTGTTGTTTTTTTAAATTTACACTACTGTTACACCAGATATGAGTTGCACTGGGGTGACACTGTGCCCTGACAGGCACTGAAACGCACACGTGTGACGGAAACTGACTGCTATTATTTAACACAGTCAAAAAAGTGTTGTTTTTTTTAAATGTACACTAGTGTTACACCAGATATGAGTTGCACTGGGGTGACACTGTGCCCTGGCAGGCACTGAAACGCACACGTGTGAAGGAAACTGACTGCTATTATTTAACACAGTCAAAAAAGTGTTTTTTTTTTTTTAAATGTACACTACTGTTACACCAGATATGAGTTGCACTGGGGTGACACTGTGCCCTGGCAGGCACTGAAACTCACACGTGTGAAGGAAACTGACTGCTATTATTTAACACAGTCAAAAAAGTGTTGTTTTTTTTAAATGTACACTACTGTTACACCAGATATGAGTTGCACTGGGGTGACACTGTGCCCTGGCAGGCACTGAAACTCACACGTGTGAAGGAAACTGACTGCTATTATTTAACACAGTCAAAAAAGTGTTGTTTTTTTTAAATGTACACTACTGTTACACCAGATATGAGTTGCACTGGGGTGACACTGTGCCCTGGCAGGCACTGAAACGCACACGTGTGAAGGAAACTGACTGCTATTATTTAACACAGTCAAAAAAGTGTTGTTATTTTTAAATGTACACTACTGTTACACCAGATATGAGTTGCACTGGGGTGACACTGTGCCCTGGCAGGCACTGAAACGCACACGTGTGAAGGAAACTGACTGCTATTATTTAACACAGTCAAAAAAGTGTTGTTTTTTTTAAATTTACACTACTGTTACACCAGATATGAGTGGTGGCACTGGGCAAGTGGGCACAGTATACGCTGTGAGCCTGACACACACGCTGGCAGGCAGGCAACTGCAATTAGATTACACAGGAAAAAAAAAAACAGACTGATGTTCTAGACCTTTTTGGGGTGCTGTCCTTACAGCAGAGATCAGATGAGTCTGTAGTGGACACTGAATACACTGGACATGAGACTGTAGTGGACACTGAATACACTAGACTAGCTATCGATTTCCCTATTAAATCAGCAGCAGCTACACTGTCTCTCCTCTCACTAAGAATGCAGCTTCCGAATGAATCTAACATGGATACTCTCCAGGACGTAGGAGGGTCTGGGAGGGAGGGTCTGCTGCTGATTGGCTGGAATGTGCCTGCTGACTGTGAGGTACAGGGTCAAAGTTTTACTCAATGATGACGAATAGGGGGCGGATCGAACATCGCATATGTTCGCCCGCCGCGGCGAACGCGAACATGCAATGTTCGCCGGGAACTATTCTCTGACGAACTATTCACGACATCACTACTAGCTATTAGAGTTTATGATTAGATAGCACAAGCTGATCTAAGCAGTGCACAGATGCATCCAGTCTGTTAGTTACTAAGACCTGCAATAAGCACTGTGCTTGCAGACTCACCACAGCTGACAAGGGAAGGCAGCATATCGGCACAAGGTTTTCTCCTCCAGCCTCACCTTGTAAGCATATCCCCGGGCAAGTTTCTCACCAAGAACGCTTCCACTGCAAAAATGCTGGTGCTCTAAATGAAGTAACAGTTTAAAAGAGCACTGCCTGTGCAGAGCGACCTTAATCAGCGCAGTGCCTTGTTGTCTCTGTAAAAGCCTGCTCTTTATCGCTCACTGTACTGTGTGCTGGCTTTTAGAGAGAGGATAGGGCAGATGTGCTGCCCCTCCCAAATCTGCTGCCCTAGGCACCGGCCTTGTTGGACTAGGCCATAATACACCCCTGGAACTTATATATTTATGTGTTTATATGTGTATATATGTCTGTACATATATATATATACTAATAATCAAAAAAAAATAAGGTTATATACTATATTATATATCCTCACTACTGGTGTAGCTGATGTTACCAGTACTCAAATTAGTTAGGATTGCTAGGGTTTAAACTTTAAGAGCACCTATGAAAAACCCCTCCTTGTCGGGAGAGCAAGAGTCTCTATTGCACAGTTAGGAATGACATTGTATTCCGGTGTATATGATATACTGTATGTCCTTAGTGAATCAGGTGGGAGCCCCCACACTGCAGCCTTAGCTTGTTAGGTGTCTTCTATAGTTATCAATGCTCAAGACATTGCTTGTAACTATTCCAGCCTCTCTGTTTTACAATAAGGATAAATGCCTTGGCGGGCCCAATTTCACATACCTTCTTCATTGTGTGCCTTGTTCTCACTGCAGGAAAACGGATAACCTTGGTCCGAGTATAGGCGGTTGTTCCTTCTAGGAACTCGGGAGCCTTAGTTTTCCTCTCTTACTTCCGCTTGCTCGATTCTTACCGCAGGTCTGTGATCCTCACTGATTCCAACCAGTGTCCACAGGCAAGACGAATGATGTACTCCCAGGGTTGTGTGCTCCCCAGCCAATCCTATTGCGGCTTAATCCTAGCACAGAAATTTGGCGTGGTGAAACCGGTTGATAATAATGCAAAAAAAAAAGAGAAGAAAAATCACCACTGCTAAAAGATAAAAAGGTAGCTTACGCGTTTCAGCATGGTGGCACTATGCTGAAACGAGTAAGCCACTCATTGCTATGCTCCTACTAAGCCACATTACATATGGGTGCTGCTGTCCTGTATTTTAAAACTATTTTTGGAATAAAGTTTACCTTTTATATTTTAAGCAGTGGTGATTTTTCTTTAGACATGTATATGTATGTATCTCAAAAGCGGTGCATTCCTCTCCTTTTGTATAACTAAATTATTGCCCCTACAACTGTAATGTACCCCTACTGTACTTGTTTGTGAATGTAATGCATCCCTGTAATGTTTTAATATTTGTATAGTGCTGCATAATCTGCTGGGTCTTATAATAATAATGTTAAAGCCCTTTTGTGACTTTTTTTTCCAACACCTGAGATGTCATATCTTTGATCCTTTATAACTATTGTGTGCAATATTTTTTTAAAAAATAATGTTTATTAGCCAGTGTAAATATGAGTGTAAGTGTACTTTGTAATATATTTTTGAAGTGCTTTGTGTAATTTTTAATTTTCGGAAAACGGTTAACCACAGCTCTGAGATCGCGATAAAGATTCTTGTGTATAATCAAGATTGGAGTAGGAAAATCGTGATTGCGCTCAACTTGTAATATCAGCACAATGGAAAGGGGCACAAACGATCAGGATAATGCTAGCACAGTTGTTTTCACACCACTTGCAATCTAGCCCTTTATATTTATGTTCTTTATTAGATAATCTGCCAAATATTTATTTTATTAATACAGCCATTCTTTTAGGCAGATACTTAATTTTAAAATCCTATAAATCTAAGAACAGTCAAAGTTTCAAATTATTTACAGAAAGTACGTTTGACCAACTTATATTGGAACAATTTTATAAAGCTTTAGTTTCAGAAAGAATTGCTATTTTTTTTTTAAATGGGGAGAGTATATAAAATCTTGTTCAATAAATATTTAAATCCAGATAGATCATTCCTTTCAGAAATCTCCTTTTTAAAAAAATAAATAAAAAAAAATGGAATTACAAAGAGGACACTATACATGTTCTTTGAATAGTAATATGGAATCTTGAGTTAGTCTTATATATATATATACAGTATATATATATATATATATATATATATATATATATATATATATATATATATATATATATATATATATATTTATATGTGGGTACACAGAAAGGAAGATAAAAACCAAAAGATATCATAGAACAGTATAAGAAAGGACATGGATACTTTAATACTATAATGGTTGATGTCAGCCAAAATATATGTTGTGTTTATTTCCATGTCTATCTACTTTGTTAAATGCCATTTAGGCTATATATTGTTAAATGTATAAAATGAGATATTGCTGAATGTAATATTATCTCTCAATAAAATAAAATAAAAATAAAATAAACAATTATTAACCCTTTTACTTAGTAAGTTAGTTTTCAAAATAACAAACCTAAGGGGAAAAACATTTTTTTTTGTACACAGATGCTACTTGTAAAAACACATCAACTTCAAAGTGGTATAAAAAAAGATTTTTAACAAATATAAAAAGCACAAAGCGACACCTTTATAGCATGTCTTCAAAATCTAGTAAAGACTGAAATTGCAAACAAGTCATAGGTGTCAGTATTTGAAGTAAGGGGTATATTTAATGACAAAACAGCACTTGTTGAAGGGTGGTAGGAAATAAAAGAATAAAAAAATATAGGGCATTGGATTTTTTCCATAACATTTGTATTACAGTCCTGATGTGATTTATAGAGATGAAAACATCTAAAATATTATTTGTGCATCTTTTTCTGATATAAAATCATGTCTGCATTGTATAATTTTATTAATATTCAATGCATCAATGCAGCTTGCCAGTTAGAAGTAAAACAATTGAGATGTGAACAGGTCAGTCACTTATTGCATTTACTATTCATTTACTATATAACCCTTAGGCAATATCATTTCAAGCTGAACAATCTCTGTTGTTTGCTTTAAAGGGACAGAAAATAGCATTTTTTAATGTTTTTATTTCACACATAGATAATGCAAAAGGCTTCACAGAAGTATATTGGGCTCTGAATGTATTAATTTATTCTGGATCTATCAAAACATGAAATACATAGGTTTAGTTATTTTGACTTAAATTAGTTTAACAAAATGTATCCTTAAATCTTGGATAGAATATGTTGACACTTGTAGATAGATAGAGATAGATAATAGATAGATAGATAGATAGATAGATAGAAATATAAAGTAGATAGATGGATATATTGATAGATAAACAGACAGACAGATACCTCTTGCAGTGCATGTAAAAATTTAATGAATATATTCCAGATAATGGCATCTTTACTTTAAGGCAAGCAATCCTTAATATTAATAATTATGAAATATAACTTTATTATTTGCAGCACATTGTATAATCCATACCCCCCCCCCCTAAACACCAATATGTATATATCCACAACTAACATAATCTGGTAGCAAAAGAAAGGGCATACCATATGGGCACTATACTTTAATGTATTTAATGTACTAAAATCAATGTAAAGGTTGTTCAGAAGGTCCTTAAAGGGATAATAAGCACTAAATAAATGTTAGATAAAATGATGAAGTCAAAGAAAAGGTTAGTCTGGGGATAACATGTAGACACATTTTATTTTTTAGCGTTTCATTAGCTATTTAAATATTGACAAAATAAATACAAAGTTGTACTGTCTATAATACAATGGATGCTGCCATGTTGTAACTTAGGTTACTTTCTCTGCTGTGGCCAATTAGGGACAGTTATAAATAGGCCACTAGAGTGCATTTAAAGACTGTGTGGAATATAATAGTGTTGTGAACTTCCATTTCTAACAGGGACTGAAATGCTCACAATTTCAGAATGGAATTACAGGAAAAGGGGACAAAATAAATAATGAAAATATATTGCAGAGTTTATATATATATATATATATATATATATATATATATGCAATTTATCATTTTATATTACCATCTCAAAGTGTTTAATAACCCTCAAAGTGTTTAATAACCCTGAGGTAGCTCAGTTGGTAAATGCCCTGACTACAAAGAAGCTTGTTTAAAAAAGATCCAAAGTCACATGTTCAAATCCCAGCAGGGTCAACTCAGTCCTTCATTCTTCCAAGGTCAATAAAATGAGTACCATTAAATTGGGTAATAATAACTACTATTCAGCAGCTGATTTGGTTAATTCCAAGAGCAAGCACTTTAAGTCCCACTGGGAGAAAGGCGCTATATAAATACTAATTATTATTAAATCCCTTTTACAATGTCTGGGACATTTAGATGCTCCTTTTTAAATACTCTTAGATTTTACTTTCATGTTGTCTTCACATTCTGGTACAGAATTTCAATGTTTTTTAAAAACCTGTTATTTAATGGCATGTGGTTGATTGGAAGGTGCTGGGTCAGTGTCTTTACAGGATGAGCTAGATTAGTGTCTCTAGATGATGTGGTGTGAGCTTCTTCCCCGGGTAGTCCTGCATGCTTGTGGGTTAATAAATCTGGCATTGCACTTTCATAAGATTTAATAGGCTTTGCTGTTTGCTTTTTCTTGGTGACAGGTCGATAATATGGGATACAGGATACTTTATCTGTAATGCATTAAAAATGAGGTAAGTATAAGAAGTCTAAGATGAGTATAAGGTCTAATAATGTAAAAATGATTTAAAGGGTTCAAGAGAATCATTAATTACTAAAATAACTCATTGATAAGCCTGCCCAAAGGGCAGTCTATGTGTTAAAAATGTAACCCCCCATGATACAAAAATTTAAAATACAGAAAAAATAAGCAAAGCTATCCAAAATAAAAAAATTAAACCTAAACTAATACCCCTAGAAAAATAAAAAAAAACCCTAAAATAATAAATACCCCCTAATCTAATACTAAACTACCAATAGCCCTTAAAAAGGCTTTTTGTAGGGCATTGCCCTAAAGAAATCAGCTCTTTTACATTAAAAAATAAACAAAGTCCCCCATAACAGTAGCCCCCCACCCACCAATCCTCTCAAAATTAAAAATCCTAACACTAATAAACCTAAACTATCCATTGCCCCTAAAGGAGCATTTGTATAGGCATTGCCCTTAAAAGGGCATTCAGCTCTTTTTGAAATTGCCCAATGAACCCTAACCTAAAAAAAACAAAAAAACAAGAAAAACAACAAAAAACTAACACTAAAGCCCCAAATAGGTAGTCATAGTTTCAGAAGTCCGGTGGAGAAGGTCTTCTTCCAGGTGGGTCCATCATCTTCATCCACAGTGAATGCGGAGCGGTGGTCCGGAGTGGTCTTCCCAGATGTGGCGATCCTTGGCTGTGGTCATCTGTGGTGGCAGTGGCGGTCCTCATGGCGGTAGTGGTCCTCGGCGGTATGGATCCTCCTCTTCATCCGATGTCTGTCATATACTGAATATTGAATGCAAGGTACCCCAATCAATTTGGGGTACCTTGCATTCCTATTGGCTGAATTTTTCAAAACAGCCAATAGGATTAGAGATACTGAAATCCTATTGGCTGTTCAAATCAGCCAATAAGATTTTAGTAGCTCTCATCCTATTGGATGATTTTGACTGACAGTTCCCAAGGTGGAGGGAGCAGTTTCCACTCTGACTAAAAGAACCACTATTCCTATCGAGGACAACTGTTCCTTTAAGGATCCTATGGATTTTAAGTTGGAAGCTTGGCTTAAAAAGATGTTTGTTCACCAGGGGTATCAATGGCAGCCTGCTATGTGTATTGCTACCATTACCAGTGCAGCAGCATATTGGTTTGATGCGTTGTCTGATTCTATTCAGCAAGATACTCAGGATAGAATTAAGGCTTTGAAGTTGGCTAATTCTTTTATTGTGGATGCTTCCTTACAGGTCATCAAATTGGGAGCAAATATTTCTGGCTTTGCTGTTTTGGCCCGCAGAGCTTTATGGTTGAAGTCCTGGTCTGTGGATGCGTCCTCTAAATCTAAGCTTTTGTCCATTCCTTTCAAGGGTAAGACCTTGTTTGGGCCAGGTTTAGCTGAGATTATTTCTCATATTACGGGAGGGAAAGGGCATTCTCTCCCACAGGATAAAAGGAGTAAGCAGAAGGGTCGTCAGAGTAATTTTCGTTCCTTTCGTAACTTCTCTGGTAAGTCTTCCTCTTCCTCCTCCAAGCAGGAACAGTCCAAGCCTTCTTGGAAGTCCAATCAGTCTTGGAGTAGGGGGAAGCAGTCTAATAATCCTGAAGGGTCTGACCCCAATCTGGGAGTGGACCTTGTGGGGGGCAGACTTTCTTTCTTCGCTCAAGCTTGGGTTCGGGATGTTCCAGATGCCTGGGTGTTAGATATCATGTTCCAGGGTTACAAACTAGAGTTCAAGACTTTTCCTCCCAGGGGCAAGTTTCTTCTCTCCAGGTTATCTGTAGACCAGATCTTTAGTTGTGTTCAGGATCTTTCCGACATGGGAGTGATAGTTCCTATTCCAGCTTAGGAGCATGGTCTGGGTTTTTATTCAAATCTGTTTATCGTTTCCAAAAGACGGAACTTTCATACCCATTTTAGCTCTCAAGGGTGTAAACAAGTTTCTCAGAATTCAGTCTTTCAAGATGGAGACTATTTATTCTATTCTTCCTTTGGTTCAAGAGGGTCAATTCATGACCACAGTGGATTTAAAGGATGCATATCTGCATATTCCCATCCACAGGGACCATCACAGGTTACTAAGATTTGTTTTTCGGTTTGTAGCTCTTCCTTTTGTTCTGGCAACAGCTCCCAGAATTTTTTCAAAGGTCCTGGGAGCATTGTTGGCGGTACTTCGGTTTAGGGGTGTTGCAGTGGCTCCTTATCTTGATGACATTTTGGTTCAGGCGCCATCTTTTCAACTAGCAAGCTCCCACACAGAGTTGTTGTTGTCATTTCTGCGCATCCATGGTTGGAAGGTGTATTTAGGAAAAAGTTCCTTTATTCCAACTACAAGAGTGGTATTCTTTGGGACCATTATAGATTCTCTAGAGATGAAGATTTTTCTGACAGAAGCAAGAAGATCAAAGATTTTCAATACGTGTCTTGCTCTTCAGTACCTTCCTCGGCTGTCAGTGGCCCAGTGCATGGAGGTTATTGGTCTGATGGTTTCAGTAATGGACATCATTCCGTTTGCTCGGTTCCATCTCAGACCTCTGCAGTTATGCTTGCTCAGGCAATCGAACTGGGATTATGCGGATCTGTCTAAAAAGATTGTTCTAGATCAGATATCAAGAGATTCTCTTCTGTGGTGGTTGTCTCAGGATCTCCTCTCTGAGGGAAACTGCTTTTGCAGACCTACTGGGGTGATTGTGACCACGGATGCCAGTCTGCTGGGTTGGGGAGCTGTCTGGGGTTCTTTAAAGGCTCAGGGTCTATGGACTCAGGAAGAGTCGTTTCTTCCCATAAATATTTTGGAGCTGAGGGCAATCTTCAATGCTCTTCTGGCCTGACCTCAGCTAGCTTAAGCCCAGTTTATCAAGTTTCAGTTGAACATCACGTCAGTGGCCTACGTCAATCATCAGGGAGGAACTCGGAATTCCTTGGCCATGATAGAGGTAGCCAAGATTATTCAGTGGGTGGAGACACACAACTGCTGTATGTCTGCGATCCACATTCCATGGGTAGACAACCGGGAAGCGGATTTTCTGAGCAGACAAACTTTTCATCCGGGGGAGTGGGAACTTCATACAGAGATTTTTTCCAGCTTGATTCTCAGTTGGGGGCAGCCAGAGTTTGATCTCATGGAATCTCGTCAAAATGACAAGCTTCCAAGGTATGGGTTGAGGTCAAGGGATCTTCAGGCTGTTCTGATAGATGCTCTGGCAGTTCCTTGGAACTTCAGTCTGGCATATGTTTTCCCCCCATTTGCTCTTCTTCCTCGGGTCATTGCTCGGATCAGACAGGAGAGAACATCAGTGATTCTCATCGCTCTGGCGTGGCCTCGCAGAATCTGGTTTGCAGATCTGGTAGAGATGTCCTCTCTTCCACCTTGGCGTCTTCCATTAAGGAAGGACCTTCTTCTTCAGAGACCCTTCCTTCATCCAAATCTTGTTTCTCTGAAGCTGACTGCTTGGAGATTGAACACTTGATTCTTTCCATGCGTGGTTTATCTGAGTCGGTCATTGAGACTATGATTCAGGCACGTAAGCCTGTGACCAGAAAGATTTATTTTAAGATTTGGCGTAAATATCTGTATTGGTGTGAATCCAGAGGTTACTCATGGAGTAGAGTTAGGATTCCTAGGATTTTGTCTTTTCTCCAGGAAGGTTTGGAGAAGTTTTTATCTGCTAGTACCCTGAAGGCTCAGATTCTTGCTTTATCTATTTTATTGCACAAGCGTCTGGCGGATGTGCCAGATGTTCAGTCTTTTTGTCAGACCTTGGTTAGAATTTGACCCATGTTTATGTTTTCTACTCCTCCATGGAGTCTTAATTTGGTTCTTAGAGTCCTTCAACAGGCTCCATTTGAACCTATGCTTTCTTTGGATATTAAGTTGTTATCCTGGAAGGTTTTGTTTCTGGTTGCTATCTCTTCAGCTCAAAGAGTTTCAGAGCTTTCAGCTTTGCAGTATGAATCTCCTTTCCTTATTTTTTTATTCTGATAAGGTAGTATTGCGTACTGCCCTAGGTTACCTTCCCAAGGTTGTTTCTGATAGGAATATTAATCAAGAGATCATTGTTCCTTCTTTGTGTCCTAAACCTTCTTCTAATAAGGACCGGTTTTTGCACAACCTGGATGTGGTTCGTGAGTTAAAATATTATTTGCAGGCGACTAAGGATTTTCTCTAGTCTTCTTCTTTATTTCTTGTTTCAGGAAAAAGGGTCAGAAAGCTACGGCTACTTCTCTTTCTTGTTGGTTGAGGAGTGTTATTCGCTTGGCGTATGAAACTGCTGGACAGCAGCCTCCTGAAAGAATCACAGCTCATTCCACGAGGGCTGTTTCTTCTTCTTGGGCTTTCAAAAATGAAGCTACTGTAGATCAGCTTTGCAAGGCTGCTACCTGGTCATCTTTGCATACGTTTTCGAAATTTTATAAATTTTATACTTTTGCTTCAGCGGAGGCTTCTTTTGGGAGAAAGGTTCTTCAAGCAGTGGTGCCTTCTGTTTAGGTTTCCTGTCTTGTCCCTCCCTTATCATCCATATCCTCTCGCTTGGGTATTGGTTCCCAACAGTAATTATGATGATCCGTGGACTCACCGTGTCATTACAAAGAAAACATAATTTATTCTTACCTGATAAATGTATTTATTTCTTGACATGGTGAGTCCACGGCCCATCCTGTTTTCAGACAGTTTGTTTTTCTATAAACCTCAGGCACCTCTGCACCTTAGATTACTTCCTTTCTCCTTTCCCTTTGGTCAAATGACTGGGGATTGTGGGTAGGGAAGTGGTATTTAACAACTTTGCTGTGGTGCTCTTTGCCTCCTCCTGCAGGTCAGGAGTGATATTCCCAACAGTAATTATGATGATCCGTGGACTCACCGTGTCAAGAAATAAATCTATCAGGTAAGATTAAATTATGTTTAATTTGGGGGGGTTTGGTGGGTGTGGGGTTTTACTGTTAGGGGGGACATTATTTATTTTTAATGTAAAAGAGCTGATTTCTTTATGGTAATGCCCTACATAAAGCCCTTTTAAGGGCTTTTGGTAGTTTATTCTTAGATTTAGGGGAATGTTTTTATTTTGGGGCATGCTTTTTTATTTTTCATAGAGATTAGGTTTATTTATTATAATGTTAGCCTTTTCTGTAATTTTAGACTAATGTAATGTAATTTTTTTTTTTATTTAATTGTAATGTAGAATTTTGTATGTAATTTAGGGGGTGTTAGGTTAGGGGGCTTAGCAATTAAATTAGTTTTTTGCATTGTGGGGGGTTGGCGGATTAGGGGTTAATAGATGTATTAGGTATTTTGCAATGTTGTGGTTGGCGGATTTAGAGGTTAATAATTTTATTGGGAATTTTTTTTTTCTTAATACTTCGTGCGGACGGTTAGTTTATTTCTTTCTTTTTTTTTTTCTTAATACTTCGTGCGGGCGGTTAGTTTATTTCTTTCTTAATAGTTCGTATGGACAGTTAATTTTTATTTTTAAAATACTTATTGCGGACGGTTAGGGTTTTTTTTATATTACTTATTGTGGACTTTTTTTTTTATTATTGAGAAATGGACAAAGCATTACATATATGAATGCAAATAAACAGTACATCAACAATTATCGGTAATAACTAATATATGCATATTTGCCTGGGCTAACTGCCTAGGGTTCTGTTTGTATAGGAGTAAAGTCCATTGACAAAGTTGAAGAAGCGCTATAGCAAGTGTTTAATGTGATGGTAAACTTATGGTATGATGAGAAAGAAGGGTAAAACCAAACCAATATCTAGTAAAAAGAAAAGTCAGTCGGCAGAGGGACAAGGGGAAAAAAGCCCAACCTAAGGCGAGACACATATTTATAATCTAGAAGTTCTTACGGCTTATCTAACCTGTTTCCATTTATCCCAAATCTGTGAGTGTAGAAGTGAATTGTTGTTTTGGGTGAAAATCGTTTTTTTCATGGGTTCTAAATAGTTCATTATTTTAGTAATGTCACCCCACGTAGTGGGTGCCTTTTGTTTCCATAGTCTGGCTATTGACAGCTTGACCGCCATGAGTAAGTAAAAACTGAGGAGGTCATTATAAATAGAGGACATTTTGATGTCCAGATGGAATAAAATAGGTTGAGGTATATTCCCTAGTAAGGGGTCTAATCTCACACATTTATGTGCAAGCACTTTCCAAAAAGGTTGCAATACCAGGCACTCCCTTCATATGTGAGCTGGTGCCCCCACCATCCCACAGCCCCTCCAGCATAGAGGGGAGTTTATAGAAGAAATTTTGAAAAGTCTTAGAGGTGTGAGATGCCACTGTGTGCATACTTTGATATATAATTCTTATTATGTGATGCAATGAAGAGCCTACCTGGTGAGTGCAACGGCCCTGGACTACTCATCCTGTTCAGCATGAAATTGAAGAGCTCTGTCCCACGCTATAATGTAAGCTGATTTATAGAATGTAGAAGGATTCAGCATATCTCTATAGGAAACCGAGAGCGCTCTAGGGACTTTAATCCTGTTTACCCACCTTTTCTTTCAGTTAGTAGGTTCACAGAGGGGATGGTCAAGAAATCCTCACAATCTCAATAGACTTTGAAGTTTCCACAACTTGAACTTAAGAGTTGTGGTGGGTTGTAAGTGGAGTTGAACTGTGTCAGCGTGATTAGGCGCCCATTAGGGAAAAGGTCGGCAATACATTTAATGCCATAATCTCGCCACAAAAACGGATGAGAGTCCTTGAGAGCTGTGAGTAGGCCCGAGAGTAAGTGGAGGGGTGAGGGGCAATCTGCGGTAATGAGTGGATTCTATCCCATAAGCAGAGAGCAAATAAGATAATAGTGTTTTGAATGTCAAAAGAGGACCTATCATGCTTTGGCAGCCATATGAGAGCCATAAGAGAGAGTGGGCTGGGTAGCGTTGCCTGTTCTAAGATCCTCCATTTACTATTGGAGGATTCAGAGCTCCAGGAGAGAATATGAGTTAGTTTCGATGCTTCATGATAGAAGGTTAAGTTGGGAGCGCCTGCGCCCCCACATAAGAGTGGCTGCTGCATAATTCCCGTAGCAACCTTGGGGTGTTTATTTTTCCAAATATATCTATTGCTTACTTGCTGGATTTTTCCTATAAGAGATTTAGGAACAGGGATGGGAAGGGCACGGAAAAGGTAAGTACGTTTGGGGAGTAATACCATCTTAAATGCTACTATCCTTTCCATCAAGGAGTTACAGGGGACGTTCCATCTTTCAGCACTTTTTTGAAATTGCTGTAAAAGTGGATAGAAATTGGACTCAATTATAGTAGAAATATTACAGGATAAATATACGGCTAAGTGTTTGATCCTTTGTTGCAACCAGTTAAATGCATATGCTTTTTTAAGTTCTGTGAGTTCTCCATCTAGGATATTGATGGTATAGGTGTCTGTTTTACTAACATTTAGTTTATAGAAACTGATTTTACAAAATAATTTCAGTAATTTAAAAAGAGTAGGAAGGGAGTGGGATGGGTCGCCTAAGAATTTAGTCAAATCATCTGCAAATAGAGGAGTTTTTTTTTGTTGTCCCGGCAATCTCAACCCCCTGTATGTCTGAATTCATCCTAATTGTTTTAGCCAACGGCTCCATAACAAGAATAAATATTAGCGTGGATAAAGGACAGCCTTGCCTGGTTCCACTTGTGATAGGGAAGGCGGTGGAATGAAATCCCAGGCCTCTCACCAATGCTGATGGGGTGGAATACAGTGCTTTGATGCATGAGTGAAATTGTGGAGGGAATTTATTTAAGACCTCAAATAGGTAGGCCCGGTTTACCCGATCGAAGGCTTTTTCGGCGTTGAGTGCTAGTGTTGTGCAAAGGAAGCCCGTTCTTTTAGCTTCAAAATATATGTTGAGAATATGCTGTGTATTGTCTGGACCCTCTCTACCTGGACTGAAACCTACCTGGTCCCAGTCAATTAGTAAAGGGAGAATTTGATTAAGTCTAGAAGCCAGGAGTTTAGCTAGGATCTTCATGTCTGTTTTGATTAAGGATATGGGCGGAAATGTTCACATACATTAGGGGTTTAACCCGGTTTCAGAATGGTCACTATGATTGCTTTGAGTAGTTCAGAGGGAAAAGATCTCATTTGCCTGGCTAACGAGAATACTCTGGTAAGTAAGGGGGAGAGGTGGGAGAGGAATCTTTTGTAAAAGACGGCAGTGTAGCCACTGGGACCTGGGGCTTTGTGTGTTTTTAGGGTTTTGATGACTGAGTTCACTTCCTCTATACTGAAGGGAGAGTCTAGTAAATCTCTTTGATCATTTGACAGAGCAGGTAGAGATAGAGAGCCTAAGAATTCTTGTATGTGTGTTACAGATGGGGTGGGAGTATCCGGGGAGTTTTTTAAATTATACAGGGAGGAGTAATATTTGACGAATGCCTTGCCTATATCGGATGGTAGGCGAACTGTTCCATTTGATATTTTGATATATGGGATGCGGGCTTCAGCAGTTCGCTGCCTTAGTTTATTAGCTAGCAAGCGGTCAGCTTTATTACCTTTAGCATAAAAGGTTTGTTTGAGTTGCCACATCTGTGTTTGGTATCTTTTAGTTTCCAAAGCTTCTATTTGTGTCCTAACTGTCTCTATATGGATCAATACGTGTGGATCAAGCGATTCCATATGGGAAGAGTTTAAGCCACAAAATGTTACATGTAATTGAGCTAAGGTTCCACCCAATTGTTTGTTGTGTTCAGATTTGAGCATAATAAATAAGCCACTAATGTATGCCTTAAAAGCACCCCATAGGCAAAAATCGTTAACTGAGCCATTGTCATTTATTTTTAAAAACTGAACGATTTCTTTCTGTATGTGCATGACATGTGCTGGGGAGGAAAGAAGAAATGCAGGTAGCTTCCAAGAGGATCTAGAGGACAATGAGGTAGGGGCCCTCATGGTCATCTGAACTGGGGAGTGGTCCAACCATACCCAACCAGGCATGCGTATTGATTGTATGCAGTCTAAAATGTGGGGTTCACCAAAAATATAGTCAATTCTAGTATAGGTGTTATAACCGCAGAATAGTAAGAGTAGTCCCTAGAAGAGGGATGAAGGGAGCACCAAACGTTAAACAAATTATACTGGGCAATGAGATTATTGAATTGCTTGGCAGTTCTGTTTAAGAGGGGGTCACAAGGTTTGAGCTTAGGTGAATGCCTATCTTAGGCCGTATCAAGAATCATATTAAAGTCTCCTGCTAGGAGCAGGTTACTAGTTTTGTGTGTGGCCAGCAACCTTAGGAATTTTTTTAATGCCCGAATTTGCTCAGAATTTGGGCTGTAATAGCATGCCAAAGTGTATGGGATGTCATCTAGTTTACAATTAGGTACCTGCCCTGGGGGTCCCTATCAATTTCTAGTTTCTCAAATAAGATAGTCTTATGAATAATTAACGCAACCCCCCTAGATTTTCCTGAGAAGGAAGCTGTTTCCCCCACTGGGTAATTTTTAGAATTCAGGGGTATGGGTGTACCATCTGCCCAGTGTGTCTCTTGTAAAAATACAACCTGAGACCTGGCGTGTGCTAGGTATCCGATAAGCCTGCTTCTCTTATTAGGGGTATTAAGGCCCCTTGTATTGTGGGAAGTACAGGTCAGAGACATGATTTACGGGGTACCAGATCACACAAAAAAAGGGGGGGGATGAGGGGAACAAAGAGGGGAGGAAATCAGAAAAAGAGGTAGCAGGTAAAGGTTATTTGGTCAACACTGGTATAGTTAAATTTATAATGAGGTGATTCTTTAAGATTGCGGTATTGCCAGGAGAAACCGCTTAGGTAGTCCCCCTAAGAAAGAGGGCTCCTTACTGGGTGGGGGGGGGGGGAGAGGTGGGTAGTTGTAAGTAGAGACACTTCTGTCAAATGGTAATTTCCCGGGTTAAGGAGTGGTCGCACAGTAAAGGGAGAGGGGAATCTGAAGAGATGTGGGCAATAAATGAATTTCGGCCATTTAGCCTGTCAATTGATAGAGTATGTTAGAAAAGACAGGTGTATATTTGTCAGTGTTCAATTATTAAAAAGGCATGTGATTTTCTTACAGCAATCAGCTGTATAACATTAAAAACAAAAACATCAACCTTGTTAGTAACATGTATGTAACAACAATACAGAGAAACTAAATAACAGAAACAATCTCCAATGACATAAACTCCTTGGTTTGCCAGATTGATATCCTTACAGAACACAAAAGGAAGTATCAAGAGGCCCAAGATCCCTATAATGAGGTACCCTGTGAACACGATTGGGTAATTAGAAAATTGTGTGTTTTAAGTGCAATACTGCTTCATCTTAGGGTCAGATGACCTTTGGCGACATTTATCAAATGACCATTAACACATTGAGCAGACAATAGTATTACAATAAAAATCAAAAACATTAGTCTCATCTTCCACCCAATCTCCAGAGGTATAGACTCCCAGTCTCCCCCTATAAGGCTCATGATATTAAATTTAACTGTTAGCTAGGGATCCAGAAGTGTGCATTCTGTGGCCAGTGTGGGAGGGATCAAAGATGTAAATAGGTGAAGCCCCGATTTTCACACTTGTGTGAGGGCTCTATTACCTAGGTCTGAGTGTCTATATATAACTTTGTCATGCTAAGAGGTACCCTCATATACTGTGGCAAAGGTTTTAGCTCTTGTCTGGTCTGTAGCTGAACAAAGTGCCTTAACCAGGGATCACGTAGATATGGACAAGGGTATACTTGACTTTAGGGATGCCTGTGATATATAAGTGGCTAACTCGTTTAACCATATGTTGTGTGCTTTAATTAGCCATCCTTAAGAGGTTTAGCTCAATTCTCTCTCATGCTTGTGTATCTAGCTTGTCTACTTCTCCACTTCCCTGTCCCCACTTCCCTTGGAAATATTGCTAAGGCTGCAGAGCACCTGTGACCTCCTCCTAACTAAAAGCAGCTACTTAGGTTTCAGGGGTCGACCAGAGGAGTGGTATAGTGTGTATGTATATGTTTAAGTGTGGGGCAACAGGGGGAGCTCAATGAAACTAGGGTACTCTGTAGTGAGGTATCCCCTGGGTAAAGTTAAGGAACTGCGGAGGCATAAGTTTTAAGCATAGAGCTATCTCACCCCGGTATCCCAATTACCTGGACAACATTTTGCAAATAACGATAAACACATAAGGAGAATAGGAATAAAAATAAAAAGGCATATTTCAGCTTATACTTATCAGCCAGTGGTCATTCAGATTAAAGAAGGTCCTATAAGGGCCAAAAAAGACCGGGAGCAATGTCTATCAGAGAAAGTTCCTTATTTTGGGACAGATAATTTCCCTAAGATTCTGGGGAACTAGATCTGTGTCTTTGTGAGAACAGGTTGGACAGCCCTCCCTCAGTCTGCTTGTGATGAGTACATCCTTGTGAGTCGGCAAATGTCCACTCAGGGGTTGTAGCTCTTGTAACCTGTGAAGGGACCTGCCAGTCAGTTTATTGAGCATTCAATGTCCATTCTGACACTGAAGCTATCAGATGATGGTGCTGTGCCTGCGACTTCTCTCCTTGAGCAGGCAGTAGGTTCCATGACTGTAAGAGTTCATACCCTTTAGAGACCTTTAGTATCATGTACATTTGATTGTCCTTAAAAACTAGCAGCTTAATGGGGTAGCACCATCTGTATCTAATGCTGCTTTTCCTCGATGTGGAGGTGATTTCTGAGGTTTTTGTCTTTTGCAGTGTCCTCATGGACAGGTCAGGGAATATTTGTAGATTTTTGAATTTATCTGGTAGAGCAGGTCTCTGGAAATGAGCTAGCTGAATTATCTCTTTGTAAGTGAAGTAGTGCAAGTGAACTATTACGTCTCACGGCTGATCATCTGGTAAGCCCTTGGGTTTGAGTGAGCGATGGGCCCGGTCCATCAGATCTTCTGACTCGGTAGTTGTAGGAGCGAAACTATAAAATAATTATTTCAGGATTGACTGTAGGTCAGACGTGGAGACAGACTCTGGCACACCTCCTCAGATCCTAAAGTTGTTGCGCCGAGATCTGTCCTCCATGTCGGCTATCTTGTCTTCTACCACGTCAAAGTAGTGTGAGAGATGTTGTGTAAAGTTCAGAATATTTGTGTGTTCAGTAGATAGGTCATCGCGCCTTCTTTCCAGGGAGTCAATACACTCATTTGTGGATTAAATTTATTTCTTTAATTCGGCGGTTGAGGCTGCTATTTTGGCTCTAAATGAAGCGTGATGTTTGTCTAATAGCGATTTCAGGGAGTCCAGAATAAAGGTAGGAGTAACTGCTGCAATTGGAGATTGGTTAATGCCCTGCATAGCAGCAAGTGTAAGCTCAGAAGCCTCAGATCTGGGTGAGTCTGGGGTATCAATTTCATAGTGTGGCCCAGAAGAAGCGGAGCAAAAGTGGTCCATCACTGTTTTTTTTGGTAAGTAGGGCTGCTTGTTTTTTTCCTGGCCTATTGCGACATGTTATGTCAGGCCTAGGAGCCTACAAATGCATGTGAGACCCCAAATCCAAAGAAATGTCTTTATGAGATTATACACCAGAGCCTGACTGTAATGCCACTGAGTGGTGGACAGGGGAGAGCGGCCTAGTAAAATGTATTACATCTTCAGGTGATACTATATCCTCTGGGTGAAAGAGGGATAGGAATAGGGATTGTAGATCAGCTTTTTTAACATCCAGGCCTACACTTCCAAGGGACAATCAAGGTTTATCTATTTGCCTTTATCAAGTCAGTCGTGACCTGAAATAAACAGTGGTGTTTAGCTGTAAGCTTTACACTTCTGGCAGGACAGGCATTCACTTTTAAATTATCTTACTGATTTGCCGGATAAGATCTAGCAATGCCTGCCAATGTTAATAATACCCATGGGGCTTAGGTATAGTGGCGGTGTCAGGTTGGGCTTAGAGGCCTGGAAGTGGCTGCTTGGTATGTATTATGACCGTTAGCACTTACGCATATAGCCGTTCTGAAGTCTCAGGTATTTGGCCTGAGGGGCTGTATGCAGTTAAGAGTCCTTTTCCCTGTTTGTCTTCACGTGGTCTGCGGTCTGAACAGAAATGGTGCCAAGCCCAGGGTAACTGCTTCTATATGGCACTAGCCTGTCCCAGCCGTGGGCAAATCCCAAGAGTGTTCCGTTGATGGAATTTCAGCTGCAGTGTATCCAGTTGGTTCTCAGGGCTCCTTCTCTCCCCTTGCACCTCAGACTCAGTGTGCATCAGCTGAAACATACTGGAGCTCTCAGTACATTGAGGCTTACCCGATCGGGACTGCTGGATGCACACAGCACTCTCTTATCTCAGCTCAGCTGCTTTAATGTGCCAGGGCTGTAGGGAATGCCTGGAAATTTAATTTGGGGGCCAAACTGGGAATATTAAGGGGTTTTTTGTATGATTTAATCGGGAGCTCTCCCGATGTGCGAACAGTCTAACTCCGTGTTGGCTCCGCCCCTCGCCCCTCCCCAGTTTTTTTTTTAATACTTACTGCTATTGTTATTATTTTATTTTTTTTGTTATGCTCCATTTGCCTTCGCTGCATCCCGGTGGATTCCGAAAAAATGGCAGGGGGGTGGATGCCAACATTCCATTGAGGATGCGTGCGCAACTGCCAACGGTGACAGATGCGTTACAAACGCGATTATAGTATAGATACATTTTTTCAACTATTTCATTTTTTCCAGATAAATAAGCACTATGATATGTAATATGTCATATTGGGAGAGGTGTTAAAAATAATCCACGGCTATACTAATTTTCAGCCATAGCCTCCACACACTGTTTTTTTTTTTTTTGTCCAGATTAACATTGATTAAAAACCAACCAGTAAAGGGCAGTTAAATGGAATATAGAAGCTATTGGAATCAGACATGCAGAGACTGTTATGCTTCAAAATTTTAATAGCCCCTGGGATAGCCATCAAACCTTGAAACAAACTACAGGATTTGGTGTTTTATCTATAATGCAGCTTTTTTTTTTATTTGTGCTTCCTCTTGAGCTTTGAATTTTGAAGCAATATTAGAAATCTTGAATATGTGGCCAGTGAAATCCTTTCAGCACACATGCTAGTTTATGAAAGATTCTTTGTTAAACCCATAAAATACACCAAATGAATATATAAAGAAAAAAAAAGCTGCAAGGAAAGATTGCTGAACATCTCAAACTCAGGCTGCCAACAGATTTTACATAAGCTAACTACTAAGCCTATAACTCCCTACAATCTCTTCCTTAGGCACACACGCGGTTATCCTTTCTTTAAAAAAGAGAAAATATACACACATGCTTTTCACAATCAAGTTCAGGGTCTTTTTAAATATATTAATGATTAGATAGATAGAGCATTCATAATTCTCATTATTAGAAATCCAATACAACTACTTACAAAGTACAAGATAAAACACATTCTGATGGGCAGCAGCATATTTACAGCCTAGAAGAATTCCCTTTTAGAGGTGCAATTATCTGCTCTAATGATAAACATGTTTTCTATTTTTGTGTCTGTTTTGCATTATTCAAATTGTATTCTATGTTGTTGCAACAAAAATGTAAAGCTCATAACTGCCCAAAATATTGCAAGATTGTCACAGTTTGGGAGCCCTGTCTCGCTGGCTTTCCCACATTTTACTCTGACTTGCAAATGTCAAGGTTTTCAAAGTGAAACCAGGGACTACCTATACAATGAGAATCTGTATAATTATCTTTCTGGGGGGTAAAAATATATCTTCCCTGACACTAATAATGTTTATATAGAAAAATACTAATATATATTTAATTGATTAAAAAACTAAATACCTTGCTGCCTCCAGATACCCATATCCTATAAATGCCCTGGATTGCCCTGTCTTTACCAATGGCACAACCAGCCACTCCTAAAGCATGCTGGGAACCATCCTCAGAACATTTGTGACCCAACCTACAAGTCTCTCTCACTAAGCCTAAGCCTCCCAGTCCAGGATGGCACCTGAAAATGTTGGGTGGTATGAAGTTGCCCGATGCATTGTGGAATCAATAATAGTGATCTTCAGGCATTCAGGTAATCAAAATCAAATGAAATAAACAAGAATATGTATGAAATAATAAAATAAACAGGGGTACCATGGATCTTTTAAATGTTTTTTTTTTCAAAGGATTTTCACAGAAGCCAAACTAAAAATTACAGCTAATTAATAAAGGTTTTGTAATGGTTTTGAATAGGGTTTTTTTTTTACAGGCTCGCATAAGTCAGTATGGTACCAATTAAGGGATTTGCCCTTTAATAAATCTGCTATATGATAAGTATATTATTGTAGGGTTTGCAAATTTATTGAAATAACATTAGATGTGAAAACCTGAAATTGTGTTATAAGGGGTCCCTGTAAGTGCAGTAGCTTGGCTTACATTAGAGGTTTCCATGTACTGTAAGTATTTTAATGTTTTAAGTTTTTCTTTAATCCTTGTTTATGTGTATAAAAAAAAATACTCACTGCAATCAAACAGAACGAATTAGAATTATGCCTCACATTTAACGAGAGGTGAGGGTGAGGTCTGGTACCTTTGAGCTGTGTTATTATAAAAACTGATATATTTTCACACATTTGGAACTCAGACCTTCCTCTTTCCTCTCCAAAATATTTGATTTGTGTAGGAACATTAGCAAATTTAAGTAAGCCAATTCTTGCTGGCAGGAATAAAAATGAGCTTGTACTGAGGTAATCTTCATTGAGGCAAATGTAAATAATGGCTATCCATCTGTACAATACAAGCCATCTGTAGCATTGGAAATTCAGATATAACAATCAATCTGCAGCTCCCAACAAACTAGTAATCAAGTGAGCGCTTATATATTACTCAGCAACATGCACCTTTGACTGCATATTTCATATTGCTGCATCATGTCACAACTTGAGCACCTATACATTTTTTTTAAGTTTCAATAGAACATGACAACAATTTTCTTCATCTCTTCAGAATTACATTTTATAACAGAGGTTCCCTGTGTAGAGTGAGATACAAGTTTGTGTCAGCTTAAAAATAAAAGCCCTTGTGTGTTTTTACCTAATGTATTTCATTTTACATTTGTATTATATTGTCATAGGTAATACCGATCTACCTTTTGTTTATGTAAAAATAAAATCAATGTTCAATTTTGAATCAAACCTTTGTTTATTTATTTTTTTAAAATCTGATTAAAGGGACAGTAAATACCTTGTAATTACAAAAAAAAAATTGTATTGCTATAGAATAATATATAAGCCAAGTCTAAACTTTTTAAAAACAATTTAGCATCATTTGTACTGCACTTGTTTTTCAATAGCCAAACTCCATGCACCATTTGCCTTATTTGGATTAGCCAATCTGGGCTTTAGTCTGCAGACAACAACGCTAACCAAGGTTAGATTGTTAGTATAAAATGATATTATTTTGCAGTTGTTATCAGCTAAAGCCAATTAGGGAAATGTATGTAGCATGGTTAGCCCTGGGAAGTCAGCAGGTTGCATTTCGAATTTTGAGAAAAAGAAAGTCCTCAATTTTCCAAGCTGAATTATCTGAAATGGGCGCACAATAAATAATGAAAGCATATTGCAAAGGTGTTTCATTAGGCATAACTAAAAAGAAATTATAAAAATCCCAAGGTGTTTAATGTCCCTTTAAAAATCTTATCTATAATTCTGAAGTGGTATAGCCATTCTCTTTTTCAGAATCACTCAACCTTTTGATAAAAAGTGACCAATGTTCTTAAAAGAGACTCTTGAAAATATAATCAGCGTATAAATATAGTACTAAACCTATATGCCTGATTCAGTGATCTTACTTTGGCTGCTGCAAGTTTCTAGCATTGAAGACCAAATCATATTCTCACATGGGTTAGAATTGTACTAGTTAAATACCTACCATCTGCTTCACAAGCACAAGCCTAGATAAAGCACCCAAGCTTTAACTCTGTGCAAACTGCATTAAAAGCCACATAATGAAACTGATTATGTTACTACTAACATTAATACTGCTGTGAACAAAAATAACACACCAACAAATCCTCTAGTAATTTTAACAACTGATGGAGAAAGAATGTAACAGATGGATCATTATGAGACATGATGATAAAATAAATTAACATTGTGATCAAAGAATATCTCAGAATTACTAATCCCTAGAAGTAGGAATTGTAATCTTCACATAGAAAGCCAAACATTAAGGATTTAACATGACTTTGCTAGAAGTACATCTCTGAATTTCAATGTACTCTGAATATTTAATATTCTTGGTTAGTCAGTAAGACAATAATAAGCATCTGAAATCAGCAAATGAGTTTAAATACAGTATAGAAATAAAATGAGAATCATTAATCAGGCAATTCATTTTACAAAACAATTGTGCCCATCTACAGAATGCTGTGATTTATATCTGCAGTGCAGCTATAAATAATATCATATGTAATATTCTTCTGGTCTTGTAGCTTTGATATAACATATATTATATAGGGTGGTTGTGAAATAACACATTTATCTTCACAATTTAAAGAGGCAAAAATATATTTATACCTGAGAAGAAAATGATTAAAATATAATTAATTTATTGTTGAAAAGTATATAAAAATTGAAATACACCACAAAATGATTGGTCTAACATACACTTGTAGTTATTAGTATTCTTATTGGTTAACTTTTTTGTTATATATTCTGTATAGTGCTATTTATATATTTAGTGCTTAAGCATAAGATTTGGTTTATGGCATTTCATTAAGGGATAGGTAGAAGAGTTAAAGAGCATAAACATGCAAAAATAAAACGCTCTAATATTTTAGAGCACTTTAATAATGCACTATAGCTTTATATAATGGTGACATTTAACCCCATGTAAAAGGATTAAAACTATATTTTAAACTATATTTAAAGTCAGCTCTAGAGAACTATTATTAGGAGCAAGCTGAACACCTGACAGATTACTCCCAGTAGTGCATTGCTGCTGCTGAACAAATGTACATAAATGCTTTTCAACAAAGAACGTCAAGAGAACAAAACTAAATAAAGATAGCAGAAGTAAATTTAAAAATGTATAAGAATGTAATCAGTAAAATTTAATTTTGACATCCATGTTTTTTTAAAGCTATGATGTTAAGGTTAGGAAGTTGTTGCAATGCTAGGAATTAAGGATTATGGATCTACATTTGGAGTTAGGGTTAGCTCCATGGAGTTGATTTATTCAAGTTACAAAAATAGAAGACAACCTATAGAAGAATCTTTGCATTCTGTGGCCAGTGTGGGAGGGATCAAAGATGTAAATAGGTGAAGCCCCGATTTTCACACTTGTGTGAGGGTTCTATTACCTAGGTCTGAGTGTCTATATATAACTTTGTCATGCTAAGAGGTACCCTCATATACTGTGGCAAAGGTTCTAGCTCTTGTCTGGTGTGTAGCTGAACAAAGTGCCTTAACCAGGGATCACGTAGATATGGACAAGGGTATACTTGACTTTAGGGATGCCTGTGATATATAAGTGGCTAACTCGTTTAACCATGTCGTGTGTTTTAATTAGCCATCCTTGAGATGTTTAGCTCAATTCTCTCTCATGCTTGTGTATCTAGCTTGTCTACTTCTCCACTTCCCTGTCCCCACATCCCTTGGAAATATTGCTAAGGCTGCAGAGCACCCGTGACCTCCTCCTAACTAAAAGCAGCTACTTAGGTTTCAGGGGTCGACCAGAGGAGTGGTATAGTGTGTATGTATATGTTTAGGCGTGGGGCAACAGGGGGAGCTCCATGAAACTAGGGTACTCTGTAGTGAGGTATCCCCTGGGTAAAGTTAAGGAACTGCGGAGGCATATGTTTTAAGCATAGAGCTATCTCACCCCGGGATCCCAATTACCTGGACAACATTTTGCAAATAACGATAAACACATAAGGAGAATAGGAATAAAAATAAAAAGGCATATTTCAGCTTATACTTATCAGCCAGTGGTCATTCAGATTAAAGAAGGTCCTATAAGGGCCAAAAAAGACCGGGAGCAATGTCTATCAGAGAAAGTTCCTTATTTTGGGACAGATAATTTCCCTAAGATTCTGGGGAACTAGATCTGTGTCTTTGTGGGAACAGGTTGGACAGCCCTCCCTCAGTCTGCTTGTGATGAGTATATCCTTGTGAGTCGGCCAATGTCCACTAAGGGGTTGTAGCTCTTGTAACCTGTGAAGGGACCTGCCAGTCAGTTTATTGAGCATTCAATGTCCATTCTGATGCTGAAGCTATCAGATGATGGTGCTGTGCCTGCGACTTCTCTCCTTGAGCAGGCAGTAGGTTCCATGACTGTAAGAGTTCATACCCTTTAGAGACCTTTGGTATCATGTACATTTGATTGTCCTTAAAAACTAGCAGCTTAATGGGGTAGCCCCATCTGTATCTAATGTTGCTTTCCTCAATGGGGAGGTGATTTCTGAGGTTTTTGTCTTTTGCAGTGTCCTCATGGACAGGTCAGGGAATATTTGTAGATTTTTGAATTTATCTGGTAGAGCAGGTCTCTGGAAATGAGCTAGCTGAATTATCTCTTTGTAAGTGAAGTAGTGCAAGTGAACTATTACGTCTCGCGGCTGATCATCTAGTAAGCCCTTGGGTTTGAGTGAGCGATGGGCCCGGTCCATCAGATCTTCTGACTCGGTAGTTGTAGGAGTGAGACTATGAAATAATTCTTTCAGGATTGACTGTAGGTCAGATGTGGAGACAGACTCTAGCACACCTCCTCGGATCCTAAAGTTGTTGTGCCGAGATCTGTCCTCCATGTCGGCTATCTTGTCTTCTACCAGGTCAAAGTAGTCTGAGAGATGTTGTGTAAAGTTCAGAATGTTTGTGTGCTCAGTAGATAGGTCATCGTGCCTTCTTTCCAGGGAGTCGATACGCTCAAATGAGGGGCTGCTCTAGAGAACTATTATTAGGAGCAAGCTGAACACCTGACAGATTATAAGAGACAAATGTGTGTAGCCACCAATTACCAGCTAACTCCCAGTAGTGCATTGCTGCTGCTGAACAAATGTACATAAATGCTTTTCAACAAAGAATGCCAAGAGAACAAAACTAAATAAAGATAGCAGAAGTAAATTTAAAAATGTATAAGAATGTAATCAGTAAAATTTAATTTTGACATCCATGTTTTTTTAAAGCTATGATGTTAAGGTTAGGAAGTTGTTGCAATGCTAGGAATTAAGGATTATGGATCTACATTTGGAGTTAGGGTTAGCTCCATGGAGTTGATTTATTCAAGTTACAAAAATAGAAGACAACCTATAGAAGAATCTTTGCGTCACTTCAAGTGCTACAAATTAAAACCTGGCGGCAAAAATTACAAAAATAGAGTTGGATTTATTTGTGTCAATTTGGATGTGATAAGAGGTGGATGATTGATAAATTAGAAGCCAGTCTAGACTGGGGGGCAAAATTATCATTGTCTGGAGGACATGATACGCTGTAGCGTATCAAGGCCGCCAGACATCACTGAATGCCATTCTAGTGAACTGCTTGTGCAATGCTGCCCCCTGCAGATTTGCAGCAAATCGGGGGTGTCAATCACCACGATCGTATTGGATTGGGCAAATTGATGTCCACAGCCTCAGAGGCAGCGGACCAGTTCAGGAGCAGTGGTCTTAAGACCGCTGCTTCATAACTGCTGTTTCCGGCGAGCCTGAAGGCTCGCATGGAAACAGGGGGATCAGGGGCCGTTCAGCCCTTGATAAATCGGCCCCATGGACCACAATACTGGACACTGATTGAAAAGATCCGGTAGCCACGAAATGCAGAACGTCCAACAATTTGAGCATACCAGGAATTGTCTTTGTTCTAACATAACATAACATACATAGTAGATAAGGTTGAAAAAAGACTGAAGTCCATCGAGTTCAACCTATACAAATCTAAAATACTTTCAAAAAGCTCCAGTTAAGCTTAAATAACCCCATTAAAATGTGACCCATTTAATACTAGCAATCATATCCATGAATTTTGTTTATATACAGAAATGTATCCAGACTATTTTTAAATGTATCTATGGTATTGGCATTCACTACCTCCTTTGGTAATGAGTTCCAGCTTCAAATAGTCCTGAATTTGATTAAAAATCCAAATTGATTGCCTTGACAGTCTGAACTGCTGCAAAATGTCATGGTCTGTAAGAGCTTTCAGACCACAACGGGAAAAAAACAATCGTGGAACTCTTAGACGCCATCTTTGAAGTATAACTTCTTGTCTCTGCTGTAGAGTGTATTTTTAAATGTTGAAAGGGGCGTATTACTAGTTGAAGTTTTGATAAATGGAGGCCTTTGTCTGATAGGTATAACCTTTTCATTGCCATCTGGATAATAAAGCAATTCCACCATTATCATTTTACATAACCTAATCAGACTGTTTAAATGTACCACCTACATTCAGAATAAATGCAATCTCCTGTTAAACCGCCCTACCATCTTTACAAATGTATACAAATATTTAAAACCTTTATTCTTCTTATGAAGTTGTGTGAGAAATGAAACTTTTTATATTAAAAAATGTTTTCTTTATTAAACACATTTCCAACTGAATTCCATTCAGGAATATAAATAATAATTAGATCATAAAGCATGCGTTGACACTCAATAACCCTCGTTCTGGTGCTGTTATTGGTTTAAAACAGTTTATTTGGAAAATGTTTATTTCATGTGGAAGTGATTAGTAGGATGTGAAAGGTGGCAGTTGGGAAATGACATACTGTGGATATGAATCCAAAATGTGAATCCGCCCTCCTAGGGTCAACCACCCAGCCCCTCTGTGTACAGAGGCAACCAGGATTTTTTCAAATCACCAAGTCAAATTTATTGACGTTTTGGGGAACAAAACTTCCCTTCTTCAGAACACAAACAATACATATCAACCGTGCTTAAATATAGTGAAACAAAAACAGGTACCTCCTTCTTCCTGTCAAAAAGGCACCAAACTGACATTATTTATGGTTTAGATTAATGTGACCCTGGAAGTTTACAACATTCACTTCTGGGTAATTGCTAAAATCTTTATATATAAATACATTGTGAACAAAAAGGTTTACCACTTATGTCTCCAGTGGCACCATGTGTTAAACAACTCATCAATCAATGAATTAATAGTGCATTGTGTCTAAAAGTATACTTTCCAATATTCCTAATTTCTTGTGTAACTCATAACGTGTGCAGTACTTCACTACACGTGTTTACCTACATTCTGACCAGAAGTTACGTCACTTCCGGTTCTGGTTGCACCGGAAATCGAACTGGTCTAGGGGGTACAGTGGTGGTAGCGCAAATTATCTCTAATCAACGCCATCACCTACTATTACCATAGACAATGGCTGGTGGTGTATCCCCATCCAAAGGTGAGAAGCACACCCACACCCAGTACCCTTCCGTAACCATTCAGCGCCCCATCCTATCTGTGACACACTACAATGACACTTTATGTTAATGCACCAAAATCAGGCAAGAGTTCAGTCCTTTGGGATTGATGGTGTCCAGTCTATACATCCACTCTGCCCCCCTTTTGAGAAGCAGCTTGTTCCTATCTTCACCTCGTGGTAGCTTGGGGATGTGATCAATAAGAATCACTTTGATTGAAGATACCAGATGCTTGGCCACCAACCAGTGGCATTCCACCGGTTGGTCAGATTCACCTTTCTTTAAGGTCTGCCTTATGGCCATTTGATGGTTAGCCATTCTTTCTTGGATTGTCCCCTGGGTCTTCTCAACGTAGTGTAAACCACATGTGCATATCAACATATACACTATGTGGGTGGTTGTACACATGATGGAGTGATTGATGGGTTTTTTCTGATTACCATGTGGGTGGTTGAACTTCTTGGTAGCTATCATTCCATTTTAAGTAATGCAATTAGGGCACCAGAAGCAGCCCCTGCATGTTGTCTTCCTATCCTCATCTGAGTAACACTTAATGGGATCTGAAATGACCAGATGATCTCTGAGATTAATGTTGTATCTATAGCCTACTATGGGGTTAGTATTCTTGGCAAATTTTAACTTTGGGTCTGAGAGTAGGATATGCCAGTGTTCTTTTATGGATTGTCCAACCTTGGATGTATTAAGGGCGAAGGTGGTGGTAAAGATGATGTTTTTCACAGTATCTTGTTGTCTTGCTTCATTACGCAATAGAGTTTCTTGTGTGACATCTTTGATTTGTTCCTTCACTGTCTCAAGTACAGTCTGTGAGTATCCCCTCTTCATGATTCTATTGTGCATCTCTTGCACTTGTGACTCCCCCTTCTCTCTGCTAGAATTATTCCTTATTGCCCTGATGAACTGTGACTTAATAATACCTCTAACCAGAGATGGGGGCATGGCAGCTATTGAACATAAGCAGGGAGTTACGGTCTGTGGACTTGGAATACAAGGTTGTTTACAATCCCATTTGACCCTTTACAATTAATAGGTCCAAGAATTCAATCTGTTTATTACTATACAACATCTTAAACCTCACGGTTGTGTCAGTATTATTGAATTCATGAAAGCATAACTGTAAACTTTCAACAATCCCTCTCCAAATAAGCAGAATGTTGTCGATGTACCTTTTGTAAAAAATTACTTGAGGAACATCCTTGGACCATAAAAACTGATTTTCGAAGCCTGCAATAAATAGATTGGCATAAGATGGGGCCATATTCAACCCCATCCCCATGCCCGCTACCTGAAGAAAGAAGGATTTTTCAAATTTGAAATAATTTCTAGTTAAGTAGAATTCAGCCAGTTGAACCACAAACTCAATGGGTGGACCCACGTACTTGTCAGAAGCCAACAACAGTTCCCTCATAGACCTGCCCGGTGTGGAATTATGGTGTAAAGACTATTTACATCTAACACCACTAGAAAATCACTGGCTTCAATCTTTATCTCTTTCAAGAGTCTTAGGAGTTCACTTGAGTGCAACAAAAATGGTCTGTTTTCCTGTACTACCGGTTGCAGCAAAAAATCAACATATTGAGCTATTGGTTGTAAGAGTGAATCTCTAGAGGAAACAATTGGGCACCCGGTGGCTTATCTAAGGTTTTATGTATCTTTGGTATAGAATACAGGATAGGAATCCTAGGGGAATTAGTGACCATTTGTTTGCCTAGAGACTCAGTCAAATAACCCTGTGAGACTCCAAAGCTAACAAGGACATCTAACTGCTTCTTAAATCTATCTGTAGGATCAAACAGAAGTTTTTCATAAGTATTAGGGTCATTCAGTTGTGACATATATGTTAAATGTATCTTAAAGGAGGGTTCATATTCTATCTATATATGTACATCATGCCTTACCAACACCCATCCTTACCATGAATCATAACATATTAATAATCAAGGTGCATAACTGATAGCACCACTATCCGGTAATGTGTTTAAGTCACCTATAGGGATGGGGAACCCCATACTGGTCTAGGGGGTACAGTGGTGGTAGCGAAATATATATATATATATATATATATATATATATATATATATATATATATATATATATATATATATAGAGAGAGAGAGAGAGAGAGAGAGAGTGCCCTCCAGTAATATTGGCACTCTTGGTAAATATGAGCAAAGAAGGCTGTGAAAAATTGTCTTTATTGTTTAACCTTTTGATCTTTTGTTCAAAAAACATACTGCTCTAATGGCACAATTATTGGCACCTCTATGAATTCATATGAGAAAAATATATTTGAAAGTCGCACAATTATTGGCACCTCTATGAATTCATATGAGAAAAATATATTTGAAGTATATTCCCATTGATATTTTAAATTTTTTAGTACACCTGTGTGAGGAACAGGAAATTTTTCAACCATGACTTTCTGTTTCACAGGGGTATAAATATGAGGTAATACATAAGCCAAATACCCTTAGTCATTCATCACAATGGGTAAGACCAAGGAATATAGTTGTGATGTGCAGCAAAAGATTATTGAGCTTCACAAAATGGTAAGTGGCTATAAGAAAATAGTGTTATTGTCCCTCTAAAGGGCCTGATTATCAAAGGTACATTTGTGCTGCTTTTTTTTAATTTGATAAAGACACAATGCTGAAATAGATAATACATTAATTCTGGCCAGACATTATTGCAGCTGAGGGTAGCTAGATATAAGCTTAAAGGGACAGTTTGCTAAAAAATGCTCTTCCCTCTAATTTGTTCCCAATGATCCACTTTACCTGCTGGAGTCTGTTAAATTGTTTACAAGTATTTCCATTACCCTTATATTGGCATTTGAAATAGATGATTTAGCATGTGGTATCCCCACCTATTCTGAAAGTTTTTGGCCTTAAGGCCAAGCTGTGTTAGCACAGCCAGTAGAAGAAATTACACTCACAGTGGGGTATACAAGAGATAAGGTAATAAAATGTTAATTTTCCATTATTCTTTCCAAATATTGGTGAATGGTTTATGGACAGATATAAGATAATGAAGCAGGCATACTTACACAATGTGATAAATTAATGAGATCTGATTATATCTACAAGCTCAACCCATTTTATTAGGTTGTGGCTTCAAAACACAAAATCAGTTAATTCATATACACAAAAAAAACTTAAAAAGCAAATCTCATACATTTTATACTCTTTTACAGCTGGTAAAAAAAAGTAATTGGAAACACATTAAGGGAAAAACTATTTTATAGTATACTGTCCCTTTAACCCGCATACTTTAAGGCTGAGCCATGATGGATAATATAATTTTCATTAAAACTAATTTTAATAAAAATATGTGCCACTCGTTTGAGTTGCAACAAAAACAAACACACATTTTAGGGCTCCATTATCAAAGTGTCAACCTAGTAACATTTTCTGGGTTAAGTATGCTCGCTGTACATCGCTGCCACAAATCTAAATTCGGCATCCTTATTTTTTTTTTAAAAGTTGTAACTCGTTCCTGTCAAGTATGACGCGAAGAGCATTGTACCGATGATAAATATGAATAACCGATGGCGTGTATTTTAGTATTTATCTTTTAATCTACCTTAAAATTTGTTCGGTCTCAATCACATGACAATCACGTGATTCTTTTTTTTTTATACAGTTTTTAAAATGGTCGCCATTTTAAAAAATCCATTTCACTGTTGTTCATGAATAAGTACAGTTCTAAAATATATTTTTAATTTTGTGTACTTGTTGCATCCTTAAAATATTTTATTTATAAAATTTGAACAATCAATGTTTCAGAAATGTATTAGCATATATATATATTATTATTATTATTATTATTATTATTATTAATCTTTATTTATAAAGCGCCAACAGATTCCGCAGCACTGTCCATGGGTATAAAGATAAAAGTACAGTACAATACAAAATAAAAGACACCAGACAAAGTTTAACAAACAAATACAGGGGGAATTGAGGGCCCTGTTCCTGTGGGAACTTACAATCTTGATGGTAGGAGGGTGAGAAACAGGAGGTGGGGACTGCAAAGGTGAGAATGATGTTAGTGTGGAGTTAGATGGGGCAGCAGTTAGGCAAGTAGAATTCATTTGTTACTGATTTGGAGATGGGCTTCCATGAACAGAAAGGTCTTTAGGGAGCATTTAAAGGAGGAAAGGTTAGGGGAGAGTCTGACAGCTCTAGGAAGTGCATTCCAGATGGCTGGTGCTGCACGAGAGAAGTCCTGTAGCCTAGCATGGAAGGAGGTAATGGTAGAAGATGTTTCCGGCATTTCACAGGGAATTCCCAGAGTTTATGTTAACATGGAATGAATCTCTGTCAGATTGCTCCCTGATATTAATAGAGAAACTGGTGAAGTTTAAAAAGGAACAAAGAGAAAATATACTAGTTGAAATTGAATCAATGGACAAACAATTGGAGTGCTTTAAGGATGATGAAAAATTAATACCTTATCAAAATCAATTGGATGAGACTTTGGAGAAATTGAGTGTGGAGCTATCTGACCACAAATATAAAAAATATGAAAGAGACTGCAAAGATTACGAACTGGGTATAGTATATAGCTGGAACACTGAGAGGAAGATGCAAAGAAATAAGAATAACAAGCAGAAGAATTTCAATAAAAACAAGAATAAAGATAAGAACAAAAAAAAAGTCACTTTTTCAAGTTTTGAAAGCACAGCAGGCTTAAGTGAAACTAACACAAGCTCAGCCTCAGTAACAGCAACAGATCCAGCTGTACCAACAACTTCAACACCCATTAGAATACTTGCAGATCCTGATTCAAGACTAGGAGCTAAGCCAAAAAACGGGGAGAGTCCAGTGATCAATACAAAAGAAAAACCAAAAGAAACACCAGAGGAGAATCAAGTACCGGGACCAGTGATACCCAGGTATCCAAGTCGACGCACACAGTGGAAGAAGAAAAACAACAAAAACGACAAATAATCAATTTGTCATCAACTATATTGGATCCCAACGAAGTCTCGGTTCTTAGCAAAGGATTGGGTTTTTCACCAACTAGGGACTTCAATTTATTTGAAACAATGTTGGACATTAATAAATTTGTCCGTAAAATAACTTTAACTAAACACTTTAAAAATTTGGATACTGATGATCAACCCTGTGGCACACAGATAGACACAGTTACAGTGAATGACACATGTAATTTCAAAGATCTTTGTGACATAGTGTCTTTATGTGAGCTACAGGATGCAGACATGAATAATGGCAGCTATACAAAACAATGTTTAATTAAAGATTCGAAACCTAGTGTTTTTTATCCAGTGAATGCTAGAAATGATGTCATTGAGCTCTTCCATTCTGTTTTGGAACAAGATCTTATATCTTTGTCAGAGAAAGTAATTGATAATGATAAGTCAGGTAAACACACTTATAAGAATTTAAGTAACAAAGAGACACAGGCATTAATGAGGTTGAAAAACAACAAAGATATAGTGATTGTTGACTCAGACAAAGGGGGCTCCATTGTAGTCTTGAATAGTACTGACTATCTAAAAGAAGCCTACAGGCAATTAGATGATATTGACACATATAAAAAATTGACATTTAATCCAACGAACAAATTTCAAAAAGAACTAAGACATCTCCTAGATTTAGGGTTAGAGAACTCAATACTCACAACCAAAGCATGTGATTTTGTTTTTGTTGAGAACCCAAGAGTACCGGTTTTCAAATTTTTACCAAAAATACACAAATCTTTGGTTAATCCCCCAGGGAGACCAATCATTTCTGCGATTGGCTCCCTGGGAGAAAAACTGGGCCAATGGGTAGATGCCCAATTGCAACCAATTGTGCAATCGCTACCTGGATTTCTTAGAGATACCAAACATCTGATTAGGTTAATTCAAGATTTTAAATGGAAAAAGGGTTTTCTATTTGTCACTATAGATGTAACCTCACTTTATTCCTGCATTCCACACAATCTGGGAATAGATGCTATGAAAAAAATGCTGGAAAGATATTCTGGATATGATGCTGAATTAATAGAATTTATTCTAATGGCTACAACTTTTCTATTGAACAGAAAATTTTTCATCTTCAATGGAGAATTTTTTGTCCAACTCAGGGGTACTGCGATGGGGGCAAAATTTGCCCCCTCGTATGCTAATCTCTATCTCGCAGATTTTGAAATTTTGAAGATATTCAGTGAGAATAACACCTTTCATAATAATATCAAGATGTATACCAGGTATATAGATGATATTTTACTGGTGTGGGAGGGCACTGAGGCAGAATTAAATAATTTTATAGATTATCTTAATTTCAATGATGGGAATCTTAAGTTTACCTTCAGTGCCTCCCACACCAGCATTGCTTATCTTGATATACATCTAAGAAATGATGGTCAAACAGTATTTACAGAAGTATATAGGAAAGAAATAAGTGGCAATACTATTCTCAGGGCAGTCTCCTCCCACCCTAAACACTTAAAAAAAGGGATACCAAAAGGCCAATATATTAGACTTTGACGTAATTGTACTAACCTAAGTGATTATTGGAAACATGCCAATGATCTGACAGAACGCCTGGTAGCTAGAGGTTACAACTTGGAAGATTTGAAAAAACAGTCTCTCTTAGTATCAAGTTTTGATAGAAATAATTTGCTAAAAGATCGCATTAATGCTAACTCTGACCACAGATTGAAACAAAAGAAAGGTATCAATTTTGTCACAAAGTTTAGTAGACAATTTGGTGACATTTGTAAAATAATTAAAATGAGATTGCCATTGTTAGTGAGAGATGCTGATTTAAGATTGATTTCTGGTAATTGTAACTTTGTTGCAAGTAGGTCTGATTCTATAGGCGACGAAGTAAGAAAGAATTTTTCCTCTAAGACCAAAACAAGGGAGAATAGAATAAATAACTGGCTCCCCACTAATATTGGTTTTCATAAGTGTGGTACCAAACCATGTAAATGCTGTGATTATGCTCTTGTAGGTAATAGCTTTAAATCTATGCAGACAGGGAGGTCCTATAAAATAAGAGAATCCATTAACTGTAATTCCACTTACATAGTTTATCTTATAACTTGCTCATTTTGTAATTTTCAATATATTGGCCTTACCTCAAGGAATCTCAAAGATCGAATAAGAGAGCATCTGTTGTCATTGGAAGCAGAAGTTCCAAAGACTCCAGTTGCCAAACACTTCTTTGAACATACCAACAGACTTGCTCACTTTCTTTTTCAAGGGATTGAGCAAGTCACATTGGGAGCTAGAGGAGGAGATAGATATCAAGCTTTATCGAAAAGGGAAATTTTGTGGATTCATACTTTAAAAACGGGTCATCCATTAGGGATCAATAAAATTAGCTATGTCAAACTGTTCATAGATAGGAGCTAATATACACACAAAAATATTTGCACCAAATATTTAAAATACTCTAGAAATATAGGTGCTTATTTAATTATTATGTTGGCCTATCTAATATTTTACAAATATTACCTAACATTTGTAATCCTTAATTCGGTGTCTTTCATATCCAGAATCATAATGTATCTTTCTTATGTGCTTTTCTTGATGCTGTAGTTAAAAACTAGGATTGCTGGTCTATTTGTTTAAAACCATTTAGTTATCTTTCGATCTTGATGATGACCCTTAGACAATATTTTGCATTTATCTTATATATCGTAAACGGCTATGGGCTAACTCATCTTTATTATCATTAACTTTAAACAACTTTAAAGCAATGTTTAAACATAGGCCTAACTTTTGCATGTTATTGGCTAAGATCTAAATTGTTCCCAAGCAAGTTTTATTATATTTACTAAAATTTTAGATTAAATTGTTTACACTTTGTATTTCTATGTTTACGCTGTTACACCTCAGGTACACCACCGGCTCGGTCACATATATACAATGTGTAATACATCAATGGTAATGAATGGGTTAAAGAGTGGGTGTTTTCTACTAACACCTAGCGAAAATGTGATTGGACCTTGTGGGTTTACCTGTGTGTTTAAACAGCAGCTTCAGGTGATTTCTGTATGCTCTGATGAACTGCCCGTGAGGCAGGAAACGTGTCAGCAGTGGAGATTTCTATGTGCTGTGCCAGGTCTGTTTTAACAAATTTAATAAAATGATATTTTAATATATACCAACAACTCTCTCTCTCTTTAACTCCTATTGACTGAACTGTGAAATCTTGTTGTACTTTAGAAGATGCAAGGAGCAGGTCATTGTTGGATCTTAGGGGGCGGGCTGGAGTATATTTCTTGATGAGTGAGGACAGATAGGGGGGACTGCGTTGGTAAGGGCTATATATATTACCATGAAGCGTCAATAATATTTGTTACATTATCTTATTCTGTACTTGTATTTATCTATCTACTTTATAATATGGTAATCTCTAGTACATTTTTCTCACACCCTTTTATAGTCTAGTAACATTGCATTAACATCTCTTTGTCTCCTATGTCCTTCGCAAGCTTAAAAGTGGCAGATTGAGAATCAGAATCGATGCGTCAATCGAGATTTTGATGTACCAGTTGAATAATTTTATAAATTTTAATTTGATTAAATAGAGTCATATGTATGGGTGGATTAGCATCATTATGGTCAAATAACTTTGTCATCAATTTATATTAAATGTTTATTACTGGGGTGTATTTGATAGAAATTTGAGCTGCTTTTGACAATGTTGACACAATGATAACTTAGGGTTGCCGCTTTTGTTCATATTTTCAGCGATTTAACAGTTGAATCTTTGATAAATAAAGTCCATCGACTCCATTAACTCCATTAACTCACTGTAAAAGGAAGCACTCACTGATAGGTGACATTTTCCATGAGGGTGATATTTTCATGCTTCTGATTGGCCGTAGAGGCAATAGGGATATGATTTAAATAAAAAAAAGGGCATAATCACAATTTTAGATTTGCAAGGTTCTTTTGTTTGGTGTACTGGTTCTGGTGTTTATTGATCTACAGCCATTATCGGTCATTCAGGGTTCTAATGTACTAAAATATAGTTTGAATTTTGTAGATATCAAGCTTGACTCTGTTTGATTTGGAAAGATTATGATCGCTTTGTAATAAAAAATAAAAAATACTGTTTTTTCTGGTATCTAAAAAGAAAAATCGGAAATGTTGGAATCTACCTTTACTATTTCTTAAAACAGATAGAAAAATACTTCACTGAAAAACTTGAATTGAAACTGTACCATGCTTACTATTTTATATGAACAATTTACAGTATTTTATAAGAATAATGTTTAAAAGTATACATTGTTCTAAGGATAAAAAAATACAATAGATATGGTATGTAAGATTAAGCGCACATCATTAAATAAACAGTGCAATATACCACGAGCATAAGCGACTTGTAAAGTAATTTAACATTTTTCATAAGCTAATCTTTGCAATGTCAAAGCATTAACAATAAATAATAGAGTTCTTTCATGGAAGACATATTCTGCTATGAAATCACTGGCCTGAATCTACCCATATGGATTAGAAAGTCATGCTTATCTATTTGCTGTCTAATCTTCACTTGATACTTACAGGCCCATTTATCAAGCTCCGTATGGAGCTTGAAGGGCCGTGTTTCTGGCGAGTCTTCAGACTCGCCAGAAACACAAGTTATGAAGCAGCGGTCTAAAGACCGCTGCTTCATAACCCTGTCCGCCTGCTCTGAGCAGGCGGACAGGAACCGCCGGAAATCAACCCGATCGAATACGATCGGGTTGATTGACAGCTCCCTGCTGGCGGCCGATTGGCCGCGAGTCAGCAGGGGGCGGCGTTGCACCAGCAGCTCTTGTGAGCTGCTGGTGCAATGTTAAATGTGGAGAGCGTATTGCTCTCCGCATTTAGCGAGGTCTTGCGGACCTGATCCGCAGTGTCGGATCAGGTCCGCAAGCCCTTTGATAAATGGGCCCCATAGTGTGTTTGATGTAATATCTTTAATATGGTGGGAGAGAATGAACACATCTGTCATCTACAGGTAGCCATCCATAAGGTTTGTAACTTTGTACAATGATCATTTAATAAGCAAAATGTTCAGCAGAAATATATTTAACTGATGTCCACATGCATAAAAATCACATTGTTCTTGTGTCTGAAGTATATCTAAAGCAAGTATAATAAAGTTGATAAAGTCTTATTTTCCAGGTTTAAAATGTCTTTCTCATTTCTACAATTTCTCTTTTATTTTCCTGATTCTTTGTTTTAATAAATTCAGCATTTGACATTTTAAGCATAGGAAGCTATTATTTAACTTAGGCTTACAATGTGATTTGTTGCCTCTCAATCTCAAAGGCACTTTTAGTTGCAGGAACACTAGCAAAAGCTATTCAGAAAAAGAAACATAATACTTATATAATAATACTTAAATTAACATTTTTTTTTTTTTACAAATGCATATTATGGGCTAGATTACAAATGGAGCGTATGCTCGAGCATACACTACGCTAGATGGAAGCTTTTTGTACGTGTCAGGTTTGTATTACAAGTTACAAGTAAAAGGTTTGCGTGCGAGAGTAAACCCAACAATTTTTTTAACTTCTTCTCCGATATACTTCAATGGAGCTCCAAAACTGCAAAAAAAAAACACCCACCCATACTTGCGTGCTAACCCGACTGCATATATTCAAGGGCGCTATACCTAACATGAAATATTAATATTTCACATAAAAGTATATGTTCTATTTATTCTTTAATACACATTTCTATGTATCTCTGTATATATTTATAAATCTTTTCCTACAAATATATAGCTATATATATATATGTATTTTACTTGAACAATAAAAACAGTAACAGATATATAAATATATATATTTAAAAATAAAAAGTACATCATTTTCTATGTGAAGCACATAGTAATGTAAAATATGTGTTTTGTGATTTAGATTTTATTGCGGCCGGGTTAGCGCACATGAAAACTTAGTAATCTTAAGGTTAGTTATTGAAATATTACATATAAAATATTTAAAAAAAAATTAATAATAATTATAAAAAATTATTAAACATTCTGTAAAATATTCTAAATAGTCCATAGAATACATCTATATATTTTACAGTATGTTTAATAGTTTTTAATAATTTGTATTAATTTTTTAATATTTTATATGTAATATTTCAATAACACACCTTAAGAATACTACGTTTTCATGTACACTAATGCGACTGCGTTAAAATATTAATCGCGAAACACAATGCATTAAACGCACATTTTCTATTCTTGTTCTTCACCAAGAAAATAATTTACTTTTATTAACTATACATTTCTATATATATCTGATACTGTTCATGTAAAATACATATCTATACCTATATATCTATAGGAGTAGATACATATGTATATTTAGATATTGAGATATATAGAAATATGTATTTACAATAAAAAGACATTATCCTGTAAGTGAAGAACATTCAAATGTTAAAAATATGTCCAGAAGCACTCCCTCGCAGAGGTGTCTATCTCGAACATCCTACATGAAGGGAACCTCAAACCACAGGCTGACCTCCTTGAGTGGGATCGAAACATGTTTGTGTCTTGGTATAGATGTGCGCAAATCACGCATTACCTGAACACGCACAAGGAACAAAGCGCGCTCTCTAGGCACAGAAGACAATTTGAGTGGCTATGCATCATGCTTCAGACCCCAAAACACCTGATCTCACTACTGTACAAGATCATACTGACTAGAGGCGGGTCGGAGATCCCGTCATATGCGCTGGCCTGGCAAAAGGAGCTAAATACGGAGATATCGGTCAAAGAATGGTCTAAGATTTTTCTGAGAGCCAAGAAAGTCTCGATATCAGCGAGAGTGCAAGAAATGCACTACAAGCTCTTAAGCCGGTGGTACCTTACCCCCTCTAGGATCCATAGGATCTACCCTCAGTGGAGAGGAGGGAACAATTCTTCATCTATGGTGGGATTGCCCGCATATAAGATTGTTCTGGGAGGAGGTGTTGGGAACAATGAGTAAACACCTGAAAATCATAATTCCTCCAAAATCAACTTATCTAATATTACACGGGTTCCCTAAAATAATCGGAGAGGACAAATACCTACTTTTCTTGTTGATGCTAAACAGCACTAGGGGACTCATACCGGTTCACTGGAAAAGTCCACAGGCCCCAAATTTGCAGGATTGGAGGCTTAAGGTGGGGGAGATGCTGAGGTTGTAATGATACTAATTTCTCAAAACTGGAAAGATAGCCACGCATGAGATGATGTCCCTGATTTGGGAAGGTCGGGGACTATAGACTAAAACCCATGGTTTCAATAAGATCAGCACCCACGAAGCTTCCTGTCCTTTTCTCCCCACGCATTACGACTATTACACATCCTTCCCCCCCTCCCCTCCCCTTACCCCTTCCATCCCCTCCTCTTTTTTTTTTCCTCCTCTCTCCCCTTCTATATATCCCTTTCATTCTTTTAATACTTCTCTCTTTCCTATAGCTCTCACGCACACCTGTGTGTAGACACCGCGCATCATGATAGGCTCAGCAATGTGTTGTAGATAAGCTGAGCTCTTTTGGTTCAAACAACACTGCCCGATGTATAATGTGTATGTTGACATTAAGCCTGTATATATCTTTCTTTTGCACTACGAGCATTGCTGCTCGACATGGCAAGCTCATGAGCATTGTTCAATGAATGGATTGTAATTGACAAGACTGAGACTATATAGCACTCCCTAGAGTGACTCTCTGCTCCAGTTGGATATATAACACCGATCTTATGGCACAAAAATCTGTTATGTGTAATATGACATAATGTCCAGTATAATGTTTATCACTGTGTGTAACCTTCTGTCTCAATTTTTGTTGTACATCTCGTCTTGTCACAAATAAAGCTTGTTTGGGAAAAAAAAAAAAATATGTCCAGTAAATATGCAGTAAAACACAAATATATAAATACATGCATACATATAGAAAATTAGACATGTGTAAGTATTTATCTCTATCTTAAAGCCCTTTGCATGCCTTTTTTTCTAACACCTGAGACCTACTATGTTTGAGCCCTTATAACTTTTTAATACAATTTTTAAAGCTTTTTTTTTTATCAAACAGTTTTATTATGAGTGTAACTGTACTTTTAAATGTTTTTTTTAATGTGTTTTGTACAACTTTTTTGTCGCACAACAGTTGAAGGGACATGACCCCCCATTTCTGAGTCCACTCCATCATTCCCAATAAGACACCACAAACTTTATGGGGTAGAAAAGGCCGCAGCCTGTTTATTAAAACCACAACATAAGTTAAACTTTATAAACATTACAACCTCATATCTAACAATTCACCCAGTGCTTCCCTTTAACCTCTCCATAAGCCCCCACCCCTTTTCAGGGGCGGGGCGTCCACCATCACCTTCCACTTTCTTATTACCAACAGAAGTACCAGCTACTATCTATCAGGCGTAAGCCTCAACAGATCACAGCAAGCACCCCGCCATCGCTGCAACAACCAACTATCTTCTAATCTTGGGGAGGGAGGGCGGGAAAACTTCCCCCTTCCGTGCTGCTCCAAACTCTGCAAGTGTCAACCGTCAGCAGGGGAGGAGTATTTATCTCCTCCTATCCACCTCCACCCCCACAGCGGAGCCTACCATCGCTCCCATAAAGTGGGGGTCAAATAGCCCTTCTTCTATTCTTCCTCCGGGCTAGACTTGACCCCCCATTTCTGAGTCCACTCCATCATTCCCAATAAGACACCACAAACTTTATGGGGTAGAAAAGGCCGCAGCCTGTTTATTAAAACCACAACATAAGTTAAACTTTATAAACATTACAACCTCATATCTAACAATTCACCCAGTGCTTGCCTTTAACCTCTCCATAAGCCCCCACCCCTTTTCAGGGGCGGGGCGTCCACCATCACCTTCCACTTTCTTATTACCAACAGAAGTACCAGCTACTATCTATCAGGCGTAAGCCTCAACAGATCACAGCAAGCACCCCGCCACCACTCGCCTTCAGCGAGTACCGCCACACAGGGCCAAGGCCTTTTCGATCCCCTCCTTAATTGTGAAATTAAACAGGTGTAGACCAACTTCATTCAAATGGACCCCATCCTTCAAATAGAAACACCTGCCCGACTCCCCTTCAAATTCCACATGCCTAAGGCTCACTCCGCCCAGCTTCCTAACATATCCACTGACTGTCCTGTTTACTTTCCTTCTGGAAGCTTCCAATTTCCTGGTGTTCCAAGCTGACCGCCATACCACCCTACTCTCAATCTCTGACCACACTAAAATGATACCCGGGAATAGTGATAACAACCTATCAATCCCACTCTTCATTCCCCATAACAAATCTTTCTGAGGCATACACCCCAAGTCGTTCCCTCCCACATGGAGAACTAACAACTGAGGGGGGGAAAACACCCTGGCATATTCTGATACCTTCCCAATCACTTGGGCCCACTTCATACCTCGGACCCCCAACCACCGTATATGCACCTGTTCCCTGGAGAAACCCAGCTGCAACCCATTGTCCTTAACAGCTGCCGCTTTCCTCGCCCAAAAAATGTAGGAGTGCCCTAAGATCCAGCAAGACACCGGCCCTGTCAAATAAAGCAAAGAATTCCACTTAACAATATCCCCCTGGTTGTACCACCATCCCCTGCCTCACGTACCCCTGAAATCTTTCAGACCTCCATCTGCCAATCTTTCTGATTACCCCACCATCCAAACCTAGAGATGCTGCCTCCGTCGCTGCCCCAAAACGAAATGAATGTGAACTGAAATCTTCCCCTCTCAACCCCATCGCCACTAACGCCTTCCGCACCACCGCCACAAACTGATACCTAGATAAGGGCATCCCATCATTGTGCACCAACAGTGGACCAGATGAATTATTTGATACCTCAAAAAATTCCCGGACCGAACCAACCGGGCAGCATCGGCCCCCGATCGCACGTAGCACCACCATTGCACCTCTCCCTTCCTGATCCGTCTTGGACCTCCTCACCCAAATCTCAACCAACCCTTCCCGCAACACCACATCCTGCCTTGCCAATCCTCCTAAGTCCCCCCGATTCCTCCCCATTAGCTCCGATACCCTAAATGCTCCGAAAAAGGCTAGCACGCAAGCCACCTTGAATAACTTTTCCTCGTAACCTGAGGAACAAATACCCCCCAGCCTCCCAATCACACCTTCTAAAACGGCAAATGTCAGCGGCCGCCTACCATCTGCCCTCGCCTTCCTCTTACACAGACTCTTCACTGCCATCCGTACCACAAAGATTTTTGTCAAATCTACCTGCCCCAACAGTTTGAAAAGGAACGCCAAAGCCGCCATCCTCCTCCGTATTTCTGAGGGCGACAGCCCTTCCCTCCCCCAGCATCTTATCCAATCCACCAAAGATCTCATCTCCTCCTCCAAAGTACCTTCTTGATAATCCAGCTCAATTCTAATCCTCCACAGCTTCCACACTCGGACGTAAGCCCTCCATGTGTTAGGGGCTAAAGCCCCTTGTACCAGACTCAATGCTCCTGGCAGCCAAGCTGCCACAGATCCTCCGGGCACTCCCAACCTTCCGCATCCGCCCCTGGAGCCGCCTCTCGGAATCGATCCCACTGAAACCGGGATAAAGAATCAGCAATTACATTAAGCCGTCCAGGGACATGTACCGCCCTCCATGATACATTACACCTCAAGCATTCCAACACAAATGCCCTCAGTAAACGGATCACGGCCGGAGAATTCGCCGTCAAGCGATTAATCGCCCACACCACCCCCAAATTGTCAGAGTGGAAACAAACCCTTTTGTCCCTGAGATGTTCAGGCCAAATTCTCAAAGCTACCACCAATGGGAACAACTCCAAAAATGTCAGATTCCTTGTCAAACCCCATTCCACCCAAACCTCCGGCCAGGCCCCCGCACACCACTTGCCATTCAGAAAAGCCCCAAAACCATGGGCACCCGACGCATCTGTAAACAAACACAATTGGTCGTCCGACCAACCGGCCTCCTGGATCAACAAAGATCCATTAAAGTCTTCCAAAAAGATTTGCCAAATCTTCAGGTCTTCCTTCATATCCGACGATAAGCGGATGTGAAAATTGGGATTAGAAACTCCAGCCGTAGCCATTGACATTCTGCGACAGAAAATCCGACCAATGGGAATAATCCGACCGGCAAAATTTAGCTTGCCCAACAACGATTGCAGATCCTTCAGTAAGACTTTTTTCTTCCTCAGGACCCCGTCAATCACGTCCCGAAGATCCCGGACTTTGTCCTCCGGGAGTCTGCATTCCATATTGATCGAATCAATCTCGATCCCCAGGAAACTCAGGGTCGTAGATGGGCCCTCCGATTTTTCTTCCGAGATCGGAATACCAAAATCCTGGGCCACTTCGCCAAAAACCGTTACCAGGAGCTCACATACACCGGACCCAGCCGGGCCCACAAAAAGGAAATCGTCCAAGTAATGCACTACTGAGACCTTACCCGATTTCTTTTTGACCACCCACTCCACAAACGAGCTGAACCTTTCAAAATATGAACAGGAAATTGAACAGCCCATCGGGAGGCAGAGATCGACATAAAACTGCTCCTCAAATTTGCACCCCAAGAGGTGATGAGACCTCGGGTGAACCGGTAATAGTCTGAAAGCGGATTCAACGTCCGCCTTTGCCAACAACGCGCCCCGGCCCGCCTTCCGCACGACCGAGATTGCCTTGTCAAAAGAGGCATACTTCACTGATACCAATTCCGGGTCAATTCCATCATTCACTGACATACCCCGCGGGAAGGATAAATGATGTATCATCCGAAATTGCCCCGGGGACTTCTTCGGGACCACCCCCAAAGGAGACACCCTCAGACCCGAGAGAGGAGGTAGTCTGAATGGGCCCGCCATCCTCCCCAATCTGACTTCTTTTCCCAACTTCTCCCTCAATACCCCCGGAAATTCCCTTGCTGACTTCAAATTCCCCGTGAAGGACGAGCCTTCCTGCTCCTTAAACGGAATCAAGAACCCAGAACTAAATCCCGTCAAGAGCAATTCCGCGTCCCCCACATGCCCCCGTTCATTGGCGTACGCCTCGAGCCAGGGGACCATCTTTTTTACTTTCACCGGCGTCCGCGCCCGGTATACCCAATTCCCCAGGCCTGTTACCCCCTCTGTTCTTCCGGAAACACTTCGCCCCTGAATGGATCCCACCGCATACCGAACACTCGTGCTTGTATTTACACGAGGATCCAAACTTACATTGCCCTTCATTAAACTGGAAGCACAGCCCTTTTCGGATAGCTGTTCCAGTTCCTGTGCTGGCTCCCGGTAAGCTCCCCGACTGTCCCAAACTCCGAAAGGAACGAGCCCCCCGCAACGGAGTCATCATTTCCAACCATATCCCCATATCCATATCGTCCCAGCGCATCTCCGGACGAACTGCCATTCGCTGCCTGAATCCCTCATCATATCTCCACCAGGCCATGCCCCCATAAGTCCCAAATGCACTAGCTATCTCTTCATAATAGCAAAAAAGGGAAGCCCCTTGCTCGGGGAACTTTTCGCAAAAAACACTGGCTAAAATCCTAAAGGCCCGTGACCAATTCGCAAATGTCTTGGGCAACTTCCTCCACCTTTTTTTCCTTTCCTCCTCTTCCTTTTTACCCTTTTCTTTCTCATCTTCCTTTACCTCTAACACATGCTCCAAGGGCAAAAGGGAGAATATCTCCACAAACTCCCTCCTCCCTATCTTTTCACGCAAATCAGCCGTTAGATGAATACCCAGCGGGCCCACCGAGCATAAACATGGCCTCCTAAGCGCCCCTTCCGGAACTCTAAGCACCTCCTTACACGCCGCCGGTACCTCTGCTGGTATCGCGGAGCCACTACTCTGCGCTGCTACTACCGGTGCTACCACCTCTTGCGTACCTGCTGCTACTCCCGGCGCTACTACACCCTGCGTCCCTGTACCAGGGGCAACCCATGCCGCCGCAACCGGGACCCCCCCACTGCTAGGCTTCTCCAATGCCGCCAATAACCCCTTCAGCCCTGCCAATATCATGCCTCTCTCTCCACTCTCCACCACAGTCACTCCTGGCGCACCCCCAGCCGTACCCTCACCTGTAGGCTGTTGCACCGCCACTGGGATTTGTGCCGACTCCATTCCTTGCTCCCTCCTCTGCTCCCTCCTGTCGCTTTCCGGGCCTCTGCTGCTGTCCAGTCTCCTCCGTACCTCGCCT